>NC_139586.1:17177838-17430338 GCF_946808225.1 Silurus aristotelis
CTCCCTTGTGCAGGCAGTCAATGGGCCTAATGAACCAAAATGGCTTCTTTTCCTATACTTCAACACCATGTAACTCATATTAAAAGTAGGCCAAACAAGTCTTTCAAAAAAGACAAAGAAGTAAAGCAATCTTTTAAACAGGTCTCTTTAATTAACAAGTAGATTTATAGTTTAATTTTACAAAGTAGACAAACTATTAGATTTACAAATTAGACCTGCTGATCGATAAACCAGCACCTTACCGACTGAGGTATCTTTTCTCCCTTGTGCAAGCAGTCAATGGGTCTAATGAACCAAAATGGCTTCTTTTCCTATACTTCAACCCTATGTAACTCTTTAAAAGTAGGCCAAACAAGTCTTTCAAAAAAGACAAAGAAATAAAGCAGTCTTTTAAACAGGTCTCTTTAATTAACAAGTAGATTTATAGTTTAATTTTACAAAGTAGACAAACTATTAGATTTAAAAAGAAAAAGAAAACATTTTACTTGGCAATGCCTGGGATTGAACCCCCAACCTTGAGGGGATCTGCTGATCGATAAACCAGCACCTTACCGACTGAGCTATCTTTTCTCCCTTGTGCAAGCAGTCAATGGGCCTAATGAACCAAAATGGCTTCTTTTCCTATACTTCAACCCTATGTAACTCTTTAAAAGTAGGCCAAAAAAGTCTTCCAAAAAAGACAAAGAAATAAAGCAGTCTTTTAAACAGGTCTCTTTAATTAACAAGTAGATTTATAGTTTAATTTTACAAAGTAGACAAACTATTAGATTTAAAAAGAAAAAGAAAACATTTTACTTGGCAATGCCTGGGATTGAACCCCCAACCTTGAGGGGATCTGCTGATCGATAAACCAGCACCTTACCGACTGAGCTATCTTTTCTCCCTTGTGCAAGCAGTCAATGGGCCTAATGAACCAAAATGGCTTCTTTTCCTATACTTCAACCCTATGTAACTCTTTAAAAGTAGGCCAAAAAAGTCTTCCAAAAAAGACAAAGAAATAAAGCAGTCTTTTAAACAGGTCTCTTTAATTAACAAGTAGATTTATAGTTTAATTTTACAAAGTAGACAAACTATTAGATTTAAAAAGAAAAAGAAAACATTTTACTTGGCAATGCCTGGGATTGAACCCCCAACCGTGAGGGGATCTGCTGATCGATAAACCTACACCTTACCGACTGAGCTATCTTTTCTCCCTTGTGCAAGCAGTCAATGGGCCTAATGAACCAAAATGGCTTCTTTTCCTATACTTCAACCCTATGTAACTCTTTAAAAGTAGGCCAAACAAGTCTTTCAAAAAAGACAAAGAAATAAAGCAGTCTTTTAAACAGGTCTCTTTAATTAACAAGTAAATTTATAGTTTAATTTTACAAAGTAGACAAACTATTAGATTTAAAAAGAAAAAGAAAACATTTTACTTGGCAATGCCTGGGATTGAACCCCCAACCTTGAGGGGATCTGCTGATCGATAAACCAGCACCTTACCGACTGAGCTATCTTTTCTCTCTTGTGCAAGCAGTCAATGGGCCTAATGAACCAAAATGGCTTCTTTTCCTATACTTCAACCCTATGTAACTCTTTAAAAGTAGGCCAAACAAGTCTTCCAAAAAAGACAAAGAAATAAAGCAGTCTTTTAACCAGGTCTCTTTAATTAACAAGTAGATTTATAGTTTAATTTTACAAAGTAGACAAACTATTAGATTTCAAAAGAAAACATTTTACTTGGCAATGCCTGGGATTGAACCCCCAACCTTGAGGGGATCTGCTGATCGATAAACCAACACCTTACCGACTGAGCTATCGTTTCTCCCTTGTGCAAGCAGTCAATGGGCCTAATGAACCAAAATGGCTTCTTTTCCTATACTTCAACCCTATGTAACTCTTTAAAAGTAGGCCAAACAAGTCTTTCAAAAAAGACAAAGAAATAAAGCAGTCTTTTAAACAGGTCTCTTTAATTAACAAGTAGATTTATAGTTTAATTTTACAAAGTAGACAAACTATTAGATTTAAAAAGAAAAAGAAAACATTTTACTTGGCAATGCCTGGGATTGAACCCCCAACCTTGAGGGGATCTGCTGATCGATAAACCAACACCTTACCGACTGAGCTATCTTTTCTCCCTTGTGCAAGCAGTCAATGGGCCTAATGAACCAAAATGGCTTCTTTTCCTATACTTCAACCCTATGTAACTCTTTAAAAGTAGGCCAAACAAGTCTTTCAAAAAAGACAAAGAAATAAAGCAGTCTTTTAAACAGGTCTCTTTAATTAACAAGTAAATGTATAGTTTAATTTTACAAAGTAGACAAACTATTAGATTTAAAAAGAAAAAGAAAACATTTGACTTGGCAATGCCTGGGATTGAACCCCCAACCTTGAGGGGATCTGCTGATCGATAAACCAGCACCTTACCGACTGAGCTATCGTTTCTCCCTTGTGCAAGCAGTCAATGGGCCTAATGAACCAAAATGGCTTCTTTTCCTATACTTCAACCCTATGTAACTCTTTAAAAGTAGGCCAAACAAGTCTTCCAAAAAAGACAAAGAAATAAAGCAGTCTTTTAAACAGGTCTCTTTAATTAACAAGTAGATTTATAGTTTAATTTTACAAAGTAGACAAACTATTAGATTTAAAAAGAAAAAATTTTACTTGGCAATGCCTGGGATTGAACCCCCAACCTTGAGGGGATCTGCTGATCGATAAACCAACACCTTACCGACTGAGCTATCTTTTCTCCCTTGTGCAGGCAGTCAATGGGCCTAATGAACCAAAATGGCTTCTTTTCCTATACTTCAACACCATGTAACTCATATTAAAAGTAGGCCAAACAAGTCTTTCAAAAAAGACAAAGAAGTAAAGCAATCTTTTAAACAGGTCTCTTTAATTAACAAGTAGATTTATAGTTTAATTTTACAAAGTAGACAAACTATTAGATTTACAAATTAGACCTGCTGATCGATAAACCAGCACCTTACCGACTGAGGTATCTTTTCTCCCTTGTGCAAGCAGTCAATGGGTCTAATGAACCAAAATGGCTTCTTTTCCTATACTTCAACCCTATGTAACTCTTTAAAAGTAGGCCAAACAAGTCTTTCAAAAAAGACAAAGAAATAAAGCAGTCTTTTAAACAGGTCTCTTTAATTAACAAGTAGATTTATAGTTTAATTTTACAAAGTAGACAAACTATTAGATTTAAAAAGAAAAAGAAAACATTTTACTTGGCAATGCCTGGGATTGAACCCCCAACCTTGAGGGATCTGCTGATTGATAAACCAGCACCTTACCGACTGAGCTATCTTTTCTCCCTTGTGCAAGCAGTCAATGGGCCTAATGAACCAAAATGGCTTCTTTTCCTATACTTCAACCCTATGTAACTCTTTAAAAGTAGGCCAAACAAGTCTTTCAAAAAAGACAAAGAAGTAAAGCAATCTTTTAAACAGGTCTCTTTAATTAACAAGTAGATTTATAGTTTAATTTTACAAAGTAGACAAACTATTAGATTTACAAATTAGACCTGCTGATCGATAAACCAGCACCTTACCGACTGAGCTATCTTTTCTCCCTTGTGCAAGCAGTCAATGTGTCTAATGAACCAAAATGGCTTCTTTTCCTATACTTCAACCCTATGTAACTTTTTAAAAGTAGGCCAAACAAGTCTTTCAAAAAAGACAAAGAAATAAAGCAGTCTTTTAAACAGGTCTCTTTAATTAACAAGTAGATTTATAGTTTAATTTTACAAAGTAGACAAACTATTAGATTTCAAAAGAAAAAGAAAACATTTTACTTGGCAATGCCTGGGATTGAACCCCCAACCTTGAGGGGATCTGCTGATCGATAAACCAGCACCTTACCGACTGAGCTATCTTTTCTCCCTTGTGCAAGCAGTCAATGGGCCTAATGAACCAAAATGGCTTCTTTTCCTATACTTCAACCCTATGTAACTCTTTAAAAGTAGGCCAAACAAGTCTTCCAAAAAAGACAAAGAAATAAAGCAGTCTTTTAACCAGGTCTCTTTAATTAACAAGTAGATTTATAGTTTAATTTTACAAAGTAGACAAACTATTAGATTTAAAAAGAAAACATTTTACTTGGCAATGCCTGGGATTGAACCCCCAACCTTGAGGGGATCTGCTGATCGATAAACCAACACCTTACCGACTGAGCTATCGTTTCTCCCTTGTGCAAGCAGTCAATGGGCCTAATGAACCAAAATGGCTTCTTTTCCTATACTTCAACCCTATGTAACTCTTTAAAAGTAGGCCAAACAAGTCTTTCAAAAAAGACAAAGAAATAAAGCAGTCTTTTAAACAGGTCTCTTTAATTAACAAGTAGATTTATAGTTTAATTTTACAAAGTAGACAAACTATTAGATTTAAAAAGAAAAAGAAAACATTTTACTTGGCAATGCCTGGGATTGAACCCCCAACCTTGAGGGGATCTGCTGATCGATAAACCAACACCTTACCGACTGAGCTATCGTTTCTCCCTTGTGCAAGCAGTCAATGGGCCTAATGAACCAAAATGGCTTCTTTTCCTATACTTCAACCCTATGTAACTCTTTAAAAGTAGGCCAAACAAGTCTTTCAAAAAAGACAAAGAAATAAAGCAGTCTTTTAAACAGGTCTCTTTAATTAACAAGTAGATTTATAGTTTAATTTTACAAAGTAGACAAACTATTAGATTTAAAAAGAAAAAGAAAAAATTTTACTTGGCAATGCCTGGGATTGAACTCCCAACCTTGAGGGGATCTGCTGATCGATAAACCAACACCTTACCGACTAAGCTATCTTTTCTCCCTTGTGCAGGCAGTCAATGGGCCTCATGAACCAAAATGGCTTCTTTTCCTATACTTCAACACCATGTAACTCATTAAAAGTAGGCCAAACAAGTCTTTCAAAAAAGACAAAGAAGTAAAGCAATCTTTTAAACAGGTCTCTTTAATTAACAAGTAGATTTATAGTTTAATTTTACAAAGTAGACAAACTATTAGATTTACAAATTAGACCTGCTGATCGATAAACCAGCACCTTACCGACTGAGCTATCTTTTCTCCCTTGTGCAAGCAGTCAATGTGTCTAATGAACCAAAATGGCTTCTTTTCCTATACTTCAACCCTATGTAACTCTTTAAAAGTAGGCCAAACAAGTCTTTCAAAAAAGACAAAGAAATAAAGCAGTCTTTTAAACAGGTCTCTTTAATTAACAAGTAGATTTATAGTTTAATTTTACAAAGTAGACAAACTATTAGATTTACAAATTAGACCTGCTGATCGATAAACCAGCACCTTACCGACTGAGCTATCTTTTCTCCCTTGTGCAAGCAGTCAATGGGTCTAATGAACCAAAATGGCTTCTTTTCCTATACTTCAACCCTATGTAACTCTTTAAAAGTAGGCCAAACAAGTCTTTCAAAAAAGACAAAGAAATAAAGCAGGCTTTTAAACAGGTCTCTTTATTTAACAAGTAGATTTATAGTTTAATTTTACAAAGTAGACAAACTATTAGATTTCAAAAGAAAAAGAAAACAGTTTACTTGGCAATGCCTAGGATTGAACCCCCAACCTTGAGGGGATCTGCTGATCGATAAACCAACACCTTACCGACTGAGCAATCTTTTCTCCCTTGTGCAGGCAGTCAATGGGCCTGATGAACCAAAATGGCTTCTTTTCCTATACTTCAACCCTATGTAACTCTTTAAAAGTAGGCCAAACAAGTCTTTCAAAAAAGACAAAGAAATAAAGCAGTCTTTTAAACAGGTCTCTTTAATTAACAAGTAGATTTATAGTTTAATTTTACAAAGTAGACAAACTATTAGATTTCAAAAGAAAAAGAAAACATTTTACTTGGCAATGCATGGGATTGAACCCCCAACCTTGAGGGGATCTGCTGATCGATAAACCAACACCTTACCGACTGAGCAATCTTTTCTCCCTTGTGCAGGCAGTCAATGGGCCTAATGAACCAAAATGGCTTCTTTTCCTATACTTCAACCCTATGTAACTCTTTAAAAGTAGGCCAAACAAGTCTTTCAAAAAAGACAAAGAAATAAAGCAGTCTTTTAAACAGGTCTCTTTAATTAACAAGTAGATTTATAGTTTAATTTTACAAAGTAGACAAACTATTAGATTTAAAAAGAAAAAGAAAACATTTTACTTGGCAATGCCTGGGATTGAACCCCCAACCTTGAGGGGATGTGCTGATCGATAAACCAACACCTTACCGACTGAGCTATCTTTTCTCCCTTGTGCAGGCAGTCAATGGGCCTAATGAACCAAAATGGCTTCTTTTCCTATACTTCAACACCATGTAACTCATATTAAAAGTAGGCCAAACAAGTCTTTCAAAAAAGACAAAGAAATAAAGCAATCTTTTAAACAGGTCTCTTTAATTAACAAGTAGATTTATAGTTTAATTTTACAAAGTAGACAAACTATTAGATTTCAAAAGAAAATTAAAATATTTTGCTTGGTAATGCCTGGGATTGAACCCCCATTCATGTGGGGATCTGCTGATCGATAAACCAACACCTTACCGAGTGAGCTATCTTTTCTCCCTTGTGCAGCCAGTCAATGGGCCTAATGAACCAAAATGGCTTCTTTCCTATACTTCAACACCATGTAACTCATATTAAAAGTAGGCCAAACAAGTCTTTCAAAAAAGACAAAGAAGTAAAGCAATCTTTTAAACAGGTCTCTTTAATTAACAAGTAGATTTATAGTTTAATTTTACAAAGTAGACAAACTATTAGATTTACAAATTAGACCTGCTGATCGATAAACCAACACCTTACCGACTGAGCTATCGTTTCTCCCTTGTGCAAACAGTCAATGGGTCTAATGAACCAAAATGGCTTCTTTTCCTATACTTCAACCCTATGTAACTCTTTAAAAGTAGGCCAAACAAGTCTTTCAAAAAAGACAAAGAAATAAAGCAGTCTTTTAAACAGGTCTCTTTAATTAACAAGTAGATTTATAGTTTAATTTTACAAAGTAGACAAACTATTAGATTTAAAAAGAAAAAGAAAACATTTTACTTGGCAATGCCTGGGATTGAACCCCCAACCTTGAGGGATCTGCTGATCGATAAACCAACACCTTACCGACTGAGCTATCGTTTCTCCCTTGTGCAAGCAGTCAATGGGCCTAATGAACCAAAATGGCTTCTTTTCCTATACTTCAACCCTATGTAACTCTTTAAAAGTAGGCCAAACAAGTCTTTCAAAAAAGACAAAGAAATAAAGCAGTCTTTTAAACAGGTCTCTTTAATTAACAAGTAGATTTATAGTTTAATTTTACAAAGTAGACAAACTATTAGATTTAAAAAGAAAAAGAAAACATTTTACTTGGCAATGCCTGGGATTGAACCCCCAACCTTGAGGGGATCTGCTGATCGATAAACCAACACCTTACCGACTGAGCTATCTTTTCTCCCTTGTGCAAGCAGTCAATGGGCCTAATGAACCAAAATGGCTTCTTTTCCTATACTTCAACCCTATGTAACTCTTTAAAAGTAGGCCAAACAAGTTTTTCAAAAAAGACAAAGAAATAAAGCAGTCTTTTAAACAGGTCTCTTTAATTAACAAGTAAATTTATAGTTTAATTTTACAAAGTAGACAAACTATTAGATTTAAAAAGAAAAAGAAAACATTTGACTTGGCAATGCCTGGGATTGAACCCCCAACCTTGAGGGGATCTGCTGATCGATAAACCAGCACCTTACCGACTGAGCTATCTTTTCTCCCTTGTGCAAGCAGTCAATGGGCCTAATGAACCAAAATGGCTTCTTTTCCTATACTTCAACCCTATGTAACTCTTTAAAAGTAGGCCAAACAAGTCTTTCAAAAAAGACAAAGAAATAAAGCAGTCTTTTAAACAGGTCTCTTTAATTAACAAGTAGATTTATAGTTTAATTTTACAAAGTAGACAAACTATTAGATTTAAAAAGAAAAAGAAAAAATTTTACTTGGCAATGCCTGGGATTGAACCCCCAACCTTGAGGGGATCTGCTGATCGATAAACCAACACCTTACCGACTGAGCTATCTTTTCTCCCTTGTGCAGGCTGTCAATGGGCCTAATGAACCAAAATGGCTTCTTTTCCTATACTTCAACACCATGTAACTCATATTAAAAGTAGGCCAGTCTTTTAAACAGGTCTCTTTAATTAACAAGTAGATTTATAGTTTAATTTTACAAAGTAGACAAACTATTAGATTTACAAATTAGACCTGCTGATCGATAAACCAGCACCTTACCGACTGAGCTATCTTTTCTCCCTTGTGCAAGCAGTCAATGGGTCTAATGAACCAAAATGGCTTCTTTTCCTATACTTCAACCCTATGTAACTCTTTAAAAGTAGGCCAAACAAGTCTTTCAAAAAAGACAAAGAAATAAAGCAGTCTTTTAAACAGGTCTCTTTATTTAACAAGTAGATTTATAGTTTAATTTTACAAAGTAGACAAACTATTAGATTTCAAAAGAAAAAGAAAACATTTTACTTGGCAATGCCTAGGATTGAACCCCCAACCTTCAGGGGATCTGCTGATCGATAAACCAACACCTTACCGACTGAGCAATCTTTTCTCCCTTGTGCAGGCAGTCAATGGGCCTAATGAACCAAAATGGCTTCTTTTCCTATACTTCAACCCTATGTAACTCTTTAAAAGTAGGCCAAACAAGTCTTTCAAAAAAGACAAAGAAATAAAGCAGTCTTTTAAACAGGTCTCTTTAATTAACAAGTAGATTTATAGTTTAATTTTACAAAGTAGACAAACTATTAGATTTAAAAAGAAAAAGAAAACATTTTACTTGGCAATGCCTGGGATTGAACCCCCAACCTTGAGGGGATCTGCTGATCGATAAACCAGCACCTTACCGACTGAGCTATCTTTTCTCACTTGTGCAAGCAGTCAATGGGCCTAATGAACCAAAATGGCTTCTTTTCCTATACTTCAACCCTATGTAACTCTTTAAAAGTAGGCCAAAAAAGTCTTCCAAAAAAGACAAAGAAATAAAGCAGTCTTTTAAACAGGTCTCTTTAATTAACAAGTAGATTTATAGTTTAATTTTACAAAGTAGACAAACTATTAGATTTAAAAAGAAAAAGAAAACATTTTACTTGGCAATGCCTGGGATTGAACCCCCAACCTTGAGGGGATCTGCTGATCGATAAACCAACACCTTACCGACTGAGCTATCTTTTCTCACTTGTGCAAGCAGTCAATGGGCCTAATGAACCAAAATGGCTTCTTTTCCTATACTTCAACCCTATGTAACTCTTTAAAAGTAGGCCAAACAAGTCTTTCAAAAAAGACAAAGAAATAAAGCAGTCTTTTAAACAGGTCTCTTTAATTAACAAGTAGATTTATAGTTTAATTTTACAAAGTAGACAAACTATTAGATTTCAAAAGAAAAAGAAAACATTTTACTTGGCAATGCATGGGATTGAACCCCCAACCTTGAGGGGATCTGCTGATCGATAAACCAACACCTTACCGACTGAGCAATCTTTTCTCCCTTGTGCAGGCAGTCAATGGGCCTAATGAACCAAAATGGCTTCTTTTCCTATACTTCAACCCTATGTAACTCTTTAAAAGTAGGCCAAACAAGTCTTTCAAAAAAGACAAAGAAATAAAGCAGTCTTTTAAACAGGTCTCTTTAATTAACAAGTAGATTTATAGTTTAATTTTACAAAGTAGACAAACTATTAGATTTAAAAAGAAAAAGAAAACATTTTACTTGGCAATGCCTGGGATTGAACCCCCAACCTTGAGGGGATGTGCTGATCGATAAACCAACACCTTACCAACTGAGCTATCTTTTCTCCCTTGTGCAGGCAGTCAATGGGCCTAATGAACCAAAATGGCTTCTTTTCCTATACTTCAAAACCATGTAACTCATATTAAAAGTAGGCCAAACAAGTCTTTCAAAAAAGACAAAGAAATAAAGCAATCTTTTAAACAGGTCTCTTTAATTAACAAGTAGATTTATAGTTTAATTTTACAAAGTAGACAAACTATTAGATTTCAAAAGAAAATTAAAATATTTTGCTTGGCAATGCCTGGGATTGAACCCCCATTCATGTGGGGATCTGCTGATCGATAAACCAACACCTTACCGAGTGAGCTATCTTTTCTCCCTTGTGCAGCCAGTCAATGGGCCTAATGAACCAAAATGGCTTCTTTCCTATACTTCAACACCATGTAACTCATATTAAAAGTAGGCCAAACAAGTCTTTCAAAAAAGACAAAGAAGTAAAGCAATCTTTTAAACAGGTCTCTTTAATTAACAAGTAGATTTATAGTTTAATTTTACAAAGTAGACAAACTATTAGATTTACAAATTAGACCTGCTGATCGATAAACCAGCACCTTACCGACTGAGCTATCTTTTCTCCCTTGTGCAAACAGTCAATGGGTCTAATGAACCAAAATGGCTTCTTTTCCTATACTTCAACCCTATGTAACTCTTTAAAAGTAGGCCAAACAAGTCTTTCAAAAAAGACAAAGAAATAAAGCAGTCTTTTAAACAGGTCTCTTTAATTAACAAGTAGATTTATAGTTTAATTTTACAAAGTAGACAAACTATTAGATTTCAAAAGAAAAAGAAAACATTTTACTTGGCAATGCCTGGGATTGAACCCCCAACCTTGAGGGGATCTGCTGATCGATAAACCAACACCTTACCGACTGAGCAATCTTTTCTCCCTTGTGCAGGCAGTCAATGGGCCTAATGAACCAAAATGGCTTCTTTTCCTATACTTCAACCCTATGTAACTCTTTAAAAGTAGGCCAAACAAGTCTTTCAAAAAAGACAAAGAAATAAAGCAGTCTTTTAAACCGGTCTCTTTAATTAACAAGTAAATTTATAGTTTAATTTTACAAAGTAGACAAACTATTAGATTTAAAAAGAAAAAGAAAACATTTTGCTTGGCAATGCCTGGGATTGAACCCCCAACCTTGAGGGGATCTGCTGATAGATAAACCAGCACGTTACCGACTGAGCTATCTTTTCTCCCTTGTGCAAGCAGTCAATGGGCCTAATAAACCAAAATGGCTTCTTTTCCTATACTTCAACCCTATGTAACTCTTTAAAAGTAGGCCAAACAAGTCTTCCAAAAAAGACAAAGAAATAAAGCAGTCTTTTAAACAGGTCTCTTTAATTAACAAGTAGATTTATAGTTTAATTTTACAAAGTAGACAAACTATTAGATTTAAAAAGAAAAAGAAAACATTTTACTTGGCATTGCCTGGGATTGAACCCCCAAACTTGAGGGGATCTGCTGATCGATAAACCAACACCTTACCGACTGAGCTATCGTTTCTCAGTTGTGCAAGCAGTCAATGGGCCTAATGAACCAAAATGGCTTCTTTTCCTATACTTCAACCCTATGTAACTCTTTAAAAGTAGGCCAAACAAGTCTTTCAAAAAAGACAAAGAAATAAAGCAATCTTTTAAACAGGTCTCTTTAATTAACAAGTAGATTTATAGTTTAATTTTACAAAGTAGACAAACTATTAGATTTAAAAAGAAAAAGAAAAAATTTTACTTGGCAATGCCTGGGATTGAACCCCCAACCTTGAGGGGATCTGCTGATCGATAAACCAACACCTTACCGACTGAGCTATCTTTTCTCCCTTGTGCAGGCAGTCAATGGGCCTAATGAACCAAAATGGCTTCTTTTCCTATACTTCAACACCATGTAACTCATATTAAAAGTAGGCCAAACAAGTCTTTCAAAAAAGACAAAGAAGTAAAGCAATCTTTTAAACAGGTCTCTTTAATTAACAAGTAGATTTATAGTTTAATTTTACAAAGTAGACAAACTATTAGATTTACAAATTAGACCTGCTGATCGATAAACCAGCACCTTACCGACTGAGCTATCTTTTCTCCCTTGTGCAAGCAGTCAATGGGCCTAATGAACCAAAATGGCTTCTTTCCCTATACTTCAACACCATGTAACTCATATTAAAAGTAGGCCAAACAAGTCTTTCAAAAAAGACAAAGAAATAAAGGAATCTTTTAAAAAGGTCTCTTTAATTAACAAGTAGATTGATAGTTTAATTTTACAAAGTAGACAAACTATTAGATTTCAAAAGAAAATTAAAACATTTTGCTTGGCAATGCCTGGGATGGAACCCCCATTCATGTGGGGATCTGCTGATCGATAAACCAACACCTTACCGAGTGAGCTATCTTTTCTCCCTTGTGCAGGCAGTCAATGGGCTTAATGAACCAAAATGGCTTCTTTTCCTATACTTCAACCCTATGTAACTCTTTAAAAGTAGGCCAAACAAGTCTTTCAAAAAAGACAAAGAAGTAAAGCAATCTTTTAAACAGGTCTCTTTAATTAACAAGTAGATTTATAGTTTAATTTTACAAAGTAGACAAACTATTAGATTTACAAATTAGACCTGCTGATCGATAAACCAGCACCTTACCGACTGAGCTATCGTTTCTCCCTTGTGCAAGCAGTCAATGGGCCTAATGAACCAAAATGGCTTCTTTTCCTATACTTCAACCCTATGTAACTCTTTAAAAGTAGGCCAAACAAGTCTTTCAAAAAAGACAAAGAAATAAAGCAGTCTTTTAAACAGGTCTCTTTAATTAACAAGTAGATTTATAGTTTAATTTTACAAAGTAGACAAACTATTAGATTTAAAAAGAAAAAGAAAACATTTTACTTGGCAATGCATGGGATTGAACCCCCAACCTTGAGGGAATCTGCTGATCGATAAACCAACACCTTACCGACTGAGCTATCTTTTCTCCCTTGTGCAGGCAGTCAATGGGCCTAATGAACCAAAATGGCTTCTTTTCCTATACTTCAACACCATGTAACTCATATTAAAAGTAGGCCAAACAAGTCTTTCAAAAAAGACAAAGAAGTAAAGCAATCTTTTAAACAGGTCTCTTTAATTAACAAGTAGATTTATAGTTTAATTTTACAAAGTAGACAAACTATTAGATTTACAAATTAGACCTGCTGATCGATAAACCAGCACCTTACCGAATGAGCTATCTTTTCTCCCTTGTGCAAGCAGTCAATGGGTCTAATGAACCAAAATGGCTTCTTTTCCTATACTTCAACCCTATGTAACTCTTTAAAAGTAGGCCAAACAAGTCTTTCAAAAAAGACAAAGAAATAAAGCAGTCTTTTAAACAGGTCTCTTTATTTAACAAGTAGATTTATAGTTTAATTTTACAAAGTAGACAAACTATTAGATTTCAAAAGAAAAAGAAAACATTTTACTTGGCAATGCCTAGGATTGAACCCCCAACCTTGAGGGGATCTGCTGATCGATAAACCAACACCTTACCGACTGAGCAATCTTTTCTCCCTTGTGCAGGCAGTCAATGGGCCTAATGAACCAAAATGGCTTCTTTTCCTATACTTCAACCCTATGTAACTCTTTAAAAGTAGGCCAAACAAGTCTTTCAAAAAAGACAAAGAAATAAAGCAGTCTTTTAAACAGGTCTCTTTAATTAACAAGTAGATTTATAGTTTAATTTTACAAAGTAGACAAACTATTAGATTTAAAAAGAAAAAGAAAACATTTTACTTGGCAATGCCTGGGATTGAACCCCCAACCTTGAGGGGATCTGCTGATCGATAAACCAACACCTTACCGACTGAGCTATCTTTTCTCCCTTGTGCAAGCAGTCAATGGGCCTAATGAACCAAAATGGCTTCTTTTCCTATACTTCAACCCTATGTAACTCTTTAAAAGTAGGCCAAACAAGTCTTTCAAAAAAGACAAAGAAATAAAGCAGTCTTTTAAACAGGTCTCTTTAATTAACAAGTAGATTTATAGTTTAATTTTACAAAGTAGACAAACTATTAGATTTCAAAAGAAAAAGAAAACATTTTACTTGGCAATGCATGGGATTGAACCCCCAACCTTGAGGGGATCTGCTGATCGATAAACCAACACCTTACCGACTGAGCAATCTTTTCTCCCTTGTGCAGGCAGTCAATGGGCCTAATGAACCAAAATGGCTTCTTTTCCTATACTTCAACCCTATGTAACTCTTTAAAAGTAGGCCAAACAAGTCTTTCAAAAAAGACAAAGAAATAAAGCAGTCTTTTAAACAGGTCTCTTTAATTAACAAGTAGATTTATAGTTTAATTTTACAAAGTAGACAAACTATTAGATTTAAAAAGAAAAAGAAAACATTTTACTTGGCAATGCCTGGGATTGAACCCCCAACCTTGAGGGGATGTGCTGATCGATAAACCAACACCTTACCGACTGAGCTATCTTTTCTCCCTTGTGCAGGCAGTCAATGGGCCTAATGAACCAAAATGGCTTCTTTTCCTATACTTCAACACCATGTAACTCATATTAAAAGTAGGCCAAACAAGTCTTTCAAAAAAGACAAAGAAATAAAGCAGTCTTTTAAACAGGTCTCTTTAATTAACAAGTAGATTTATAGTTTAATTTTACAAAGTAGACAAACTATTAGATTTAAAAAGAAAAAGAAAACATTTTACTTGGCAATGCCTGGGATTGAACCCCCAACCTTGAGGGGATCTGCTGATCGATAAACCAACACCTTACCGACTGAGCTATCTTTTCTCCCTTGTGCAAGCAGTCAATGGGCCTAATGAACCAAAATGGCTTCTTTTCCTATACTTCAACCCTATGTAACTCTTTAAAAGTAGGCCAAACAAGTCTTTCAAAAAAGACAAAGAAATAAAGCAGTCTTTTAAACAGGTCTCTTTAATTAACAAGTAGATTTATAGTTTAATTTTACAAAGTAGACAAACTATTAGATTTCAAAAGAAAAAGAAAACATTTTACTTGGCAATGCATGGGATTGAACCCCCAACCTTGAGGGGATCTGCTGATCGATAAACCAACACCTTACCGACTGAGCAATCTTTTCTCCCTTGTGCAGGCAGTCAATGGGCCTAATGAACCAAAATGGCTTCTTTTCCTATACTTCAACCCTATGTAACTCTTTAAAAGTAGGCCAAACAAGTCTTTCAAAAAAGACAAAGAAATAAAGCAGTCTTTTAAACAGGTCTCTTTAATTAACAAGTAGATTTATAGTTTAATTTTACAAAGTAGACAAACTATTAGATTTAAAAAGAAAAAGAAAACATTTTACTTGGCAATGCCTGGGATTGAACCCCCAACCTTGAGGGGATGTGCTGATCGATAAACCAACACCTTACCGACTGAGCTATCTTTTCTCCCTTGTGCAGGCAGTCAATGGGCCTAATGAACCAAAATGGCTTCTTTTCCTATACTTCAACACCATGTAACTCATATTAAAAGTAGGCCAAACAAGTCTTTCAAAAAAGACAAAGAAATAAAGCAATCTTTTAAACAGGTCTCTTTAATTAACAAGTAGATTTATAGTTTAATTTTACAAAGTAGACAAACTATTAGATTTCAAAAGAAAATTAAAATATTTTGCTTGGCAATGCATGGGATTGAACCCCCAACCTTGAGGGAATCTGCTGATCGATAAACCAACACCTTACCGACTGAGCTATCTTTTCTCCCTTGTGCAGGCAGTCAATGGGCCTAATGAACCAAAATGGCTTCTTTTCCTATACTTCAACACCATGTAACTCATATTAAAAGTAGGCCAAACAAGTCTTTCAAAAAAGACAAAGAAGTAAAGCAATCTTTTAAACAGGTCTCTTTAATTAACAAGTAGATTTATAGTTTAATTTTACAAAGTAGACAAACTATTAGATTTACAAATTAGACCTGCTGATCGATAAACCAGCACCTTACCGACTGAGCTATCTTTTCTCCCTTGTGCAAGCAGTCAATGGGTCTAATGAACCAAAATGGCTTCTTTTCCTATACTTCAACCCTATGTAACTCTTTAAAAGTAGGCCAAACAAGTCTTTCAAAAAAGACAAAGAAATAAAGCAGTCTTTTAAACAGGTCTCTTTATTTAACAAGTAGATTTATAGTTTAATTTTACAAAGTAGACAAACTATTAGATTTCAAAAGAAAAAGAAAACATTTTACTTGGCAATGCCTAGGATTGAACCCCCAACCTTGAGGGGATCTGCTGATCGATAAACCAACACCTTACCGACTGAGCAATCTTTTCTCCCTTGTGCAGGCAGTCAATGGGCCTAATGAACCAAAATGGCTTCTTTTCCTATACTTCAACCCTATGTAACTCTTTAAAAGTAGGCCAAACAAGTCTTTCAAAAAAGACAAAGAAATAAAGCAGTCTTTTAAACAGGTCTCTTTAATTAACAAGTAGATTTATAGTTTAATTTTACAAAGTAGACAAACTATTAGATTTAAAAAGAAAAAGAAAACATTTTACTTGGCAATGCCTGGGATTGAACCCCCAACCTTGAGGGGATCTGCTGATCGATAAACCAGCACCTTACCGACTGAGCTATCTTTTCTCACTTGTGCAAGAAGTCAATGGGCCTAATGAACCAAAATGGCTTCTTTTCCTATACTTCAACCCTATGTAACTCTTTAAAAGTAGGCCAAAAAAGTCTTCCAAAAAAGACAAAGAAATAAAGCAGTCTTTTAAACAGGTCTCTTTAATTAACAAGTAGATTTATAGTTTAATTTTACAAAGTAGACAAACTATTAGATTTAAAAAGAAAAAGAAAACATTTTACTTGGCAATGCCTGGGATTGAACCCCCAACCTTGAGGGGATCTGCTGATCGATAAACCAACACCTTACCGACTGAGCTATCTTTTCTCCCTTGTGCAAGCAGTCAATGGGCCTAATGAACCAAAATGGCTTCTTTTCCTATACTTCAACCCTATGTAACTCTTTAAAAGTAGGCCAAACAAGTCTTTCAAAAAAGACAAAGAAATAAAGCAGTCTTTTAAACAGGTCTCTTTAATTAACAAGTAGATTTATAGTTTAATTTTACAAAGTAGACAAACTATTAGATTTCAAAAGAAAAAGAAAACATTTTACTTGGCAATGCATGGGATTGAACCCCCAACCTTGAGGGGATCTGCTGATCGATAAACCAACACCTTACCGACTGAGCAATCTTTTCTCCCTTGTGCAGGCAGTCAATGGGCCTAATGAACCAAAATGGCTTCTTTTCCTATACTTCAACCCTATGTAACTCTTTAAAAGTAGGCCAAACAAGTCTTTCAAAAAAGACAAAGAAATAAAGCAGTCTTTTAAACAGGTCTCTTTAATTAACAAGTAGATTTATAGTTTAATTTTACAAAGTAGACAAACTATTAGATTTAAAAAGAAAAAGAAAACATTTTACTTGGCAATGCCTGGGATTGAACCCCCAACCTTGAGGGGATGTGCTGATCGATAAACCAACACCTTACCGACTGAGCTATCTTTCCTCCCTTGTGCAGGCAGTCAATGGGCCTAATGAACCAAAATGGCTTCTTTTCCTATACTTCAACACCATGTAACTCATATTAAAAGTAGGCCAAACAAGTCTTTCAAAAAAGACAAAGAAATAAAGCAATCTTTTAAACAGGTCTCTTTAATTAACAAGTAGATTTATAGTTTAATTTTACAAAGTAGACAAACTATTAGATTTCAAAAGAAAATTAAAATATTTTGCTTGGCAATGCATGGGATTGAACCCCCAACCTTGAGGGAATCTGCTGATCGATAAACCAACACCTTACCGACTGAGCTATCTTTTCTCCCTTGTGCAGGCAGTCAATGGGCCTAATGAACCAAAATGGCTTCTTTTCCTATACTTCAACACCATGTAACTCATATTAAAAGTAGGCCAAACAAGTCTTTCAAAAAAGACAAAGAAGTAAAGCAATCTTTTAAACAGGTCTCTTTAATTAACAAGTAGATTTATAGTTTAATTTTACAAAGTAGACAAACTATTAGATTTATAAATTAGACCTGCTGATCGATAAACCAGCACCTTACCGACTGAGCTATCTTTTCTCCCTTGTGCAAGCAGTCAATGGGTCTAATGAACCAAAATGGCTTCTTTTCCTATACTTCAACCCTATGTAACTCTTTAAAAGTAGGCCAAACAAGTCTTTCAAAAAAGACAAAGAAATAAAGCAGTCTTTTAAACAGGTCTCTTTATTTAACAAGTAGATTTATAGTTTAATTTTACAAAGTAGACAAACTATTAGATTTCAAAAGAAAAAGAAAACATTTTACTTGGCAATGCCTAGGATTGAACCCCCAACCTTGAGGGGATCTGCTGATCGATAAACCAACACCTTACCGACTGAGCAATCTTTTCTCCCTTGTGCAGGCAGTCAATGGGCCTAATGAACCAAAATGGCTTCTTTTCCTATACTTCAACCCTATGTAACTCTTTAAAAGTAGGCCAAACAAGTCTTTCAAAAAAGACAAAGAAATAAAGCAGTCTTTTAAACAGGTCTCTTTAATTAACAAGTAGATTTATAGTTTAATTTTACAAAGTAGACAAACTATTAGATTTAAAAAGAAAAAGAAAACATTTTACTTGGCAATGCCTGGGATTGAACCCCCAACCTTGAGGGGATCTGCTGATCGATAAACCAGCACCTTACCGACTGAGCTATCTTTTCTCACTTGTGCAAGCAGTCAATGGGCCTAATGAACCAAAATGGCTTCTTTTCCTATACTTCAACCCTATGTAACTCTTTAAAAGTAGGCCAAAAAAGTCTTCCAAAAAAGACAAAGAAATAAAGCAGTCTTTTAAACAGGTCTCTTTAATTAACAAGTAGATTTATAGTTTAATTTTACAAAGTAGACAAACTATTAGATTTAAAAAGAAAAAGAAAACATTTTACTTGGCAATGCCTGGGATTGAACCCCCAACCTTGAGGGGATCTGCTGATCGATAAACCAACACCTTACCGACTGAGCTATCTTTTCTCCCTTGTGCAAGCAGTCAATGGGCCTAATGAACCAAAATGGCTTCTTTTCCTATACTTCAACCCTATGTAACTCTTTAAAAGTAGGCCAAACAAGTCTTTCAAAAAAGACAAAGAAATAAAGCAGTCTTTTAAACAGGTCTCTTTAATTAACAAGTAGATTTATAGTTTAATTTTACAAAGTAGACAAACTATTAGATTTCAAAAGAAAAAAAAAACATTTTACTTGGCAATGCATGGGATTGAACCCCCAACCTTGAGGGGATCTGCTGATCGATAAACCAACACCTTACCGACTGAGCAATCTTTTCTCCCTTGTGCAGGCAGTCAATGGGCCTAATGAACCAAAATGGCTTCTTTTCCTATACTTCAACCCTATGTAACTCTTTAAAAGTAGGCCAAACAAGTCTTTCAAAAAAGACAAAGAAATAAAGCAGTCTTTTAAACAGGTCTCTTTAATTAACAAGTAGATTTATAGTTTAATTTTACAAAGTAGACAAACTATTAGATTTAAAAAGAAAAAGAAAACATTTTACTTGGCAATGCCTGGGATTGAACCCCCAACCTTGAGGGGATGTGCTGATCGATAAACCAACACCTTACCGACTGAGCTATCTTTTCTCCCTTGTGCAGGCAGTCAATGGGCCTAATGAACCAAAATGGCTTCTTTTCCTATACTTCAACACCATGTAACTCATATTAAAAGTAGGCCAAACAAGTCTTTCAAAAAAGACAAAGAAATAAAGCAATCTTTTAAACAGGTCTCTTTAATTAACAAGTAGATTTATAGTTTAATTTTACAAAGTAGACAAACTATTAGATTTCAAAAGAAAATTAAAATATTTTGCTTGGCAATGCCTGGGATTGAACCCCCATTCATGTGGGGATCTGCTGATCGATAAACCAACACCTTACCGAGTGAGCTATCTTTTCTCCCTTGTGCAGCCAGTCAATGGGCCTAATGAACCAAAATGGCTTCTTTCCTATACTTCAACACCATGTAACTCATATTAAAAGTAGGCCAAACAAGTCTTTCAAAAAAGACAAAGAAGTAAAGCAAT
Source organism: Silurus aristotelis (assembly GCF_946808225.1). Lineage (NCBI taxonomy): Eukaryota > Metazoa > Chordata > Actinopteri > Siluriformes > Siluridae > Silurus > Silurus aristotelis. The sequence goes on from NC_139586.1 coordinate 17,197,714, forward strand.
CTTTTAAACAGGTCTCTTTAATTAACAAGTAGATTTATAGTTTAATTTTACAAAGTAGACAAACTATTAGATTTACAAATTAGACCTGCTGATCGATAAACCAGCACCTTACCGACTGAGCTATCTTTTCTCCCTTGTGCAAACAGTCAATGGGTCTAATGAACCAAAATGGCTTCTTTTCCTATACTTCAACCCTATGTAACTCTTTAAAAGTAGGCCAAACAAGTCTTTCAAAAAAGACAAAGAAATAAAGCAGTCTTTTAAACAGGTCTCTTTAATTAACAAGTAGATTTATAGTTTAATTTTACAAAGTAGACAAACTATTAGATTTCAAAAGAAAAAGAAAACATTTTACTTGGCAATGCATGGGATTGAACCCCCAACCTTGAGGGGATCTGCTGATCGATAAACCAACACCTTACCGACTGAGCAATCTTTTCTCCCTTGTGCAGGCAGTCAATGGGCCTAATGAACCAAAATGGCTTCTTTTCCTATACTTCAACCCTATGTAACTCTTTAAAAGTAGGCCAAACAAGTCTTTCAAAAAAGACAAAGAAATAAAGCAATCTTTTAAACAGGTCTCTTTAATTAACAAGTAGATTTATAGTTTAATTTTACAAAGTAGACAAACTATTAGATTTAAAAAGAAAAAGAAAAAATTTTACTTGGCAATGCCTGGGATTGAACCCCCAACCTTGAGGGGATCTGCTGATCGATAAACCAACACCTTACCGACTGAGCTATCTTTTCTCCCTTGTGCAGGCAGTCAATGGGCCTAATGAACCAAAATGGCTTCTTTTCCTATACTTCAACACCATGTAACTCATATTAAAAGTAGGCCAAACAAGTCTTTCAAAAAAGACAAAGAAGTAAAGCAATCTTTTAAACAGGTCTCTTTAATTAACAAGTAGATTTATAGTTTAATTTTACAAAGTAGACAAACTATTAGATTTACAAATTAGACCTGCTGATCGATAAACCAGCACCTTACCGACTGAGCTATCTTTTCTCCCTTGTGCAAGCAGTCAATGGGCCTAATGAACCAAAATGGCTTCTTTCCCTATACTTCAACACCATGTAACTCATATTAAAAGTAGGCCAAACAAGTCTTTCAAAAAAGACAAAGAAATAAAGGAATCTTTTAAACAGGTCTCTTTAATTAACAAGTAGATTTATAGTTTAATTTTACAAAGTAGACAAACTATTAGATTTCAAAAGAAAATTAAAATATTTTGCTTGGCAATGCCTGGGATGGAACCCCCATTCATGTGGGGATCTGCTGATCGATAAACCAACACCTTACCGAGTGAGCTATCTTTTCTCCCTTGTGCAGGCAGTCAATGGGCTTAATGAACCAAAATGGCTTCTTTTCCTATACTTCAACCCTATGTAACTCTTTAAAAGTAGGCCAAACAAGTCTTTCAAAAAAGACAAAGAAATAAAGCAATCTTTTAAACAGGTCTCTTTAATTAACAAGTAGATTTATAGTTTAATTTTACAAAGTAGACAAACTATTAGATTTAAAAAGAAAAAGAAAAAATTTTACTTGGCAATGCCTGGGATTGAACCCCCAACCTTGAGGGGATCTGCTGATCGATAAACCAACACCTTACCGACTGAGCTATCTTTTCTCCCTTGTGCAGGCAGTCAATGGGCCTAATGAACCAAAATGGCTTCTTTTCCTATACTTCAACACCATGTAACTCATATTAAAAGTAGGCCAAACAAGTCTTTCAAAAAAGACAAAGAAGTAAAGCAATCTTTTAAACAGGTCTCTTTAATTAACAAGTAGATTTATAGTTTAATTTTACAAAGTAGACAAACTATTAGATTTACAAATTAGACCTGCTGATCGATAAACCAGCACCTTACCGACTGAGCTATCTTTTCTCCCTTGTGCAAGCAGTCAATGGGCCTAATGAACCAAAATGGCTTCTTTCCCTATACTTCAACACCATGTAACTCATATTAAAAGTAGGCCAAACAAGTCTTTCAAAAAAGACAAAGAAATAAAGGAATCTTTTAAACAGGTCTCTTTAATTAACAAGTAGATTTATAGTTTAATTTTACAAAGTAGACAAACTATTAGATTTCAAAAGAAAATTAAAATATTTTGCTTGGCAATGCCTGGGATGGAACCCCCATTCATGTGGGGATCTGCTGATCGATAAACCAACACCTTACCGAGTGAGCTATCTTTTCTCCCTTGTGCAGGCAGTCAATGGGCTTAATGAACCAAAATGGCTTCTTTTCCTATACTTCAACCCTATGTAACTCTTTAAAAGTAGGCCAAACAAGTCTTTCAAAAAAGACAAAGAAATAAAGCAATCTTTTAAACAGGTCTCTTTAATTAACAAGTAGATTTATAGTTTAATTTTACAAAGTAGACAAACTATTAGATTTAAAAAGAAAAAGAAAAAATTTTACTTGGCAATGCCTGGGATTGAACCCCCAACCTTGAGGGGATCTGCTGATCGATAAACCAACACCTTACCGACTGAGCTATCTTTTCTCCCTTGTGCAGGCAGTCAATGGGCCTAATGAACCAAAATGGCTTCTTTTCCTATACTTCAACACCATGTAACTCATATTAAACGTAGGCCAAACAAGTCTTTCAAAAAAGACAAAGAAGTAAAGCAATCTTTTAAACAGGTCTCTTTAATTAACAAGTAGATTTATAGTTTAATTTTACAAAGTAGACAAACTATTAGATTTACAAATTAGACCTGCTGATCGATAAACCAGCACCTTACCGACTGAGCTATCTTTTCTCCCTTGTGCAAGCAGTCAATGGGCCTAATGAACCAAAATGGCTTCTTTCCCTATACTTCAACACCATGTAACTCATATTAAAAGTAGGCCAAACAAGTCTTTCAAAAAAGACAAAGAAATAAAGGAATCTTTTAAACAGGTCTCTTTAATTAACAAGTAGATTTATAGTTTAATTTTACAAAGTAGACAAACTATTAGATTTCAAAAGAAAATTAAAATATTTTGCTTGGCAATGCCTGGGATTGAACCCCCATTCATGTGGGGATCTGCTGATCGATAAACCAACACCTTACCGACTGAGCTATCTTTTCTCCCTTGTGCAGGCAGTCAATGGGCTTAATGAACCAAAATGGCTTCTTTTCCTATACTTCAACACCATGTAACTCATATTAAATGTAGGCCAAACAAGTCTTTCAAAAAAGACAAAGAAGTAAAGCAATCTTTTAAACAAGTCTCTTTAATTAACAAGTAGATTTATAGTTTAATTTTACAAAGTAGACAAACTGTTAGATTTACAAATTAGACCTGCTGATCGATAAACCAGCACCTTACCGACTGAGCTATCTTTTCTCCCTTGTGCAAGCAGTCAATGGGCCTAATGAACCAAAATGGCTTCTTTTCCTATACTTCAACCCTATGTAACTCTTTAAAAGTAGGCCAAACAAGTCTTTCAAAAAAGACAAAGAAATAAAGCAGTCTTTTAAACAGGTCTCTTTAATTAACAAGTAGATTTATAGTTTAATTTTACAAAGTAGACAAACTATTAGATTTCAAAAGAAAATTAAAATATTTTGCTTGGCAATGCCTGGGATTGAACCCCCATTCATGTGGGGATCTGCTGATCGATAAACCAACACCTTACCGAGTGAGCTATCTTTTCTCCCTTGTGCAGCCAGTCAATGGGCCTAATGAACCAAAATGGCTTCTTTTCCTATACTTCAACACCATGTAACTCATATTAAAAGTAGGCCAAACAAGTCTTTCAAAAAAGACAAAGAAATAAAGCAATCTTTTAAACAGGTCTCTTTAATTAACAAGTAGATTTATAGTTTAATTTTACAAAGTAGACAAACTATTAGATTTAAAAAGAAAAAGAAAAAATTTTACTTGGCAATGCCTGGGATTGAACCCCCAACCTTGAGGGGATCTGCTGATCGATAAACCAACACCTTACCGACTGAGCTATCTTTTCTCCCTTGTGCAGGCAGTCAATGGGCCTAATGAACCAAAATGGCTTCTTTTCCTATACTTCAACACCATGTAACTCATATTAAAAGTAGGCCAAACAAGTCTTTCAAAAAAGACAAAGAAGTAAAGCAATCTTTTAAACAGGTCTCTTTAATTAACAAGTAGATTTATAGTTTAATTTTACAAAGTAGACAAACTATTAGATTTACAAATTAGACCTGCTGATCGATAAACCAGCACCTTACCGACTGAGCTATCTTTTCTCCCTTGTGCAAGCAGTCAATGGGCCTAATGAACCAAAATGGCTTCTTTCCCTATACTTCAACACCATGTAACTCATATTAAAAGTAGGCCAAACAAGTCTTTCAAAAAAGACAAAGAAATAAAGGAATCTTTTAAACAGGTCTCTTTAATTAACAAGTAGATTTATAGTTTAATTTTACAAAGTAGACAAACTATTAGATTTCAAAAGAAAATTAAAATATTTTGCTTGGCAATGCCTGGGATTGAACCCCCATTCATGTGGGGATCTGCTGATCGATAAACCAACACCTTACCGACTGAGCTATCTTTTCTCCCTTGTGCAGGCAGTCAATGGGCTTAATGAACCAAAATGGCTTCTTTTCCTATACTTCAACACCATGTAACTCATATTAAATGTAGGCCAAACAAGTCTTTCAAAAAAGACAAAGAAGTAAAGCAATCTTTTAAACAAGTCTCTTTAATTAACAAGTAGATTTATAGTTTAATTTTACAAAGTAGACAAACTGTTAGATTTACAAATTAGACCTGCTGATCGATAAACCAGCACCTTACCGACTGAGCTATCTTTTCTCCCTTGTGCAAGCAGTCAATGGGCCTAATGAACCAAAATGGCTTCTTTTCCTATACTTCAACCCTATGTAACTCTTTAAAAGTAGGCCAAACAAGTCTTTCAAAAAAGACAAAGAAATAAAGCAGTCTTTTAAACAGGTCTCTTTAATTAACAAGTAGATTTATAGTTTAATTTTACAAAGTAGACAAACTATTAGATTTCAAAAGAAAATTAAAATATTTTGCTTGGCAATGCCTGGGATTGAACCCCCATTCATGTGGGGATCTGCTGATCGATAAACCAACACCTTACCGAGTGAGCTATCTTTTCTCCCTTGTGCAGCCAGTCAATGGGCCTAATGAACCAAAATGGCTTCTTTTCCTATACTTCAACACCATGTAACTCATATTAAAAGTAGGCCAAACAAGTCTTTCAAAAAAGACAAAGAAATAAAGCAATCTTTTAAACAGGTCTCTTTAATTAACAAGTAGATTTATAGTTTAATTTTACAAAGTAGACAAACTATTAGATTTCAAAAGAGAATTAAAAAATGTTACCTGGCAAAGCCTGGGATTGAACCCCCAACCTCGTGGGGACCTGCTGATCGATAAACCAACACCTTACCGACTGAGCTATCTTTTCTGCCTTGTGCAAACAGTCAATGGGCCTAATGAACCAAAATGGCTTCTTTTCCTATACTTCAACACCATGTAACTCATATTAAAAGTAGGCCAAACAAGTCTTTCGAAAAAGACAAAGAAGTAAAGCAATCTTTTAAACAGGTCTCTTTAATTAACAAGTAGATTTATAGTTTAATTTTACAAAGTAGACAAACTATTAGATTTAAAAAGAAAAAGAAAACATTTTACTTGGCAATGCATGGGATTGAACCCCCAACCTTGAGGGAATCTGCTGATCGATAAACCAACACCTTACCGACTGAGCTATCTTTTCTCCCTTGTGCAGGCAGTCAATGGGCCTAATGAACCAAAATGGCTTCTTTTCCTATACTTCAACACCATGTAACTCATATTAAAAGTAGGCCAAACAAGTCTTTCAAAAAAGACAAAGAAGTAAAGCAATCTTTTAAACAGGTCTCTTTAATTAACAAGTAGATTTATAGTTTAATTTTACAAAGTAGACAAACTATTAGATTTACAAATTAGACCTGCTGATCGATAAACCAGCACCTTACCGACTGAGCTATCTTTTCTCCCTTGTGCAAGCAGTCAATGGGTCTAATGAACCAAAATGGCTTCTTTTCCTATACTTCAACCCTATGTAACTCTTTAAAAGTAGGCCAAACAAGTCTTTCAAAAAAGACAAAGAAATAAAGCAGTCTTTTAAACAGGTCTCTTTATTTAACAAGTAGATTTATAGTTTAATTTTACAAAGTAGACAAACTATTAGATTTCAAAAGAAAAAGAAAACATTTTACTTGGCAATGCCTAGGATTGAACCCCCAACCTTGAGGGGATCTGCTGATCGATAAACCAACACCTTACCGACTGAGCAATCTTTTCTCCCTTGTGCAGGCAGTCAATGGGCCTAATGAACCAAAATGGCTTCTTTTCCTATACTTCAACCCTATGTAACTCTTTAAAAGTAGGCCAAACAAGTCTTTCAAAAAAGACAAAGAAATAAAGCAGTCTTTTAAACAGGTCTCTTTAATTAACAAGTAGATTTATAGTTTAATTTTACAAAGTAGACAAACTATTAGATTTAAAAAGAAAAAGAAAACATTTTACTTGGCAATGCCTGGGATTGAACCCCCAACCTTGAGGGGATCTGCTGATCGATAAACCAGCACCTTACCGACTGAGCTATCTTTTCTCACTTGTGCAAGCAGTCAATGGGCCTAATGAACCAAAATGGCTTCTTTTCCTATACTTCAACCTATGTAACTCTTTAAAAGTAGGCCAAAAAAGTCTTCCAAAAAAGACAAAGAAATAAAGCAGTCTTTTAAACAGGTCTCTTTAATTAACAAGTAGATTTATAGTTTAATTTTACAAAGTAGACAAACTATTAGATTTAAAAAGAAAAAGAAAACATTTTACTTGGCAATGCCTGGGATTGAACCCCCAACCTTGAGGGGATCTGCTGATCGATAAACCAACACCTTACCGACTGAGCTATCTTTTCTCCCTTGTGCAAGCAGTCAATGGGCCTAATGAACCAAAATGGCTTCTTTTCCTATACTTCAACCCTATGTAACTCTTTAAAAGTAGGCCAAACAAGTCTTTCAAAAAAGACAAAGAAATAAAGCAGTCTTTTAAACAGGTCTCTTTAATTAACAAGTAGATTTATAGTTTAATTTTACAAAGTAGACAAACTATTAGATTTCAAAAGAAAAAGAAAACATTTTACTTGGCAATGCATGGGATTGAACCCCCAACCTTGAGGGGATCTGCTGATCGATAAACCAACACCTTACCGACTGAGCAATCTTTTCTCCCTTGTGCAGGCAGTCAATGGGCCTAATGAACCAAAATGGCTTCTTTTCCTATACTTCAACCCTATGTAACTCTTTAAAAGTAGGCCAAACAAGTCTTTCAAAAAAGACAAAGAAATAAAGCAGTCTTTTAAACAGGTCTCTTTAATTAACAAGTAGATTTATAGTTTAATTTTACAAAGTAGACAAACTATTAGATTTAAAAAGAAAAAGAAAACATTTTACTTGGCAATGCCTGGGATTGAACCCCCAACCTTGAGGGGATGTGCTGATCGATAAACCAACACCTTACCGACTGAGCTATCTTTTCTCCCTTGTGCAGGCAGTCAATGGGCCTAATGAACCAAAATGGCTTCTTTTCCTATACTTCAACACCATGTAACTCATATTAAAAGTAGGCCAAACAAGTCTTTCAAAAAAGACAAAGAAATAAAGCAATCTTTTAAACAGGTCTCTTTAATTAACAAGTAGATTTATAGTTTAATTTTACAAAGTAGACAAACTATTAGATTTCAAAAGAAAATTAAAATATTTTGCTTGGCAATGCATGGGATTGAACCCCCAACCTTGAGGGAATCTGCTGATCGATAAACCAACACCTTACCGACTGAGCTATCTTTTCTCCCTTGTGCAGGCAGTCAATGGGCCTAATGAACCAAAATGGCTTCTTTTCCTATACTTCAACACCATGTAACTCATATTAAAAGTAGGCCAAACAAGTCTTTCAAAAAAGACAAAGAAGTAAAGCAATCTTTTAAACAGGTCTCTTTAATTAACAAGTAGATTTATAGTTTAATTTTACAAAGTAGACAAACTATTAGATTTACAAATTAGACCTGCTGATCGATAAACCAGCACCTTACCGACTGAGCTATCTTTTCTCCCTTGTGCAAGCAGTCAATGGGTCTAATGAACCAAAATGGCTTCTTTTCCTATACTTCAACCCTATGTAACTCTTTAAAAGTAGGCCAAACAAGTCTTTCAAAAAAGACAAAGAAATAAAGCAGTCTTTTAAACAGGTCTCTTTATTTAACAAGTAGATTTATAGTTTAATTTTACAAAGTAGACAAACTATTAGATTTCAAAAGAAAAAGAAAACATTTTACTTGGCAATGCCTAGGATTGAACCCCCAACCTTGAGGGGATCTGCTGATCGATAAACCAACACCTTACCGACTGAGCAATCTTTTCTCCCTTGTGCAGGCAGTCAATGGGCCTAATGAACCAAAATGGCTTCTTTTCCTATACTTCAACCCTATGTAACTCTTTAAAAGTAGGCCAAACAAGTCTTTCAAAAAAGACAAAGAAATAAAGCAGTCTTTTAAACAGGTCTCTTTAATTAACAAGTAGATTTATAGTTTAATTTTACAAAGTAGACAAACTATTAGATTTAAAAAGAAAAAGAAAACATTTTACTTGGCAATGCCTGGGATTGAACCCCCAACCTTGAGGGGATCTGCTGATCGATAAACCAGCACCTTACCGACTGAGCTATCTTTTCTCACTTGTGCAAGCAGTCAATGGGCCTAATGAACCAAAATGGCTTCTTTTCCTATACTTCAACCCTATGTAACTCTTTAAAAGTAGGCCAAAAAAGTCTTCCAAAAAAGACAAAGAAATAAAGCAGTCTTTTAAACAGGTCTCTTTAATTAACAAGTAGATTTATAGTTTAATTTTACAAAGTAGACAAACTATTAGATTTAAAAAGAAAAAGAAAACATTTTACTTGGCAATGCCTGGGATTGAACCCCCAACCTTGAGGGGATCTGCTGATCGATAAACCAACACCTTACCGACTGAGCTATCTTTTCTCCCTTGTGCAAGCAGTCAATGGGCCTAATGAACCAAAATGGCTTCTTTTCCTATACTTCAACCCTATGTAACTCTTTAAAAGTAGGCCAAACAAGTCTTTCAAAAAAGACAAAGAAATAAAGCAGTCTTTTAAACAGGTCTCTTTAATTAACAAGTAGATTTATAGTTTAATTTTACAAAGTAGACAAACTATTAGATTTCAAAAGAAAAAGAAAACATTTTACTTGGCAATGCATGGGATTGAACCCCCAACCTTGAGGGGATCTGCTGATCGATAAACCAACACCTTACCGACTGAGCAATCTTTTCTCCCTTGTGCAGGCAGTCAATGGGCCTAATGAACCAAAATGGCTTCTTTTCCTATACTTCAACCCTATGTAACTCTTTAAAAGTAGGCCAAACAAGTCTTTCAAAAAAGACAAAGAAATAAAGCAGTCTTTTAAACAGGTCTCTTTAATTAACAAGTAGATTTATAGTTTAATTTTACAAAGTAGACAAACTATTAGATTTAAAAAGAAAAAGAAAACATTTTACTTGGCAATGCCTGGGATTGAACCCCCAACCTTGAGGGGATGTGCTGATCGATAAACCAACACCTTACCGACTGAGCTATCTTTTCTCCCTTGTGCAGGCAGTCAATGGGCCTAATGAACCAAAATGGCTTCTTTTCCTATACTTCAACACCATGTAACTCATATTAAAAGTAGGCCAAACAAGTCTTTCAAAAAAGACAAAGAAATAAAGCAATCTTTTAAACAGGTCTCTTTAATTAACAAGTAGATTTATAGTTTAATTTTACAAAGTAGACAAACTATTAGATTTCAAAAGAAAATTAAAATATTTTGCTTGGCAATGCCTGGGATTGAACCCCCATTCATGTGGGGATCTGCTGATCGATAAACCAACACCTTACCGAGTGAGCTATCTTTTCTCCCTTGTGCAGCCAGTCAATGGGCCTAATGAACCAAAATGGCTTCTTTCCTATACTTCAACACCATGTAACTCATATTAAAAGTAGGCCAAACAAGTCTTTCAAAAAAGACAAAGAAGTAAAGCAATCTTTTAAACAGGTCTCTTTAATTAACAAGTAGATTTATAGTTTAATTTTACAAAGTAGACAAACTATTAGATTTACAAATTAGACCTGCTGATCGATAAACCAGCACCTTACCGACTGAGCTATCTTTTCTCCCTTGTGCAAACAGTCAATGGGTCTAATGAACCAAAATGGCTTCTTTTCCTATACTTCAACCCTATGTAACTCTTTAAAAGTAGGCCAAACAAGTCTTTCAAAAAAGACAAAGAAATAAAGCAGTCTTTTAAACAGGTCTCTTTAATTAACAAGTAGATTTATAGTTTAATTTTACAAAGTAGACAAACTATTAGATTTCAAAAGAAAAAGAAAACATTTTACTTGGCAATGCATGGGATTGAACCCCCAACCTTGAGGGGATCTGCTGATCGATAAACCAACACCTTACCGACTGAGCAATGTTTTCTCCCTTGTGCAGGCAGTCAATGGGCCTAATGAACCAAAATGGCTTCTTTTCCTATACTTCAACCCTATGTAACTCTTTAAAAGTAGGCCAAACAAGTCTTTCAAAAAAGACAAAGAAATAAAGCAATCTTTTAAACAGGTCTCTTTAATTAACAAGTAGATTTATAGTTTAATTTTACAAAGTAGACAAACTATTAGATTTAAAAAGAAAAAGAAAAAATTTTACTTGGCAATGCCTGGGATTGAACCCCCAACCTTGAGGGGATCTGCTGATCGATAAACCAACACCTTACCGACTGAGCTATCTTTTCTCCCTTGTGCAGGCAGTCAATGGGCCTAATGAACCAAAATGGCTTCTTTTCCTATACTTCAACACCATGTAACTCATATTAAAAGTAGGCCAAACAAGTCTTTCAAAAAAGACAAAGAAGTAAAGCAATCTTTTAAACAGGTCTCTTTAATTAACAAGTAGATTTATAGTTTAATTTTACAAAGTAGACAAACTATTAGATTTACAAATTAGACCTGCTGATCGATAAACCAGCACCTTACCGACTGAGCTATCTTTTCTCCCTTGTGCAAGCAGTCAATGGGCCTAATGAACCAAAATGGCTTCTTTCCCTATACTTCAACACCATGTAACTCATATTTAAAGTAGGCCAAACAAGTCTTTCAAAAAAGACAAAGAAATAAAGGAATCTTTTAAACAGGTCTCTTTAATTAACAAGTAGATTTATAGTTTAATTTTACAAAGTAGACAAACTATTAGATTTCAAAAGAAAATTAAAATATTTTGCTTGGCAATGCCTGGGATGGAACCCCCATTCATGTGGGGATCTGCTGATCGATAAACCAACACCTTACCGAGTGAGCTATCTTTTCTCCCTTGTGCAGGCAGTCAATGGGCTTAATGAACCAAAATGGCTTCTTTTCCTATACTTCAACCCTATGTAACTCTTTAAAAGTAGGCCAAACAAGTCTTTCAAAAAAGACAAAGAAATAAAGCAATCTTTTAAACAGGTCTCTTTAATTAACAAGTAGATTTATAGTTTAATTTTACAAAGTAGACAAACTATTAGATTTAAAAAGAAAAAGAAAAAATTTTACTTGGCAATGCCTGGGATTGAACCCCCAACCTTGAGGGGATCTGCTGATCGATAAACCAACACCTTACCGACTGAGCTATCTTTTCTCCCTTGTGCAGGCAGTCAATGGGCCTAATGAACCAAAATGGCTTCTTTTCCTATACTTCAACACCATGTAACTCATATTAAAAGTAGGCCAAACAAGTCTTTCAAAAAAGACAAAGAAGTAAAGCAATCTTTTAAACAGGTCTCTTTAATTAACAAGTAGATTTATAGTTTAATTTTACAAAGTAGACAAACTATTAGATTTACAAATTAGACCTGCTGATCGATAAACCAGCACCTTACCGACTGAGCTATCTTTTCTCCCTTGTGCAAGCAGTCAATGGGCCTAATGAACCAAAATGGCTTCTTTCCCTATACTTCAACACCATGTAACTCATATTAAAAGTAGGCCAAACAAGTCTTTCAAAAAAGACAAAGAAATAAAGGAATCTTTTAAACAGGTCTCTTTAATTAACAAGTAGATTTATAGTTTAATTTTACAAAGTAGACAAACTATTAGATTTCAAAAGAAAATTAAAATATTTTGCTTGGCAATGCCTGGGATGGAACCCCCATTCATGTGGGGATCTGCTGATCGATAAACCAACACCTTACCGAGTGAGCTATCTTTTCTCCCTTGTGCAGGCAGTCAATGGGCTTAATGAACCAAAATGGCTTCTTTTCCTATACTTCAACCCTATGTAACTCTTTAAAAGTAGGCCAAACAAGTCTTTCAAAAAAGACAAAGAAATAAAGCAATCTTTTAAACAGGTCTCTTTAATTAACAAGTAGATTTATAGTTTAATTTTACAAAGTAGACAAACTATTAGATTTAAAAAGAAAAAGAAAAAATTTTACTTGGCAATGCCTGGGATTGAACCCCCAACCTTGAGGGGATCTGCTGATCGATAAACCAACACCTTACCGACTGAGCTATCTTTTCTCCCTTGTGCAGGCAGTCAATGGGCCTAATGAACCAAAATGGCTTCTTTTCCTATACTTCAACACCATGTAACTCATATTAAAAGTAGGCCAAACAAGTCTTTCAAAAAAGACAAAGAAGTAAAGCAATCTTTTAAACAGGTCTCTTTAATTAACAAGTAGATTTATAGTTTAATTTTACAAAGTAGACAAACTATTAGATTTACAAATTAGACCTGCTGATCGATAAACCAGCACCTTACCGACTGAGCTATCTTTTCTCCCTTGTGCAAGCAGTCAATGGGCCTAATGAACCAAAATGGCTTCTTTCCCTATACTTCAACACCATGTAACTCATATTAAAAGTAGGCCAAACAAGTCTTTCAAAAAAGACAAAGAAATAAAGGAATCTTTTAAACAGGTCTCTTTAATTAACAAGTAGATTTATAGTTTAATTTTACAAAGTAGACAAACTATTAGATTTCAAAAGAAAATTAAAATATTTTGCTTGGCAATGCCTGGGATTGAACCCCCATTCATGTGGGGATCTGCTGATCGATAAACCAACACCTTACCGACTGAGCTATCTTTTCTCCCTTGTGCAGGCAGTCAATGGGCTTAATGAACCAAAATGGCTTCTTTTCCTATACTTCAACACCATGTAACTCATATTAAATGTAGGCCAAACAAGTCTTTCAAAAAAGACAAAGAAGTAAAGCAATCTTTTAAACAAGTCTCTTTAATTAACAAGTAGATTTATAGTTTAATTTTACAAAGTAGACAAACTATTAGATTTACAAATTAGACCTGCTGATCGATAAACCAGCACCTTACCGACTGAGCTATCTTTTCTCCCTTGTGCAAGCAGTCAATGGGCCTAATGAACCAAAATGGCTTCTTTTCCTATACTTCAACCCTATGTAACTCTTTAAAAGTAGGCCAAACAAGTCTTTCAAAAAAGACAAAGAAATAAAGCAGTCTTTTAAACAGGTCTCTTTAATTAACAAGTAGATTTATAGTTTAATTTTACAAAGTAGACAAACTATTAGATTTCAAAAGAAAATTAAAATATTTTGCTTGGCAATGCCTGGGATTGAACCCCCATTCATGTGGGGATCTGCTGATCGATAAACCAACACCTTACCGAGTGAGCTATCTTTTCGCCCTTGTGCAGCCAGTCAATGGGCCTAATGAACCAAAATGGCTTCTTTTCCTATACTTCAACACCATGTAACTCATATTAAAAGTAGGCCAAACAAGTCTTTCAAAAAAGACAAAGAAATAAAGCAATCTTTTAAACAGGTCTCTTTAATTAACAAGTAGATTTATAGTTTAATTTTACAAAGTAGACAAACTATTAGATTTCAAAAGAGAATTAAAAAATGTTACCTGGCAAAGCCTGGGATTGAACCCCCAACCTCGTGGGGACCTGCTGATCGATAAACCAACACCTTACCGACTGAGCTATCTTTTCTGCCTTGTGCAAACAGTCAATGGGCCTAATGAACCAAAATGGCTTCTTTTCCTATACTTCAACACCATGTAACTCATATTAAAAGTAGGCCAAACAAGTCTTTCGAAAAAGACAAAGAAGTAAAGCAATCTTTTAAACAGGTCTCTTTAATTAACAAGTAGATTTATAGTTAAATTTTAAAAAAGTAGACAAACTATTAGATTTCAAAAGAAAATTAAAACATTTTACTTGGCAATGCCTGGGATTGAACCCCCAACCTTGTGGGGACCTGCTGATCAATAAACCAACACCTTACCAACTGAGCTATCTTTTCTCCCTTAGGCATGCAGTCAATGGGCCTAATGAACCAAAATGGTTTCTTTTCCTATACTTCAACACCATGTAAGTCATATTAATCTAATGTAACTCTTTAAAAGTAGGCCAAACAATTCTTTCAAAAAAGACAAATAAAAAAAGCAATCTTTTTAACTGGTCTCTTTAATTAACAAGTAGATTTATAGTTTAATTTTACAAAGTAGACAAACTATTAGATTTCAAAAGAGAATTAAAAAATGTTACTTGGCAATGAACCCCCAACCTTGTGGGGACCTGCTGATCGATAAACCAACACCTTACCGACTGAGCTATCTTTTCTCCCTTGTGACAGCAGTCAATGGGCCTAATGAACCAAAATGGCTTCTTTTCCTATACTTCAACACCATGTAACTCATATTAAAAGTAGGCCAAACAAGTCAAAGAAGTAAAGCAATCTTTTAAACAGGTCTCTTTAATTAACAAGTAGATTTATAGTTTAATTTTACAAAGTAGACAAACTATTAGATTTACAAATTAGACTTGCTGATCGATAAACCAACACCTTACCGAGTGAGCTATCTTTTCTCTCTTATGCACGCAGTCAATGGGCCTAATGAACCAAAATGGCTTCTTTTCCTATACTTCAACACCATGTAACTCATATTAAAAGTAGGCCAAACAAGTCTTTCAAAAAAGACAAAGAAATAAAGCAATCTTTCAAACAGGTCTCTTTCAATAACAAGTAGATTTATAGTTTAATTTTACAAAGTAGACAAACTATTAGATTTCAAAAGAAAATTATAATATTTTACTTGGCAATGCCTGGGATTGAACCCCCAACCTTGTGGGGATCTGCTGATCGATAAACCAACACATTACCGAGTAAGCTATCTTTTCTCCCTTGTGCGGGCAGTCAATGGGCCTAATGAACCAAAATGGCTTCTTTTCCTATACGTCAACCCTTTGTAACTCTTTAAAAGTAGGCCAAACAAGTCTTTCAAAAAAGACAAAGAAATAAAGCAATCTTTTAAACAGGTCTCTTTAATTAGCAAGTAGATTTATAGTTTAATTTTACAAAGTAGACAAACTATTAGATTTCAAAAGAGAATTAAAAAATGTTACCTGGCAATGCCTGGGATTGAACCCCCAACCTCGTGGGGACCTGCTGATCGATAAACCAACACCTTACCAACTGAGCTATCTTTTCTCCCTTATGCATGCAGTCAATGGGCCTAATGAACCAAAATGGCTTCTTTTCCTATACTTCAACACCATGTAAGTCATATTAATCTAATGTAACTCTTTAAAAGTAGGCCAAACAAGTCTTTTAAAAAAGACAAATAAAAAAAGCAATCTTTTTAACAGGTCTCTTTAATTAACAAGTAGATTTATAGTTTAATTTTACAAAGTAGACAAACTATTAGATTTCAAAAGAGAATTAAAAAATGTTACTTGGCAATGCCTGGGATTGAACTCCCAACCTTGTGGGGACCTGCTGATTGATAAACCACCACCTTACCGACTGAGCTATCTTTTCTCCCTTGTGCAAACAGTCAATGGGCCTAATGAACAAAAATGGCTTCTTTTCCTATACTTCAACACCATGTAACTCATATTAAAAGTAGGCCAAACAAGTCTTTCAAAAAAGACAAAGAAGTAAAGCTATCTTTTAAACAGGTCTCTTTAATTAACAAGTAGATTTATAGTTTAATTTTACAAAGTAGACAAACTAATAGATTTCAAAAGACAATTAAAATTTTTTACTTGGCAATGCCTGGGATTGAACCCCCATTCATGTGGGGATCTGCTGATCGATAAACCAACACCTTACAGAGTGAGCTATCTTTTCTCCCTTGTGCAGGCAGTCAATGGGCCTAATGAACCAAAATGGCTTCTTTTCCTATACTTCAACACCATGTAACTCATATTAAAAGTAGGCCAAACAAGTCTTTCAAAAAAGACAAAGAAATAAAGCAATCTTTTAAACAGGTCTCTTTAATTAACAAGTAGATTTATAGTTTAATTTTGCAAAGTAGACAAACTATTAGATTTCATAAGAAAAATAAAACATTTTACTTGCCAATGCCTGGGATTGAACTCCCAACCTTGTGGGGACCTGCTTATCGATAAACCAACACCTTACCGAGTGAGCTATCTTTTCTTTCTTGTGCAGGCAGTCAATGGGCCTAATGAACCAAAATGGCTTCTTTTCCTATACTTCAACACCATGTAACTCATATTAAAAGTAGGCCAAACAAGTCTTTCAAAAAAGACAAAGAAATAAAGCAATCTTTTAAACAGGTCTCTTTAATTAACAAGTAGATTTATAGTTTAATTTTACAAAGTAGACAAACTATTAGATTTCAAAAGAAAATTAAAATATTTTGCTGGCAATGCCTGGGATTGAACCCCCATTCATTTGGGAATCTGCTGATCGATAAACCAACACCTTACCAACTGAGCTATCTTTTCTCCCTTTTACATGCAGTCAATGGGCCTAATGAACCAAAATGCCTTCTTTTCCTATACTTCAACACCATGTAAATCATATTAATCTAATGTAACTCTTTAAAAGTAGGCCAAACAAGTCTTTCAAAAAAGACAAATAAACAAAAGCAATCTTTTTAACAGGTCTCTTTAATTAACAAGTAGATTTATAGTTTAATTTTACAAAGTAGACAAACTATTAGATTTCAAAAGAGAATTAAAAAATGTTACTTGGCAATGCCTGGGATTGAACTCCCAACCTTGTGGGGACCTGCTTATCGATAAACCAACACCTTACCGAGTGAGCTATCTTTTCTTTCTTGTGCAGGCAGTCAATGGGCCTAATGAACCAAAATGGCTTCTTTTCCTATACTTCAACACCATGTAACTCATATTAAAAGTAGGCCAAACAAGTCTTTCAAAAAAGACAAAGAAATAAAGCAATCTTTTAAACAGGTCTCTTTAATTAACAAGTAGATTTATAGTTTAATTTTACAAAGTAGACAAACTATTAGATTTCATAAGAAAAATAAAACATTTTACTTGCCAATGCCTGGGATTGAACCCCCAAGCTCGTAGGGACCTGCTGATTGATAAACCAACACCTTACCGACTGAGCTATCTTTCCTGCCTTGTGCAAACAGTCAATGGGCCTAATGAACCAAAATGGCTTCTTTTCCTATACTTCAACACCATGTAACTCATATTAAAAGTAGGCCAAACAAGTCTTTCAAAAAAGACAAAGAAATAAAGCAATCTTTTAAACAGGTCTCTTTAATTAACAAGTAGATTTATAGTTTAATTTTACAAAGTAGACAAACTATTAGATTTCAAAAGAGAATTAAAAAATGTTACCTGGCAATGAACCCCCAAGCTCGTGGGGACCTGCTGATTGATAAACCAACACCTTACCGACTGAGCTATCTTTTCTCCCTTGTGCAAACAGTCAATGGGCCTAATGAACCAAAATGGCTTCTTTTCCTATACTTCAACACCATGTAACTCATATTAAAAGTAGGCCAAACAAGTCTTTCAAAAAAGACAAAGAAGTAAAGCAATCTTTTAAACAGGTCTCTTTAATTAACAAGTAGATTTATAGTTTAATTTTACAAAGTAGACAAACTATTAGATTTCTAAAGAGAATAAAAAAATGTTACTTGGCAATGACTGGGATTGAACCCCCAACCTTGTGGGGACCTGCTGATCGATAAACCAACACCTTACCAACTGAGCTATCTTTTCTCCCTTAGGCATGCAGTCAATGGGCCTAATAAGCCAAAATGGCTTCTTTTCCTATACTTCAACACCATGTAAGTCATATTAATCTAATGTAACTCTTTAAAAGTAGGCCAAACAAGTCTTTCAAAAAAGACAAATAAAAAAAGCAATCTTTTTAACAGGTCTCTTTAATTAACAATTAGATTTATAGTTTAATTTTACAAAGTAGACAAACTATTAGATTTCAAAAGAGAATTAAAAAATGTTACTTGGCAATGCGTGGGATTGAACTCCCAACCTCGTGGGGACCTGCTTATCGATAAACCAACACCTTACCGAGTGAGCTATCTTTTCTTTGTTGTGCAGGCAGTCAATGGGCCTAATGAACCAAAATGGCTTCTTTTCCTATACTTCAACACCATGTAACTCATATTAAAAGTAGGCCAAACACGTCTTTCAAAAAAGACAAAGAAATAAAGCAATCTTTTAAACAGGTCTCTTTAATTAACAAGTAGATTTATAGTTTAATTTTACAAAGTAGACAAACTATTAGATTTCAAAAGAAAATTAAAATATTTTGCTTGGCAATGCCTGGGATTGAACCCCCATTCATGTGGGGATCTGCTGATCGATAAACCAACACCTTACCGAGTGAGCTATCTTTTCTCCCTTGTGCAGGCAGTCAATGGGCCTAATGAACCAAAATGGCTTCTTTTCCTATACTTCAACACCATGTAACTCATATTAAAAGTAGGCCAAACAAGTCTTTCAAAAAAGACAAAGAAGTAAAGCAATCTTTTAAACAGGTCTCTTTAATTAGCAAGTAGATTTATAGTTTAATTTTACAAAGTAGACAAACTATTAGATTTCAAAAGAGAATTAAAAAATGTTACCTGGCAATGCCTGTGATTGAACCCCCAACCTTGTGGGGACCTGCTGATCGATAAACCAACACCTTACCAGCTGAGCTATCTTTTCTCTCTTAGGCATGCAGTCAATGGGCCTAATAAACCAAAATGGCTTCTTTTCCTATACTTCAACACCATGTAAGTCATATTAATCTAATGTAACTCTTTAAAAGTAGGCCAAACAAGTCTTTCAAAAAAGACAAATAAAAAAAGCAATCTTTTTAACAGGTCTCTTTAATTAACAAGTAGATTTAAAGTTTAATTTTACAAAGTAGACAAACTATTAGATTTCAAAAGAGAATTAAAAAATGTTACTTGGCAATGCCTGGGATTGAACTCCCAACCTTGTGGGGACCTGCTTATCGATAAACCAACACCTTACCGAGTGAGCTATCTTTTCTTTCTAGTGCAGGCAGTCAATGGGCCTAATGAACCAAAATGGCTTCTTTTCCTATACTTCAACACCATGTAACTCATATTAAAAGTAGGCCAATCAAGTCTTTCAAAAAAGACAAAGAAATAAAGCAATCTTTTAAACAGGTCTCTTTAATTAACAAGAAGATTTATAGTTTAATTTTACAAAGTAGACAAACTATTAGATTTCAAAATAGAATTAAAAAATGTTACTTGGCAATGCCTGGGACTGAACTACCAACCTTGTGGGGACCTGCTTATCGATAAACCAACACCTTACCGAGTGAGCTATCTTTTCTTTCTAGTGCAGGCAGTCAATGGGCCTAATGAACCAAAATGGCTTCTTTTCCTATACTTCAACACCATGTAACTCATATTAAAAGTAGGCCAATCAAGTCTTTCAAAAAAGACAAAGAAGTAAAGCAATCTTTTAAACAGGTCTCTTTAATTAACAAGTAGATTTATAGTTTAATTTTACAAAGTAGACAAACTATTAGATTTCAAAAGAAAATTAAAATATTTTGCTTGGCAATGCCTGGGATTGAACCCCCATTCATTTGGGGATCTGCTGATCGATAAACCAACACCTTACCAAGTGAGCTATCTTTTCTCCCTTGTGCAGGCAGTCAATGGGCCTAATGAACCAAAATGGCTTCTTTTCCTATACTTCAACACCATGTAACTCATATTAAAAGTAGGCCAAACAAGTCTTTCAAAAAAGACAAAGAAGTAAAGCAATCTTTTAAACAGGTCTCTTTAATTAACAAGTAGATTTATAGTTTCATTTTACAAAGTAGACAAACTATTAGATTTCAAAAGAAAATTAAAACATTTTTCTTGGCAATGCCTGGGATTGAACCCGCAACCTTGTGGGGACATGCTGATCGATAAACCAACACCTTACCAACTGAGCTATCTTTTCTCCCTTAGGCATGCAGTCAATGGGCCTAATAAACCAAAATGGCTTCTTTTCCTATACTTCAACACCATGTAAGTCATATTAATCTAATGTAACTCTTTAAAAGTAGGCCAAACAAGTCTTTCAAAAAAGACAAATAAAAAAAGCAATCTTTTTAACAGGTCTCTTTAATTAACAAGTAGATTTATAGTTTAATTTTACAAAGTAGACAAACTATTAGATTTCAAAAGAGAATTAAAAAATGTTACTTGGCAAAGCCTGGGATTGAACTCCCAACCTTGTGGGGACCTGCTTATGGATAAACCAACACCTTACCGAGTGAGCTATCTTTTCTTTCTAGTGCAGGCAGTCAATGGGCCTAATGAACCAAAATGGCTTCTTTTCCTATACTTCAACACCATGTAACTCATATTAAAAGTAGGCCAAACAAGTCTTTCGAAAAAGACAAAGAAGTAAAGCAATCTTTTAAACAGGTCTCTTTAATTAACAAGTAGATTTATAGTTTAATTTTATAAAGTAGACAAACTATTAGATTTCAAAAGAAAATTAAAACATTTCACTTGGCAATGCCTGGGATTGAACCCCCAACCTTGTGGGGACCTGCTGATCAATAAACCAACACCTTAACGACTGAGCTATCTTTTCTCCCTTGTGCAAGCAGTCAATGGGCCTAATGAACCAAAATGGCTTCTTTTCCTATACTTCAACCCTTTGTAACTCTTTAAAAGTAGGCCAAACAAGTCTTTCAAAAAAGACAAAGAAGTAAAGCAATCTTTTAAACAGGTCTCTTTAATTAACAAGTAGATTTATAGTTTAATTTTACAAAGTAGACAAACTATTAGATTTCAAAAGAAAATTAAAACATTTTACTTGGCAATGCCTGGGATTGAACCCCCAACCTTGCGGGGACTTGCTGATCGATAAACCAACACCTTACCAACTGAGCTATCTTTTCTCCCTTAGGCATGCAGTCAATGGGCCTAATGAACCAAAATGGCTTCTTTTCCTATACTTCAACACCATGTAAGTCATATTAATCTAATGTAACTCTTTAAAAGTAGGCCAAACAAGTCTTTCAAAAAAGACAAATAAAAAAAGCAATCTTTTTAACAGGTCTCTTTAATTAACAAGTAGATTTATAGTTTAATTTTACAAAGTAGACAAACTATTAGATTTCAAAAGAGAATTAAAAAATGTTACTTGGCAATGCCTGGGATTGAACTCCCAACCTTGTGGGGACCTGCTTATCGATAAACCAACACCTTACCGAGTGAGCTATCTTTTCTTTCTTGTGCAAGCAGTCAATGGGCCTAATGAACCAAAATGGCTTCTTTTCCTATACTTCAACACCATGTAACTCATATTAAAAGTAGGCCAAACAAGTCTTTCAAAAAAGACAAAGAAATAAAGCAATCTTTTAAACAGGTCTCTTTAATTAACAAGTAGATTTATAGTTTAATTTTACAAAGTAGACAAACTATTAGATTTCAAAAGAAAGATAAAATATGTTGCTCGGCAATGCCTGGGATTGAACCCCCATTCATGTGGGGATCTGCTGATCGATAAACCAACACCTTACCGAGTGAGCTATCTTTTCTCCCTTGTGCAGGCAGTCAATGGGCCTAATGAACCAAAATGGCTTCTTTTCCTATACTTCAACACCATGTAACTCATATTAAAAGTAGGCCAAAAAAGTCTTTCAAAAAAGACAAAGAAGTAAAGCAATCTTTTAAACAGGTCTCTTTAATTAGCAAGTAGATTTATAGTTTAATTTTACAAAGTAGACAAACTATTAGATTTCAAAAGAGAATTAAAAAATGTTACCTGGCAACGCCTGGGATTGAACCCCCAACCTCGTGGGGACCTGCTGATGGATAAACCAACACCTTTCCGACTGAGCTATCTTTTCTCCCTTGTGCAAACAGTCAATGGGCCTAATGAACCAAAATGGCTTCTTTTCCTATACTTCAACACCATGTAACTCATATTAAAAGTAGGCCAAACAAGTCTTTAGAAAAAGACAAAGAAGTAAAGCAATCTTTTAAACAGGTCTCTTAAATTAACAAGTAGATTTATAGTTTAATTTTAAAAAAGTAGACAAACTATTAGATTTCAAAAGAAAATTAAAACATTTCACTTGGCAATGCCTGGGATTGAACCCCCAACCTTGTGGGGACCTGCTGATCGATAAACCAACACCTTACCAACTGAGCTATCTTTTCTCCCTTTGGCAGGCAGTCAATGGGCCTAATGAACCAAAATGGCTTCTTTTCCTATACTTCAACACCATGTAAGTCATATTAATCTAATGTAACTCTTTAAAAGTAGGCCAAACAAGTCTTTTAAAAAAGACAAAGAAGTAAAGCAATCTTTTAAACAGGTCTCTTTAATTAACAAGTAGATTTATAGTTTCATTTTACAAAGTAGACAAACTATTAGATTTCAGAAGAAAATTAAAACATGTTACCTGGCAATGCCTGGGATTGAACCCCCAACCTCGTGGGGACCTGCTGATCGATAAACCAAAACCTTACCGACTGAGCTATCTTTTCTCCCTTGCGCAAGCAGTCAATGGGCCTAATGAACCAAAATGGCTTCTTTTCCTATACTTCAACACCATGTAACTCATATTAAAAGTAGGCCAAACAAGTCTTTCGAAAAAGACAAAGAAGTAAAGCAATCTTTTAAACAGGTCTCTTTAATAAACAAGTAGATTTATAGTGTAATTTTACAAAGTAGACAAACTATTAGATTTCAAAAGAAAATTATAATATTTTACTTGGCAATGCCTGGAAATGCACCCCCAACCTTGTGGGGATCTGCTGATCGATAAACCAACACATTACCGAGTAAGCTATCTTTTCTCCCTTGTGCGGGCAGTCAATGGGCCTAATGAACCAAAATGGCTTCTTTTCCTATACGTCAACCCTTTGTAACTCATATTAAAAGTAGGCCAAACAAGTCTTTCAAAAAAGACAAAGAAATAAAGCAATCTTTTAAACAGGTCTCTTTAATTAACAAGTAGATTTATAGTTTAATTTTACAAAGTAGACAAACTATTAGATTTCAAAAGAGAATTAAAAACTGTTACCTGGCAATGCCTGGGATTGAACCCCCAACCTAGTGGGGACCTGCTGATCGATAAACCAACACCTTACCGACTGAGCTATCTTTTCTCCCTTGTGCAAACAGTCAATGGGCCTAATGAACCAAAATGGCTTCTTTTCCTATACTTCAACACCATGTAACTCAAATTAAAAGTAGGCCAAACAAGTCTTTCGAAAAAGACAAAGAAGTAAAGCAATCTTTTAAACAGGTCTCTTTAATTAACAAGTAGATTTATAGTTAAATTTTAAAAAAGTAGACAAACTATTAGATTTCAAAAGAAAATTAAAACATTTTACTTGGCAATGCCTGGGATTGAACCCCCAACCTTGTGGGGACCTGCTGATCAATAAACCAACACCTTACCAACTGAGCTATCTTTTCTCACTTAGGCATGCAGTCAATGGGCCTAATGAACCAAAATGGTTTCTTTTCCTATACTTCAACACCATGTAAGTCAAATTAATCTAATGTAACTCTTTAAAAGTAGGCCAAACAAGTCTTTCAAAAAAGACAAATAAAAAAAGCAATCTTTTTAACTGGTCTCTTTAATTAACAAGTAGATTTATAGTTTAATTTTACAAAGTAGACAAACTATTAGATTTCAAAAGAGAATTAAAAAATGTTACTTGGCAATGCCTGGGATTGAACCCCCAACCTTGTGGGGACCTGCTGATCGATAAACCAACACCTTACCGACTGAGCTATCTTTTCTCCCTTGTGCCAGCAGTCAATGGGCCTAATGAACCAAAATGGCTTCTTTTCCTATACTTCAACACAATGTAACTCATATTAAAAGTAGGCCAAACAGGTCAAAGAAGTAAAGCAATCTTTTAAACAGGTCTCTTTAATTAACAAGTAGATTTATAGTTTAATTTTACAAAGTAGACAAACTATTAGATTTACAAATTAGACTTGCTGATCGATAAACCAACACCTTACCGAGTGAGCTATCTTTTCTCTCTTATGCACGCAGTCAATGGGCCTAATGAACCAAAATGGCTTCTTTTCCTATACTTCAACACCATGTAACTCATATTAAAAGTAGGCCAAACAAGTCTTTCAAAAAAGACAAAGAAATAAAGCAATCTTTCAAACAGGTCTCTTTCAATAACAAGTAGATTTATAGTTTAATTTTACAAAGTAGACAAACTATTAGATTTTAAAAGAAAATTAAATTATTTTGCTTGGCAATGCCGGGGATTGAACACCCATTCATGTGGGGATCTGCTGATCGATAAACCAACACCTTACCGACTGAGCTATCTTTTCTCCCTTGTGCAAACAGTCAATGGGCCTAATGAACCAAAATGGCTTCTTTTCCTATACTTCAACACCATGTAACTCATATTAAAAGTAGGCCAAACAAGTCTTTCGAAAAAGACAAAGAAGTAAAGCAATCTTTTAAACAGGTCTCTTTAATAAACAAGTAGATTTATAGTGTAATTTTACAAAGTAGACAAACTATTAGATTTCAAAAGAAAATTATAATATTTTACTTGGCAATGCCTGGGATTGAACCCCCAACCTTGTGGGGATCTGCTGATCGATAAACCAACACATTACCGAGTAAGCTATCTTTTCTCCCTTGTGCGGGCAGTCAATGGGCCTAATGAACCAAAATGGCTTCTTTTCCTATACGTCAACCCTTTGTAACTCTTTAAAAGTAGGCCAAACAAGTCTTTCAAAAAAGACAAAGAAATAAAGCAATCTTTTAAACAGGTCTCTTTAATTAGCAAGTAGATTTATAGTTTAATTTTACAAAGTAGACAAACTATTAGATTTACAAATTAGACTTGCTGATCGATAAACCAACACCTTACCGAGTGAGCTATCTTTTCTCTCTTATGCACGCAGTCAATGGGCCTAATGAACCAAAATGGCTTCTTTTCCTATACTTCAACACCATGTAACTCATATTAAAAGTAGGCCAAACAAGTCTTTCAAAAAAGACAAAGAAATAAAGCAATCTTTTAAACAGGTCTCTTTAATTAACAAGTAGATTTATAGTTTAATTTTACAAAGTAGACAAACTATTAGATTTCATAAGAAAAATAAAACATTTTACTTGCCAATGCCTGGGATTGAACCCCCAAGCTCGTGGGGACCTGCTGATTGATAAACCAACACCTTACCGACTGAGCTATCTTTTCTCCCTTGTGCAAACAGTCAATGGGCCTAATGAACCAAAATGGCTTCTTTTCCTATACTTCAACACCATGTAACTCATATTAAAAGTAGGCCAAACAAGTCTTTCAAAAAAGACAAAGAAGTAAAGCAATCTTTTAAACAGGTCTCTTTAATTAACAAGTAGATTTATAGTTTAATTTTACAAAGTAGACAAACTAATAGATTTCAAAAGACAATTAAAATTTTTTACTTGGCAATGCCTGGGATTGAACCCCCATTCATGTGGGGATCTGCTGATCGATAAACCAACACCTTACCGAGTAAGCTATCTTTTCTCCCTTGTGCGGGCAGTCAATGGGCCTAATGAACCAAAATGGCTTCTTTTCCTATACTTCAACACCATGTAACTCATATTAAAAGTAGGCCAAACAAGTCTTTCAAAAAAGACAAAGAAGTAAAGCAATCTTTTAAACAGGTCTCTTTAATTAACAAGTAGATTTATAGTTTAATTTTACAAAGTAGACAAACTATTAGATTTCAAAAGAGAATTAAAAAATGTTACCTGGCAATGCCTGGGATTGAACCCCCAAGCTCGTGGGGACCTGCTGAATGATAAACCAACACCTTACCGACTGAGCTACCTTTTCTCCCTTGTGCAAACAGTCAATGGGCCTAATGAACCAAAATGGCTTCTTTTCCTATACTTCAACACCATGTAACTCATATTAAAAGTAGGCCAAACAAGTCTTTCAAAAAAGACAAAGAAGTAAAGCAATCTTTTAAACAGGTCTCTTTAATTAACAAGTAGATTTATAGTTTAATTTTACAAAGTAGACACACTATTAGATTTCTAAAGAGAATAAAAAAATGTTACTTGGCAAAGCATGGGATTGAACCCCCAACCTTGTGGGGACCTGCTGATCGATAAACCAACACATTACCGACTGAGCTAACTTTTCTCCCTTGCGCAAGCAGTCAATGGGCCTAATGAACCAAAATGGCTTCTTTTCCTATACTTCAACCCTTTGTAACTCTTTAAAAGTAGGCCAAACAAGTCTTTCAAAAAAGACAAAGAAGTAAAGCAATCTTTTAAACAGGTCTCTTTAATTAACAAGTAGATTTATAGTTTCATTTTACAAAGTAGACAAACTATTAGATTTCAAAAGAAAATTAAAACATTTTACTTGGCAATGACTGGGATTGAACCCCCAACCTTGTGGGGACCTGCTGACCGATAAACCAACACCTTACCAACTGAGCTATCTTTTCTCCCTTAGGCATGCAGTCAATGGGCCTAATGAACCAAAATGGCTTCTTTTCCTATACTTCAACACCATGTAAGTCATATTAATCTAATGTAACTCTTTAAAAGTAGGCCAAACAAGTCTTTCAAAAAAGACAAATAAAAAAAGCAATCTTTTTAACAGGTCTCTTTAATTAACAATTAGATTTATAGTTTAATTTTACAAAGTAGACAAACTATTAGATTTCAAAAGAGAATTAAAAAATGTTACTTGGCAATGCCTGGGATTGAACTCCCAACCTCGTGGGGACCTGCTTATCGATAAACCAACACCTTACCGAGTGAGCTATCTTTTCTTTGTTGTGCAGGCAGTCAATGGGCCTAATGAACCAAAATGGCTTCTTTTCCTATACTTCAACACCATGTAACTCATATTAAAAGTAGGCCAAACACGTCTTTCAAAAAAGACAAAGAAATAAAGCAATCTTTTAAACAGGTCTCTTTAATTAACAAGTAGATTTATAGTTTAATTTTACAAAGTAGACAAACTATTAGATTTCAAAAGAGAATTAAAATATTTTGCTTGGCAATGCCTGGGATTGAACCCCCATTCATGTGGGGATCTGCTGATCGATAAACCAACACCTTACCGAGTGAGCTAACTTTTCTCCCTTGTGCAGGCAGTCAATGGGCCTAATGAACCAAAATGGCTTCTTTTCCTATACTTCAACACCATGTAACTCATATTAAAAGTAGGCCAAACAAGTCTTTCAAAAAAGACAAAGAAGTAAAGCAATCTTTTAAACAGGTCTCTTTAATTAGCAAGTAGATTTATAGTTTAATTTTACAAAGTAGACAAACTATTAGATTTCAAAAGAGAATTAAAAAATGTTACCTGGCAATGCCTGTGATTGAACCCCCAACCTTGTGGGGACCTGCTGATCGATAAACCAACACCTTACCAGCTGAGCTATCTTTTCTCCCTTAGGCATGCAGTCAATGGGCCTAATAAACCAAAATGGCTTCTTTTCCTATACTTCAACACCATGTAAGTCATATTAATCTAATGTAACTCTTTAAAAGTAGGCCAAACAAGTCTTTCAAAAAAGACAAATAAAAAAAGCTATCTTTTTAACAGGTCTCTAATTAACAAGTAGATTTATAGTTTAATTTTACAAAGTAGACAAACTATTAGATTTCAAAAGAGAATTAAAAAATGTTACTTGGCAATGCCTGGGATTGAACTCCCAACCTTGTGGGGACCTGCTTATCGATAAACCAACACCTTACCGAGTGAGCTATCTTTTCTTTCTAGTGCAGGCACTCAATGGGCCTAATGAACCAAAATGGCTTCTTTTCCTATACTTCAACACCATGTAACTCATATTAAAAGTAGGCCAATCAAGTCTTTCAAAAAAGACAAAGAAATAAAGCAATCTTTTAAACAGGTCTCTTTAATTAACAAGTAGATTTATAGTTTAATTTTACAAAGTAGACAAACTATTACATTTCAAAAGAAAATTAAAAAATTTTGCTTGGCAATGCCTGGGATTGAACCCCCATTCATTTGGGGATCTGCTGATCGATAAACCAACACCTTACCGAGTGAGCTATCTTTTCTCCCTTGTGCAGGCAGTCAATGGGCCTAATGAACCAAAATGGCTTCTTTTCCTATACTTCAACACCATGTAACTCATATTAAAAGTGGGCCAAACAAGTCTTTCAAAAAAGACAAAGAAGTAAAGCAATCTTTTAAACAGGTCTCTTTAATTAACAAGTAGATTTATAGTTTAATTTTACAAAGTAGACAAACTATTAGATTTCAAAAGAGAATTAAAAAATGTTACCTGGCAATGCCTGGGATTGAACGCCCAAGCTCGTGGGGACCTGCTGATTGATAAACCAACACCTTACCGACTGAGCTATCTTTTCTCCCTTGTGCAAACAGTCAATGGGCCTAATGAACCAAAATGGCTTCTTTTCCTATACTTCAACACCATGTAACTCATATTAAAAGTAGGCCAAACAAGTATTTCAAAAAGGACAAAGAAGTAAAGCAATCTTTTAAACAGGTCTTTTTAATTAACAAGTAGATTTATAGTTTAATTTTACAAAGTAGACAAACTATTAGATTTCTAAAGAGAATAAAAAAATGTTACTTGGCAAAGCATGGGATTGAACCGCCAACCTTGTGGGGACCTGCTGATCGATAAACCAACACCTTACCGACTGAGCTATCTTTTCTCCCTTGCACAAGCAGTCAATGGGCCTAATGAACCAAAATGGCTTCTTTTCCTATACTTCAACACCATGTAACTCATATTAAAAGTAGGCCAAACAAGTCTTTCGAAAAAGACAAAGAAGTAAAGCAATCTTTTAAACAGGTCTCTTTAATTAACAAGTAGATTTATAGTTTAATTTTTACTAAAGTAGACAAACTATTAGATTTCAAAAGAAAATTAAAACATTTTACTTGGCAATGCCTGGGATTGAACCCCCAACCTTGTGGGGACCTGCTGATCAACAAACCAACACCTTAACGACTGAGCTATCTTTTTTCCCTTGTGCAAGCGGTCAATGGGCCTAATGAACCAAAATGGCTTCTTTTCCTATACTTCAACCCTTTGTAACTCTTTAAAAGTAGGCCAAACAAGTCTTTCAAAAAAGACAAAGAAGTAAAGCAATCTTTTAAACAGGTCTCTTTAATTAACAAGTAGATTTATAGTTTCATTTTACAAAGTAGACAAACTATTAGATTTCAAAAGAAAATTAAAACATTTTACTTGGCAATGCCTGGGATTGAACCCCCAACCTTGTGGGGACCTGCTGATCGATAAACCAACACCTTACCAACTGAGCTATCTTTTCTCCCTTAGGCATGCAGTCAATGGGCCTAATGAACCAAAATGGCTTCTTTTCCTATACTTCAACACCATGTAAGTCATATTAATCTAATGTAACTCTTTAAAAGTAGGCCAAACAAGTCTGTCAAAAAAGACAAATAAAAAAAGCAATCTTTTTAACAGGTCTCTTTAATTAACAAGTAGATTTATAGTTTAATTTTACAAAGTAGACAAACTATTAGATTTCAAAAGAGAATTAAAAAATGTTACTTGGCAATGCCTGGGATTGAACTCCCAACCTTGTGGGGACCTGCTTATCGATAAACCAACACCTTACTGAGTGAGCTATCTTTTCTCCCTTGTGCAGGCAGTCAATGGGCCTAATGAACAAAAATGGCTTCTTTTCCTATACTTCAACACCATGTAACTCATATTAAAAGTAGGCCAAACAAGTCTTTCAAAAAAGACAAAGAAGTAAAGCAATCTTTTAAACAGGTCTCTTTACTTAGCAAGTAGATTTATAGTTTAATTTTACAAAGTAGACAAACTATTAGATTTCAAAAGAGAATTAAAAAATGTTACCTGGCAATGCCTGGGATTGAACGCCCAACCTTGTGGGGACATGCTGATCGATAAACCAACACCTTACCAACTGAGCTATCTTTTCTCCCTTAGGCATGCAGTCAATGGGCCTAATAAACCAAAATGGCTTCTTTTCCTATACTTCAACACCATGTAAGTCATATTAATCTAATGTAACTCTTTAAAAGTAGGCCAAACAAGTCTTTCAAAAAAGACAAATAAAAAAAGCAATCTTTTTAACAGGTCTCTTTAATTAACAAGTAGATTTATAGTTTAATTTTACAAAGTAGACAAACTATTAGATTTCAAAAGAGAATTAAAAAATGTTACTTGGCAATGCCTGGGATTGAACTCCCAACCTTGTGGGGACCTGCGTATCGATAAACCAACACCTTACCGAGTGAGCTATCTTTTCTTTCTAGTGCCGGCAGTCAATGGGCCTAATGAACCAAAATGGCTTCTTTTCCTATACTTCAACACCATGTAACTCATATTAAAAGTAGGCCAATCAAGTCTTTCAAAAAAGACAAAGAAATAAAGCAATCTTTTAAACAGGTCTCTTTAATTAACAAGTAGATTTATAGTTTAATTTTACAAAGTAGACAAACTATTACATTTCAAAAGAAAATTAAAATGTTTTGCTTGGCAATGCCTGGGATTGAACCCCCATTCATGTGGGGATCTGCTGATTGATAAACCAACACCTTACCGAGTGAGCTATCTTTTCTCCCTTGTGCAGGCAGTCAATGGGCCTAATGAACCAAAATGGCTTCTTTTCCTATACTTCAACACCATGTAACTCATATTAAAAGTAGGCCAAACAAGTCTTTCAAAAAAGACAAAGAAATAAAGCAATCTTTTAAACAGATCTCTTTAATTAACAAGTAGATTTATAGTTTAATTTTACAAAGTAGACAAACTATTAGATTTCAAAAGAAAAATAAAACATTTTACTTGCCTATGCCTGGGATTGAACTCCCAACCTTGTGGGGACCTGCTTATCGATAAACCAACACCTTACCGAGTGAGCTATCTTTTCTTTCTTGTGCAGGCAGTCAATGGGCCTAATGAACCAAAATGGCTTCTTTTCCTATACTTCAACACCATGTAACTCATATTAAAAGTAGGCCAAACAAGTCTTTCAAAAAAGACAAAGAAGTAAAGCAATCTTTTAAACAGGTCTCTTTAATTAACAAGTAGATTTATAGTTTAATTTTATAAAGTAGACAAACTATTAGATTTCAAAAGAGAATTAAAAAATGTTACTTGGCAATGCCTGGGATTGAACTCCAAACCTTGTGGGGACCTGCTTATCGATAAACCAACACCTTACCGAGTGAGCTATCTTTTCTTTCTTGTGCAGGCAGTCAATGGGCCTAATGAACCAAAATGGCTTCTTTTCCTATACTTCAACACCATGTAACTCATATTAAAAGTAGGCCAAACAAGTCTTTCAAAAAAGACAAAGAAATAAAGCAATCTTTTAAACAGGTCTCTTTAATTAACAAGTAGATTTATAGTTTAATTTTACAAAGTAGACAAACTATTAGATTTCAAAAGAAAATTAAAATATTTTGCTTGGCAATGCCTGGGATTGAACCCCCATTCATGTGGGGATCTGCTGATCGATAAACCAACACCTTACCGAGTGAGCTATCTTTTCTCCCTTGTGCAGGCAGTCAATGGGCCTAATGAACCAAAATGGCTTCTTTTCCTGTACTTCAACACCATGTAACTCATATTAAAAGTAGGCCAAAAAAGTCTTTCAAAAAAGACAAAGAAGTAAAGCAATCTTTTAAACAGGTCTCTTTAATTAGCAAGTAGATTTATAGTTTAATTTTACAAAGTAGACAAACTATTAGATTTCAAAAGAGAATTAAAAAATGTTACCTGGCAATGCCTGGGATTGAACCCCCAACCTCGTGGGGACCTGCTGATCGATAAAGCAACACCTTTCCGACTGAGCTATCTTTTCTCCCTTGTGCAAACAGTCAATGGGCCTAATGAACCAAAATGGCTTCTTTTCCTATACTTCAACACCATGTAACTCATATTAAAAGTAGGCCAAACAAGTCTTTCGAAAAAGACAAAGAAGTAAAGCAATCTTTTAAACAGGTCTCTTTAATTAACAAGTAGATTTATAGTTTAATTTTACAAAGTAGACAAACTATTAGATTTCATAAGAAAAATACAACATTTTACTTGCCTATGCCTGGGATTGAACTCCCAACCTTGTGGGGACCTGCTTATCGATAAACCAACACTTTACCGAGTGAGCTATCTTTTCTTTCATGTGCAGGCAGTCAATGGGCCTAATGAACCAAAATGGCTTCTTTTCCTATACTTCAACACCATGTAACTCATATTAAAAGTAGGCCAAACAAGTCTTTCAAAAAAGACAAAGAAATAAAGCAATCTTTTAAACAGGTCTCTTTAATTAACAAGTAGATTTATAGTTTAATTTTACAAAGTAGACAAACTATTACATTTCAAAAGAAAATTAAAATATTTTGCTTGGCAATGCCTGGGATTGAACCACCATTCATGTGGGGATCTGCTGATCGATAAACCAACACCTTACCGAGTGAGCTATCTTTTCTCCCTTGTGCAGGCAGTCAATGGGCCTAATGAACCAAAATGGCTTCTTTTCCTATACTTCAACACCATGTAACTCATATTAAAAGTAGGCCAAAAAAGTCTTTCAAAAAAGACAAAGAAGTAAAGCAATCTTTTAAACAGGTCTCTTTAATTAGCAAGTAGATTTATAGTTTAATTTTACAAAGTAGACAAACTATTAGATTTCAAAAGAGAATTAAAAAATGTTACCTGGCAATGCCTGGGATTGAACCCCCAACCTCGTGGGGACCTGCTGATCGATAAACCAACACCTTTCCGACTGAGCTATCTTTTCTCCCTTGTGCAAACAGTCAATGGGCCTAATGAACCAAAATGGCTTCTTTTCCTATACTTCAACACCATGTAACTCATATTAAAAGTAGGCCAAACAAGTCTTTCGAAAAAGACAAAGAAGTAAAGCAATCTTTTAAACAGGTCTCTTTAATTAACAAGTAGATTTATAGTTTAATTTTACAAAGTAGACAAACTATTAGATTTCATAAGAAAAATACAACATTTTACTTGCCTATGCCTGGGATTGAACTCCCAACCTTGTGGGGACCTGCTTATCGATAAACCAACACCTTACCGAGTGAGCTATCTTTTCTTTCTTGTGCAGGCAGTCAATGGGCCTAATGAACCAAAATGGCTTCTTTTCCTATACTTCAACACCATGTAACTCATATTAAAAGTAGGCCAAACAAGTCTTTCAAAAAAGACAAAGAAATAAAGCAATCTTTTAAACAGGTCTCTTTAATTAACAAGTAGATTTATAGTTTAATTTTACAAAGTAGACAAACTATTACATTTCAAAAGAAAATTAAAATATTTTGCTTGGCAATGCCTGGGATTGAACCACCATTCATGTGGGGATCTGCTGATCGATAAACCAACACCTTACCGAGTGAGCTATCTTTTCTCCCTTGTGCAGGCAGTCAATGGGCCTAATGAACCAAAATGGCTTCTTTTCCTATACTTCAACACCATGTAACTCATATTAAAAGTAGGCCAAAAAAGTCTTTAAAAAAAGACAAAGAAGTAAAGCAATCTTTTAAACAGGTCTCTTTAATTAGCAAGTAGATTTATAGTTTAATTTTACAAAGTAGACAAACTATTAGATTTCAAAAGAGAATTAAAAAATGTTACCTGGCAATGCCTGGGATTGAACCCCCAACCTCGTGGGGACCTGCTGATCGATAAACCAACACCTTTCCGACTGAGCTATCTTTTCTCCCTTGTGCAAACAGTCAATGGGCCTAATGAACCAAAATGGCTTCTTTTCCTATACTTCAACACCATGTAACTCATATTAAAAGTAGGCCAAACAAGTCTTTCGAAAAAGACAAAGAAGTAAAGCAATCTTTTAAACAGGTCTCTTTAATTAACAAGTAGATTTATAGTTTAATTTTAAAAAAGTAGACAAACTATTAGATTTCAAAAGAAAATTAAAACATTTTACTTGGCAATGCCTGGGATTGAACCCCCAACCTTGTGGGGACCTGCTGATCGATAAACCAACACCTTACCAACTGAGCTATCTTTTCTCCCTTAGGCATGCAGTCAATGGGCCTAATGAACCAAAATGGCTTCTTTTCCTATACTTCAACACCATGTAAGTCATATTAATCTAATGTAACTCTTTAAAAGTAGGCCAAACAAGTCTTTTAAAAAAGACAAAGAAGTAAAGCAATCTTTTAAACAGGTCTCTTTAATTAACAAGTAGATTTATAGTTTCATTTTACAAAGTAGACAAACTATTAGATTTCAAAAGAAAATTAAAACATTTTACTTGGCAATGCCTGGGATTGAACCCCCAACCTTGGGGGGACCTGCTGATCGATAAACCAACACCTTACCAACTGAGCTATCTTTTCTCCCTTAGGCATGCAGTCAATGGGCCTAATGAACCAAAATGGCTTCTTTTCCTATACTTCAACACCATGTAAGTCATATTAATCTAATGTAACTCTTTAAAAGTAGGCCAAACAAGTCTTTCAAAAAAGACAAATAAAAAAAGCAATCTTTTTAACAGGTCTCTTTAATTAACAAGTAGATTTATAGTTTAATTTTACAAAGTAGACAAACTATTAGATTTCAAAAGAGAATTAAAAAATGTTACTTGGCAATGCCTGGGATTGAACTCCCAACCTTGTGGGAAACTGCTTATCGATAAACCAACACCTTACCGAGTGAGCTATCTTTTCTTTCTAATGCAGGCAGTCAATGGGCCTAATGAACCAAAATGGCTTCTTTTCCTATACTTCAACACCATGTAACTCATATTAAAAGTAGGCCAAACAAGTCTTTCAAAAAAGACAAAGAAATAAAGCAATCTTTTAAACAGGTCTCTTTAATTAACAAGTAGATTTATAGTTTAATTTTACAAAGTAGACAAACTATTAGATTTCAAAAGAAAATTAAAATATTTTGCTTGGCAATGCCTGGGATTGAACCCCCATTCATGTGGGGATCTGCTGATCGATAAACCAACACCTTACCGAGTGAGCTATCTTTTCTCCCTTGTGCAGGCAGTCAATGGGCCTAATGAACCAAAATTGCTTCTTTTCCTATACTTCAACACCATGTAACTCATATTAAAAGTAGGCCAAACAATTCTTTCGAAAAAGACAAAGAAGTAAAGCAATCTTTTAAACAGGTCTCTTTAATTAACAAGTAGATTTATAGTTTAATTTTAAAAAAGTAGACAAACTATTAGATTTCAAAAGAAAATTAAAACATTTTACTTGGCAATGCCTGGGATTGAACCCCCAACCTTGTGGGGACCTGCTGATCGATAAACCAACACCTTACCAACTGAGCTATCTTTTCTCCCTTAGGCATGCAGTCAATGGGCCTAATGAACCAAAATGGCTTCTTTTCCTATACTTCAACACCATGTAAGTCATATTAATCTAATGTAACTCTTTAAAAGTAGGCCAAACAAGTCTTTCGAAAAAGACAAAGAAGTAAAGCAATCTTTTAAACAGGTCTCTTTAATTAACAAGTAGATTTATAGTTTAATTTTACAAAGTAGACAAACTATTACATTTCAAAAGAAAATTAAAATATTTTGCTTGGCAATGCCTGGGATTGAACCCCCATTCATTTGGGGATCTGCTGATCGATAAACCAAAACCTTACCGAGTGAGCTATCTTTTCTCCCTTGTGCAGGCAGTCAATGGGCCTAATGAACCAAAATGGCTTCTTTTCCTATACTTCAACACCATGTAACTCATATTAAAAGTAGGCCAAACAAGTCTTTCAAAAAAGACAAAGAAGTAAAGCAATCTTTTAAACAGGTCTCTTTAATTAACAAGTAGATTTATAGTTTAATTTTACAAAGTAGACAAACTATTAGATTTCAAAAGAGAATTAAAAAATGTTACCTGGCAATGCCTGGGATTGAACGCCCAAGCTCGTGGGGACCTGCTGATTGATAAACCAACACCTTACCGACTGAGCTATCTTTTCTCCCTTGTGCAACCAGTCAATGGGCCTAATGAACCAAAATGGCTTCTTTTCCTATACTTCAACACCATGTAACTCATATTAAAAGTAGGCCAAACAAGTCTTTCAAAAAGGACAAAGAAGTAAAGCAATCTTTTAAACAGGTCTCTTTAATTAACAAGTAGATTTATAGTTTAATTTTACAAAGTAGACAAACTATTAGATTTCTAAAGAGAATAATAAAATGTTACTTGGCAAAGCATGGGATTGAACCCCCAACCTTGTGGGGACCTGCTGATCGATAAACCAACACCTTACCGACTGAGCTATCTTTTCTCCCTTGCACAAGCAGTCAATGGGCCTAATGAACCAAAATGGCTTCTTTTCCTATACTTCAACACCATGTAACTCATATTAAAAGTAGGCCAAACAAGTCTTTCGAAAAAGACAAAGAAGTAAAGCAATCTTTTAAACAGGTCTCTTTAATTAACAAGTAGATTTATAGTTTAATTTTTACTAAAGTAGACAAACTATTAGATTTCAAAAGAAAATTAAAACATTTTACTTGGCAATGCCTGGGATTAAACCCCCAACCTTGTGGGGACCTGCTGATCAACAAACCAACACCTTAACGACTGAGCTATCTTTTTTCCCTTGTGCAAGCGGTCAATGGGCCTAATGAACCAAAATGGCTTCTTTTCCTATACTTCAACCCTTTGTAACTCTTTAAAAGTAGGCCAAACAAGTCTTTCAAAAAAGACAAAGAAGTAAAGCAATCTTTTAAACAGGTCTCTTTAATTAACAAGTAGATTTATAGTTTCATTTTACAAAGTAGACAAACTATTAGATTTCAAAAGAAAATTAAAACATTTTACTTGGCAATGCCTGGGATTGAACCCCCAACCTTGTGGGGACCTGCTGATCGATAAACCAACACCTTACCAACTGAGCTATCTTTTCTCCCTTAGGCATGCAGTCAATGGGCCTAATGAACCAAAATGGCTTCTTTTCCTATACTTCAACACCATGTAAGTCATATTAATCTAATGTAACTCTTTAAAAGTAGGCCAAACAAGTCTTTCAAAAAAGACAAATAAAAAAAGCAATCTTTTTAACAGGTCTCTTTAATTAACAAGTAGATTTATAGTTTAATTTTACAAAGTAGACAAACTATTAGATTTCAAAAGAGAATTAAAAAATGTTACTTGGCAATGCCTGGGATTGAACTCCCAACCTTGTGGGGACCTGCTTATCGATAAACCAACACCTTACTGAGTGAGCTATCTTTTCTCCCTTGTGCTGGCAGTCAATGGGCCTAATGAACAAAAATGGCTTCTTTTCCTATACTTCAACACCATGTAACTCATATTAAAAGTAGGCCAAACAAGTCTTTCAAAAAAGACAAAGAAGTAAAGCAATCTTTTAAACAGGTCTCTTTAATTAGCAAGTAGATTTATAGTTTAATTTTACAAAGTAGACAAACTATTAGATTTCAAAAGAGAATTAAAAAATTTTACCTGGCAATGCCTGGGATTGAACGCCCAACCTTGTGGGGACATGCTGATCGATAAACCAACACCTTACCAACTGAGCTATCTTTTCTCCCTTAGGCATGCAGTCAATGGGCCTAATAAACCAAAATGGCTTCTTTTCCTATACTTCAACACCATGTAAGTCATATTAATCTAATGTAACTCTTTAAAAGTAGGCCAAACAAGTCTTTCAAAAAAGACAAAGAAATAAAGCAATCTTTTAAACAGGTCTCTTTAATTAACAAGTAGATTTATAGTTTAATTTTACAAAGTAGACAAACTATTAGATTTCATAAGAAAAATAAAACATTTTACTTGCCAATGCCTGGGATTGAACTCCCAACCTTGTGGGGACCTGCTTATCAATAAACCAACACCTTACCGAGTGAGCTATCTTTTCTTTCTTGTGCAGGCAGTCAATGGGCCTAATGAACCAAAATGGCTTCTTTTCCTATGCTTTAACACCATGTAACTCATATTAAAAGTAGGCCAAACAAGTCTTTCAAAAAAGACAAAGAAATAAAGCAATCTTTTAAACAGGTCTCTTTAATTAACAAGTAGATTTATAGTTTAATTTTACAAAGTAGACAAACTATTACATTTCAAAAGAAAATTAAAATATTTTGCTTGGCAATGCTTGGGATTGAACCCCCATTCATTTGGGGATCTGCTGATCGATAAACCAACACCTTACCGAGTGAGCTATCTTTTCTCCCTTGTGCAGGCAGTCAATGGGCCTAATGAACCAAAATGGCTTCTTTTCCTATACTTCAACACCATGTAACTCATATTAAAAGTAGGCCAAACAAGTCTTTCAAAAAAGACAAAGAAGTAAAGCAATCTTTTAAACAGGTCTCTTTAATTAACAAGTAGATTTATAGTTTAATTTTACAAAGTAGACAAACTATTAGATTTCAAAAGAGAATTAAAAAATGTTACCTGGCAATGCCTGGGATTGAACGCCCAAGCTCGTGGGGACCTGCTGATTGATAAACCAACACCTTACCGACTGAGCTATCTTTTCTCCCTTGTGCAAACAGTCAATGGGCCTAATGAACCAAAATGGCTTCTTTTCCTATACTTCAACACCATGTAACTCATATTAAAAGTAGGCCAATCAAGTCTTTCAAAAAAGACAAAGAAATAAAGCAATCTTTTAAACAGGTCTCTTTAATTAACAAGTAGATTTATAGTTTAATTTTTACTAAAGTAGACAAACTATTAGATTTCAAAAGAAAATTAAAACATTTTACTTGGCAATGCCTGGGATTGAACTCGCAACCTTGTGGGGACCTGCTTATCGATAAACCAACACCTTACTGAGTGAGCTATCTTTTCTCCCTTGTGCAGGCAGTCAATGGGCCTAATGAACAAAAATGGCTTCTTTTCCCATACTTCAACACCATGTAACTCATATTAAAAGTAGGCCAAACAAGTCTTTCAAAAAAGACAAAGAAGTAAAGCAATCTTTTAAACAGGTCTCTTTAATTAGCAAGTAGATTTATAGTTTAATTTTACAAAGTAGACAAACTATTAGATTTCAAAAGAGAATTAAAAAATGTTACCTGGCAATGCCTGGGATTGAACGCCCAACCTTGTGGGGACATGCTGATCGATAAACCAACACCTTACCAACTGAGCTATCTTTTCTCCCTTAGGCATGCAGTCAATGGGCCTAATAAACCAAAATGGCTTCTTTTCCTATACTTCAACACCATGTAAGTCATATTAATCTAATGTAACTCTTTAAAAGTAGGCCAAACAAGTCTTTCAAAAAAGACAAATAAAAAAAGCAATCTTTTTAACAGGTCTCTTTAATTAACAAGTAGATTTATAGTTTAATTTTACAAAGTAGACAAACTATTAGATTTCAAAAGAGAATTAAAAAATGTTACTTGGCAATGCCTGGGATTGAACTCCCAACCTTGTGGGGACCTGCGTATCGATAAACCAACACCTTACCGAGTGAGCTATCTTTTCTTTCTAGTGCAGGCAGTCAATGGGCCTAATGAACCAAAATGGCTTCTTTTCCTATACTTCAACACCATGTAACTCATATTAAAAGTAGGCCAATCAAGTCTTTCAAAAAAGACAAAGAAATAAAGCAATCTTTTAAACAGGTCTCTTTAATTAACAAGTAGATTTATAGTTTAATTTTACAAAGTAGACAAACTATTACATTTCAAAAGAAAATTAAAATGTTTTGCTTGGCAATGCCTGGGATTGAACCCCCATTCATGTGGGGATCTGCTGATCGATAAACCAACACCTTACCGAGTGAGCTATCTTTTCTCCCTTGTGCAGGCAGTCAATGGGCCTAATGAACCAAAATGGCTTCTTTTCCTATACTTCAACACCATGTAACTCATATTAAAAGTAGGCCAAACAAGTCTTTCAAAAAAGACAAAGAAATAAAGCAATCTTTTAAACAGATCTCTTTAATTAACAAGTAGATTTATAGTTTAATTTTACAAAGTAGACAAACTATTAGATTTCATAAGAAAAATAAAACATTTTACTTGCCTATGCCTGGGATTGAACTCCCAACCTTGTGGGGACCTGCTTATCGATAAACCAACACCTTACCGAGTGAGCTATCTTTTCCTTCTTATGCAGGCAGTCAATGGGCCTAATGAACCAAAATGGCTTCTTTTC
The DNA here is from genome assembly GCF_946808225.1 of Silurus aristotelis. Classification (NCBI taxonomy): domain Eukaryota; kingdom Metazoa; phylum Chordata; class Actinopteri; order Siluriformes; family Siluridae; genus Silurus; species Silurus aristotelis. The sequence goes on from NC_139586.1 coordinate 17,238,168, forward strand.
CTATACTTCAACACCATGTAACTCATATTAAAAGTAGGCCAAACAAGTCTTTCGAAAAAGACAAAGAAGTAAAGCAATCTTTTAAACAGGTCTCTTTAATTAACAAGTAGATTTATAGTTTAATTTTATAAAGTAGACAAACTATTAGATTTCAAAAGAAAATTAAAACATTTCACTTGGCAATGCCTGGGATTGAACCCCCAACCTTGTGGGGACCTGCTGATCAATAAACCAACACCTTAACGACTGAGCTATCTTTTCTCCTTTGTGCAAGCAGTCAATGGGCCTAATGAACCAAAATGGCTTCTTTTCCTATACTTCAACCCTTTGTAACTCTTTAAAAGTAGGCCAAACAAGTCTTTCAAAAAAGACAAAGAAGTAAAGCAATCTTTTAAACAGGTCTCTTTAATTAACAAGTAGATTTATAGTTTAATTTTACAAAGTAGACAAACTATTAGATTTCAAAAGAAAATTAAAACATTTTACTTGGCAATGCCTGGGATTGAACCCCCAACCTTGTGGGGACCTGCTGATCGATAAACAAACACCTTACCAACTGAGCTATCTTTTCTCCCTTAGGCATGCAGTCAATGGGCCTAATGAACCAAAATGGCTTCTTTTCCTATACTTCAACACCATGTAAGTCATATTAATCTAATGTAACTCTTTAAAAGTAGGCCAAACAAGTCTTTCAAAAAAGACAAATAAAAAAAGCAATCTTTTTAACAGGTCTCTTTAATTAACAAGTAGATTTATAGTTTAATTTTACAAAGTAGACAAACTATTAGATTTCAAAAGAGAATTAAAAAATGTTACTTGGCAATGCCTGGGATTGAACTCCCAACCTTGTGGGGACCTGCTTATCGATAAACCAACACCTTACCGAGTGAGCTATCTTTTCTTTCTTGTGCAGGCAGTCAATGGGCCTAATGAACCAAAATGGCTTCTTTTCCTATACTTCAACACCATGTAACTCATATTAAAAGTAGGCCAAACAAGTCTTTCAAAAAAGACAAAGAAATAAAGCAATCTTTTAAACAGGTCTCTTTAATTAACAAGTAGATTTATAGTTTAATTTTACAAAGTAGACAAACTATTAGATTTCAAAAGAAAATTAAAATATTTTGCTTGGCAATGCCTGGGATTGAACCCCCATTCATGTGGGGATCTGCTTATCGATAAACCAACACCTTACCGAGTGAGCTATCTTTTCTCCCTTGTGCAGGCAGTCAATGGGCCTAATGAACCAAAATGGCTTCTTTTCCTGTACTTCAACACCATGTAACTCATATTAAAAGTAGGCCAAAAAAGTCTTTCAAAAAAGACAAAGAAGTAAAGCAATCTTTTAAACAGGTCTCTTTAATTAGCAAGTAGATTTATAGTTTAATTTTACAAAGTAGACAAACTATTAGATTTCAAAAGAGAATTAAAAAATGTTACCTGGCAATGCCTGGGATTGAACCCCCAACCTCGTGGGGACCTGCTGATCGATAAACCAACACCTTTCCGACTGAGCTATCTTTTCTCCCTTGTGCAAACAGTCAATGGGCCTAATGAACCAAAATGGCTTCTTTTCCTATACTTCAACACCATGTAACTCATATTAAAAGTAGGCCAAACAAGTCTTTCGAAAAAGACAAAGAAGTAAAGCAATCTTTTAAACAGGTCTCTTTAATTAACAAGTAGATTTATAGTTTAATTTTACAAAGTAGACAAACTATTAGATTTCATAAGAAAAATACAACATTTTACTTGCCTATGATTGAACTCCCAACCTTGTGGGGACCTGCTTATCGATAAACCAACACCTTACCGAGTGAGCTATCTTTTCTTTCTTGTGCAGGCAGTCAATGGGCCTAATGAACCAAAATGGCTTCTTTTCCTATACTTCAACACCATGTAACTCATATTAAAAGTAGGCCAAAAAAGTCTTTAAAAAAAGACAAAGAAATAAAGCAATCTTTTAAACAGGTCTCTTTAATTAACAAGTAGATTTATAGTTTAATTTTACAAAGTAGACAAACTATTAGATTTCAAAAGAGAATTAAAAAATGTTACCTGGCAATGCATGGGATTGAACCCCCAACCTCGTGGGGACCTGCTGATCGATAAACCAACACCTTTCCGACTGAGCTATCTTTTCTCCCTTGTGCAAACAGTCAATGGGCCTAATGAACCAAAATGGCTTCTTTTCCTATACTTCAACACCATGTAACTCATATTAAAAGTAGGCCAAACAAGTCTTTCGAAAAAGACAAAGAAGTAAAGCAATCTTTTAAACAGGTCTCTTTAATTAACAAGTAGATTTATAGTTTAATTTTAAAAAAGTAGACAAACTATTAGATTTCAAAAGAAAATTAAAACATTTTACTTGGCAATGCCTGAGATCGAACCCCCAACCTTGTGGGGACCTGCTGATCGATAAACCAACACCTTACCAACTGAGCTATCTTTTCTCCCTTAGACATGCAGTCAGTGGGCCTAATGAACCAAAATGGCTTCTTTTCCTATACTTCAACACCATGTAAGTCATATTAATCTAATGTAACTCTTTAAAAGTAGGTCAAACAAGTCTTTCAAAAAAGACAAATAAAAAAAGCAATCTTTTTAACAGGTCTCTTTAATTAACAAGTAGATTTATAGTTTAATTTTACAAAGTAGACAAACTATTAGATTTCAAAAGAGAATTAAAAAATGTTACTTCGCAATGCCTGGGATTGAACCCCCAACCTTGTGGGGACCTGCTGATCGATAAACCAACACCTTACCGACTGAGCTATCTTTTCTCCCTTGTGCCAGCAGTCAATGGGCCTAATGAACCAAAATGGCTTCTTTTCCTATACTTCAACACCAAGTAACTCATATTAAAAGTAGGCCAAACAAGTCAAAGAAGTAAAGCAATCTTTTAAACAGGTCTCTTTAATTAACAAGTAGATTTATAGTTTAATTTTACAAAGTAGACAAACTATTAGATTTACAAATTAGACTTGCTGATCGATAAACCAACACCTTTCCGACTGAGCTATCTTTTCTCCCTTGTGCAAACAGTCAATGGGCCTAATGAACCAAAATGGCTTCTTTTCCTATACTTCAACACCATGTAACTCATATTAAAAGTAGGCCAAACAAGTCTTTCGAAAAAGACAAAGAAGTAAAGCAATCTTTTAAACAGGTCTCTTTAATTAACAAGTAGATTTATAGTTTAATTTTAAAAAAGTAGACAAACTATTAGATTTCAAAAGAAAATTAAAACATTTTACTTGGCAATGCCTGGGATTGAACCCCCAACCTTGTGGGGACCTGCTGATCGATAAACCAACACCTTACCAACTGAGCTATCTTTTCTCCCTTAGGCATGCAGTCAATGGGCCTAATGAACCAAAATGGCTTCTTTTCCTATACTTCAACACCATGTAAGTCATATTAATCTAATGTAACTCTTTAAAAGTAGGCCAAACAAGTCTTTTAAAAAAGACAAAGAAGTAAAGCAATCTTTTAAACAGGTCTCTTTAATTAACAAGTAGATTTATAGTTTCATTTGACAAAGTAGACAAACTATTAGATTTCAAAAGAAAATTAAAACATTTTACTTGGCAATGCCTGGGATTGAACCCCCAACCTTGGGGGGACCTGCTGATCGATAAACCAACACCTTACCAACTGAGCTATCTTTTCTCCCTTAGGCAGGCAGTCAATGGGCCTAATGAACCAAAATGGCTTCTTTTCCTATACTTCAACACCATGTAAGTCATATTAATCTAATGTAACTCTTTAAAAGTAGGCCAAACAAGTCTTTTAAAAAAGACAAATAAAAAAAGCAATCTTTTTAACAGGTCTCTTTAATTAACAAGTAGATTTATAGTTTAATTTTACAAAGTAGACAAACTATTAGATTTCAAAAGAGAATTAAAAAATGTTACTTGGCAATGCCTGGGATTGAACTCCCAACCTTGTGGGGACCTGCTTATCGATAAACCAACACCTTACCGAGTGAGCTATCTTTTCTTTCTAGTGCAGGCAGTCAATGGGCCTAATGAACCAAAATGGCTTCTTTTCCTATACTTCAACACCATGTAACTCATATTAAAAGTAGGCCAAACAAGTCTTTCAAAAAAGACAAAGAAATAAAGCAATCTTTTAAACAGGTCTCTTTAATTAACAAGTAGATTTATAGTTTAATTTTACAAAGTAGACAAACTATTAGATTTCAAAAGAAAATTAAAATATTTTGCTTGGCAATGCCTGGGATTGAACCCCATTCATGTGGGGATCTGCTGATCGATAAACCAACACCTTACCTAGTGAGCTATCTTTTCTCCCTTGTGCAGGCAGTCAATGGGCCTAATGAACCAAAATTGCTTCTTTTCCTATACTTCAACACCATGTAACTCATATTAAAAGTAGGCCAAACAATTCTTTCGAAAAAGACAAAGAAGTAAAGCAATCTTTTAAACAGGTCTCTTTAATTAACAAGTAGATTTATAGTTTAATTTTAAAAAAGTAGACAAACTATTAGATTTCAAAAGAAAATTAAAACATTTTACTTGGCAATGCCTGGGATTGAACCCCCAACCTTGTGGGGACCTGCTGATCGATAAACCAACACCTTACCAACTGAGCTATCTTTTCTCCCTTAGGCATGCAGTCAATGGACCTAATGAACCAAAATGGCTTCTTTTCCTATACTTCAACACCATGTAAGTCATATTAATCTAATGTAACTCTTTAAAAGTAGGCCAAACAAGTCTTTCGAAAAAGACAAAGAAGTAAAGCAATCTTTTAAACAGGTCTCTTTAATAAACAAGTAGATTTATAGTGTAATTTTACAAAGTAGACAAACTATTAGATTTCAAAAGAAAATTATAATATTTTACTTGGCAATGCCTGGGATTGAACCCCCAACCTTGTGGGGACCTGCTGATCGATAAACCAACACCTTACCGACTGAGCTATCTTTTCTCCCTCGTGCAAACAGTCAATGGGCCTAATGAACCAAAATGGCTTCTTTTCCTATACTTCAACACCATGTAACTCATATTAAAAGTAGGCCAAACAAGTCTTTCGAAAAAGACAAAGAAGTAAAGCAATCTTTTAAACAGGTCTCTTTAATTAACAAGTAGATTTATAGTTTAATTTTACAAAGTAGACAAACTATTAGATTTCTAAAGAGAATTAAAAAATGTTACTTGGCAATGCATGGGATTGAACCCCCAACCTTGTGGGGACCTGCTGATCGATAAACCAACACCTTACCGACTGAGCTATCTTTTCTCCCTTGTGCAAACAGTCAATGGGCCTAATGAACAAAAATGGCTTCTTTTCCTATACTTCAACACCATGTAACTCATATTAAAAGTAGGCCAAACAAGTCTTTCGAAAAAGACAAAGAAGTAAAGCAATCTTTTAAACAGGTCTCTTTAATTAACAAGTAGATTTATAGTTTAATTTTATAAAGTAGACAAACTATTAGATTTCAAAAGAAAATTAAAACATTTTACTTGGCAATGCCTGGGATTGAACCCCCAACCTTGGGGGGACCTGCTGATCAATAAACCAACACCTTAACGACTGAGCTATCTTTTCTCCCTTGTGCAAGCAGTCAATGGGAATAATGAACCAAAATGGCTTCTTTTCCTGTACTTCAACCCTTTGTAACTCTTTAAAAGTAGGCCAAACAAGTCTTTCTAAAAAGACAAAGAAATAAAGCAATCTTTTAAACAGGTCTCTTTAATTAACAAGTAGATTTATAGTTTAATTTTACAAAGTAGACAAACTATTAGATTTCAAAAGAAAATTAAAATATTTTACTTGGCAATGCCTGGGATTGAACCCCAAACCTTGTGCGGACCTGCTGATCGATAAACCAACACCTTACCGACTGAGCTATCTTTTCTCCATTATGCATGCAGTCAATGGGCCTAATGAACCAAAATGGCTTCTTTTCCTATACTTCAACACCATGTAACTCATATTAAAAGTAGGCCAAACAAGTCTTTCAAAAAGGACAAAGAAGTAAAGCAATCTTTTAAACAGGTCTCTTTAATTAACAAGTAGATTTATAGTTTAATTTTACAAAGTAGACAAACTATTAGATTTCAAAAGAAAATAAAAACATTTTACTTGGCAATGCCTGGGATTGAACCCCCAACCTTGTGTGGACCTGTTGATCGATAAATCAACACCTTACTGACTGAGCTATCTTTTCTCCCTTATGCAAGCAGTCAATAGGCCTAATGAACCAAAATGGCCTCTTTTCCTATACTTCAACACCATGCAGCTCATATTAAAAGTAGGCCAAAGAAGTCTTTCAAAAAAGACAAATAAATAAAGCAATCGTTTAAACATGTCTCTTTAATTAACAAATTGATTTAGAGTTTAATGTTACAGAGTAGACAAACTATTATATTTCAAAAGAGAAATAAAAATGTTTACCTTGGCAATGCTGGGGCTTGAACCTACGACCTTGTGAGGACCTGATGACTATTAAACCTATGCCTTACCCTCTGAGCTATCAGATCTGACTTGTAAAAGCAGTCAATAAGCCTAATGAACCAGCATCGCTTCTTTTCCATACTTTAACACCATGGAGCTCATATTAAAAGTAGGCCAAAGAAGTCTTTCAAAAAAGACTAATAAATAAAGCAATCTTTTAAACAGATCTCTTTAATTAACATATCGATTTAGAGTTTAATGTTACAAAGTAGACAAACTATTATATTTCAAAAGAGAAATAAAAATTTTACCATGGCAATGCTGAGGCTTGAACCGACAACCTTGTGAGGACCTGATGACCATTAAACCTATGCCTTACCCACTGAGCTATCAGATCTGACTTGTACAACCAGTCAATAAGCCTAATGAACCAGCATGGCTTCTTTCCATACATCAACACCATGGAGCTCATAATAAAAATAGGCGAAACAGGTCTTTCAAAAAAGACAAATAAATAAAGCAATCGTTTAAACAGGTCTCTTTAATTAACAAATCAATATAGAGTTTAATGTCACAAAGTAGACAAACTATTATATTTCAAAAGAGAAATAAAAATGTTACCTTGGCGATGCTGGGGCTTGAACCTACAACCTTGTGAGGACCTGCTGCTCAGTAAACTTCTGCCATACCCACTGAGCTATCAGATCTGACTATAGCATGCAGTCAATAAGCCTAATAAACCAGCATGGCTTATTTTACATACTTCAACACCATGTAGCTCATATTAAAAGTAGGCCAAACAAGTCTTTCAAAAATAACAAATAAATAAAGAAATCGGTTAAACAGGACTTTTATTTAACAAATCGATTTAGAGTTTAATGATACAAAGTAAACAAACTATTATATTTCAAAAGAGAAATAAAGATTTTAACTTGGCAATGCTGGGGATTAAACCCACAACCTTGTGGGGACCTGTTGACTAGTAAACCTATGCCTTATCCACTGAGCTATCAGACCTGACTTGTGCTAGCAGTCAATAAGCCTAATAAACCAGCATGGCTTCGTTTCCATACTTCAACACCATGTAGCTTATATTAAAAGTAGGCCAAAGAAGACTTTCAAAAAAGACAAATAAATAAAGCAATCTTTTAAACAGGTCTCTTCAATTAACAAATCGATTTACGGGTTAATGTCACAAAGAAGACATACAATTATATTTCAAAAGAGGAATAAAGTTTTACCTTGGCAATGCTGGGGCTTGAACCCACAATCTTGTAAGGACCTGGGGACCAGTAAACCTCTGCCTTACCCACTAAGCTATTAGATTTGACTTGTCCCAGCAGTCAAAAAGCCTAATGAACCAGCATGGCTTCTTTTCCATACTTTAAAACAATGTAACTCATATTAAAATTAGGCCCAAGGAGTCTTTCAAAAAAGACAAATAAATAAAGCCATCGTTTAAACAGGTCTCTTTAATTAACAAATCGATTTAGAGTTCAATGTTACAAAGTAGACAAACTATTATATTTCAAAACAGAAATAATTTTTTTTACCTCGGCAATGCTGGGGCTTGAATCTACAACCTTGTGAGGACCTGATGACCATTAAACCTATGCCTTACCCACTGAGCTATCAGATCTGACTTGTGCAAGCAGTCAATAAGCCTAATAAACCAGCATGGCTTCGTTTCCATACTTTAACACCAGGGAGCTCATATTAAAAGTAGGCCAAAGAAGTCTTTCAAAAAAGACCAATAAATAAAGCAATCGTTTAAACAGATCTCTTAAATTTACATATCGATTTAGAGTTTAATGTTACAAAGTAGACAAACTATTATAATTCAAAAGAGAAATAAAAATTTTACCATGGCAATGCTGCGGCTTGAAACCACAACCTTGTGAGGACCTGATAACCATTAAACCTATGCCTTACCCACTGAGCTATCAGATCTGACTTATGCAAGCAGTCAATAAGCCTAATGAACCAGCATGGCTTCTTTTCCATACTTCAACACCATGAATCTCATAAAAAATAGGCCAAACAAGTCTTTCAAAAGAGACAAATAAATAAAGCAATCTTTTAAACAGGTCTCTTCAATTAACAAATCGATTTACGGGTTAATGTCACAAAGTAGACATACAATTATATTTCAAAAGAGAAATAAAAATTTTACCATGGCAACGTTGGGGCTTGAACCCACAACCTTATGAGGACCGGCTGACCAGTAAACATATGCTTTACCCACTGAGCTATCAGATCTGTCCTGTACAAGCAGTCAATAAGCCTAATGAACCAGCATGGCTTCTTTCCATACTTCAACACCATGGAGCTCATATTAAAAATAGGTCAAACAAGTCTTTCAAAAAAAGACAAAGAAATAAAGCAATCTTTACAACAGGTCTCGTTAATTAACAAATCGATTTACAGTAAAATGTCACAAAGTAGACAAACTAATATATTTCAAAAGAGAAATAAAAAATTTTACATTGGCAATGCTTGATCCAACAACCTTGTGGGGACCTGTTGACCAGTAAACATATTCTTAACCCACTAAGCTATCAGATCCGACTTGTGCAGGCAGTCATTAAGCCTAGTAAGCCCGCATGGCTTTGTTTCCATACTTCAACACCATGTAGCTCATATTAAAAGTAGGCCAAACAAGTCTTTCAAAAAAGTCAAAGAAATAAAGGAATCGTTTAAACAGGTCTCTTTAATTAACAAATCGATTTAGAGTTTATGTGACAAAGTAGACAAACTATTATATTTTAAAAGAGAAATTAAGTTTTACCTTGGCAATGCTGGGGATTGAACCCACAATCTTTTGAGGACCAGCTGACCAATAAACATCTGCCTTACCCACTGAGCTATCAGATCTAACTTGTGCATGCAGTCAATAAGCCTAATGAACCAGCATGGCTTCTTTTCCATATTTCAACACCATGTAGCTCATATTAAAAGTAGGCCAAAGAAGTCTTTCAAAAAAGACAAATAAATAAAGCAATCGTTTAAACATGTCTCTTTAATTAAGAAATCGATTTAGAGTTTAATGTCACAAAGTAGACAAACTATTATATTTCAAAAGAGAAATAAAAATTTTACCATGGCAATGCTGGGGCTTGAACCCACAACCTTATGAGGACCGGCTGACCCGTAAACATATGCTTTACCCACTGAGCTATCAGATCTGTCCTGTACAAGCAGTCAATAAGCCTAATGAACCAGCATGGCTTCTTTCCATACTTCAACACCATGGAGCTCATATTAAAAATAGGTCAAACAAGTCTTTCAAAAAAAGACAAAGAAATAAAGCAATCTTTACAACAGGTCTCGTTAATTAACAAATCGATTTACAGTAAAATGTCACAAAGTAGACAAACTAATATATTTCAAAAGAGAAATAAAAAATTTTACATTGGCAATGCTTGATCCAACAACCTTGTGGGGACCTGTTGACCAGTAAACATATTCTTAACCCACTGAGCTATCAGATCCGACTTGTGCAGGCAGTCATTAAGCCTAGTAAGCCCGCATGGCTTCGTTTCCATACTTCAACACCATGTAGCTCATATTAAAAGTAGGCCAAACAAGTCTTTCAAAAAAGTCAAAGAAATAAAGGAATCGTTTAAACAGGTCTCTTTAATTAACAAATCGATTTAGAGTTTATGTGACAAAGTAGACAAACTATTATATTTTAAAAGAGAAATTAAGTTTTACCTTGGCAATGCTGGGGATTGAACCCACAATCTTGTGAGGACCAGCTGACCAATAAACATCTGCCTTACCCGCTGAGCTATCAGATCTAACTTGTGCATGCAGTCAATAAGCCTAATGAACCAGCATGGCTTCTTTTCCATAGTTCAACACCATGTAGCTCATATTAAAAGTAGGCCAAAGAAGACTTTCAAAAAAGACAAATAAATAAAGCAACCGTTTAAACGGGTCTCTTTAATTAAGAAATCGATTTAGAGTTTAATGTCACAAAGTAGACAAACTATTATATTTCAAAAGAGAAATAAAAGTTTTACCTTGGCGATGCAGGGGCTTGAATACCCAACCTTGTGGGGACCTGCTGATTAAAAAAAGCCAACACCTTACGTACTGAGCTACCACTTCCCACTTGTACAACCAGTCAATAAGCCTAATGAACCAACATGGCTTCTTTTCCATACTTCAACACCATGTCTTTTTCTTCTTTCGGATCATCCGTCTTCATACCCCCCTGTCCTCTACATTTGCCTCTTTCAACCCAACTACCTGCATGTCTTCCCTCACCACATCCATTAACCGCCTCCTTGGTCTTCCTCTTTTCCTCCTTCCTGTTGGCTCCATCCTCAGCATTCTCCTACCAATATACCCCATGTCCCTCCTCTGCACATGTCCAAACCATCTCAATCGCGCCTCCCTCACCTTGTCTCCAAAACGTCCTAGATGCGCTGTCCCTCTAATAAACTATTTTCTAATCCTGTCTATTCTCGTCACTCCCAACGAAAACCTCAACATCTTTAGCTCTGCTACCTCCAGCTCCACCTCCTGTCTTTAACTCAACGCTACTGTCTCTAAACCATACAACATCGCAGGTCTCACCACAGTCCTATAAACTTTACCTTTCACTCTCACAGATACTCTTCTATCACAAATCACTCCTGCTATCACTCTTCTCCACCAACTCCACCCTGCCTGCACTCTTTTCTTCACTTCTCTAACACACTCTCCATTACTTTACACTGTTGACCCCAGATACCTGAACTCCTCCACCTTCTCCACCTCTTCTCCCTGCAACTGCACTCCTCCACTGCCCTCCCTCTCATTCACACACATGTACTCTGTATTACTCCTACTGACTTTCATTCCCCTTCTCTCCACCGTGTACCTCCACCTCTCAAGGCTCTTCTCAACCTGCTTACTACTCTCACCACAAATCACAATATCGTCCGCAAACATCATAGCCCATGGAGACTCCTGTCTGACCTCGTCCGTCAACCTGTCCATTACCACTGCAAACAGGAAAGGGCTCAGAGCCGATCCTTAATGCAGTCCAACCTCCACCTTGAACCATTCGGTCGTTCCTACTGCACACTTCACTGCTGTCACACTGTCCTCATACATGTCCTGCACCACCCTCACATACTTCTCCGACACACCTGACTTCCTCATACAATACCACAGCTCCTCTCTTGGCACCCTGTCGTATGCTTTCTTTAAATCCACAAACACACAATGCAACTCCTTCTGACCTTCCCTATACTTCTCCATCAACATTCTCAAAGCAAATAATGCATCTGTGGTGCTCTTCCTCGACATAAAACCATACTGCTGCTCACAAATGGTCACCTCTTCCCTTAGCCTGGCTTCCACTACTCTTTCCCATAACTTTATGGTATGACTAATCAACTTAATTCCCCTGTAGCTACTGCAGGTCTGCACATCTCCCTTTTTCTTAAAGATCAGTACCAGCACACTCCTTCTCCATTCCTCAGGTATCCTCTTACCTTCCAAAATCCTGTTAAACGATCTTGTTAAAAACTCCACTGCCATCTCACCTAAACATCTCCATGCTTTTACCGGTATATCATCTGGTCCAACTGACTTTCCACTCTTTATCCTCTTAATTGCTGCTACTTCCTCCTTGCTAATCCTATCCACTTCCTGCTTCACCAACTCCACACCATCCCACCTTCTCTCTCTTTTATTTTCCTCATCTATCAGCTGCTCAAAATACTCCCTCCATCTTCTAAACACACTCTCCTCAGTAGTCAACACATTTCCATCTCCATCCTTTATTGCTTTAACTTGCAGCACATCTTTCCCACCTCAGTCCCTCTACAAATCCTTTTCTCCTTCCTTAGTTCCCAACTTTGCATACAGCTCCACAAATGCCTTTTCCTTGGCTTTTGCCACATCCCTCTTTACCTGCTGCCACATCTCCTTGTACTCCTGTTTACTTTTCTTATCACTCTGTTGATCCCAATTCTGTTTTGCCAACCTCTTTCTCCTTATGCTTTCCTGCACTTCCTCATTCCACCACCACGTCTCTTTATCCTTCTCTCTATTCCCAGATGTCACACCAAGTACCTTTCTAGCTGTCTCCCTTATCACTTCTGCAGTAGTTGCCCAATCATCCAGCACCTCCTCACCACCACCGAGCACCTGTCTGACCTCTTCCCTGAATCTCACACTACAGTCTTCCTCCTTCAGATTTCATCATCTTATTCTTCTTTCAGTCTTCACTCTCCTCCTCTTCTTTTTCAACTCCAGGGTCATCCTTTAGACCACCATCTGATGCTGTCTAGCTACACCTTACAGAGGCTTTAGCCATGTTGTTAGCAAATCATTGCCCCTCTACATGAGCAGCACTAACATCTTGATGCTGGATCAGTAGATTTTTTAAATTTGGATCCAGATTAGATTATATCTGTACTATTCACCTCTTTAGCTTTATAAAGAGATATGTATCTGGCCCCATTCTCCCTTCCTCCATTAGGTCATGCCAAAGCTATATCATGGCATTACTACTAGCCAGAGACTGTCAGATATGGACTGAGGGTATAATGAGTAGCTCTGTTATCTAAGTGGTTAGCAATTACAATAAATGTATACATTTATAATATAGTCATTCATAATTTTTATGAAAATAGTGTGTTAGTAGAGCACAGAGCTTTGCCGAATGTCTGTAGTTATCTAATACAGATAATCCCAGAGTTACAATGGTTCGACTTAATATTTAAAATTTGGCACAACAGGCACAGGCATCCATGTACGATGTACGATGTACGATGTACGATACATTGAACGTGCAGCTGGGATGAGCGTATCTGTCCCCTGTGAGATGCCCCACTCTCGCTAGCGCTCGACAGAGTAAAGTTGTCTCAGTGTGAATTTTTATTTGTTTCAAACGGTTTCAAACTTTAATTTAAGTGAAAAAAGCATGTCTTCCAAATGCCCAAGTATGTCTAGCGCTGGTAGTGAAAAAAAAGAAGCGGAAAGCCATCAGTTTAGTGCAGAAAATGAAAATTATAAATCACCATGAAGCTAAAAAAGCTGTCATAGTCATAGTATCATCTTCAATGGGGGACTTAACACCATTTGTATATAGTGTAGTGAAATATCAAAAAGATAATCCAGGAGAGTTAAAATAGCAGCTGCCAATTTTAGGTACAACGATTGTATATTATCAGGACCTGGTGGTTTGTTAGACTTTTTTTTTAAAGTTTGTTAGTGATCTGTTAAAAGTAAACTCTTTGTGAACTTGTGAACTAATAATAATATTATTTACCAAATCACATTAAAGAACATTAAAGTTTCCAAAATTGTTGCCTCAAAGTAAAAAAAAGTACTGGAACTAAAAGGTTTAAACCCTTTCCAGCATGACACTGCCCTTGTGCACAATGTGGGCTCTATAGACACAAGTTTGGAGAAAAGGAACTCAAGTTTACAGCATAGAGCTCCAAAAAAACTCAACCCAAATGAACACTTTTTGAATGAACTGGAACACCAGACTGCATTAGCATCAGTGCCTGACCACATGAAAAAATTTTTGTGGCTGAATTAACAAAAATTCCCACAGCAATCCTCCAAAATCTAGTGAAAAGCCTTCGAACTTATTATTACAAAAAATGGGACTAAATCTGAAATTAGATTTTCGGGTACTCAGTTATATTTTTTTGTATACTTTTGACAATATAGGATGGTTTTGTATTGTGAGAGGAAGCCAGAACCCTGGAGAAACCCATGTAATCATGAAAAAAACGTAAAACTTCACACAAACAATAATCCGAGGTCAAGCTTGAACAATTGATCTTTAACAGAACCCCAATATTAAACAAAAATCAATTGTGAAAATGATCAGCAGTAAGGTTTATAATGTTACAGTCAGGTGTGGAATCTTTGGGAGGAGTTGAAAAAATAGACTTATCTTTACTTGGATGAGGAGTATTGGCAGCCTGCCCTCTTCTGTCTGAATAAAGCAACTGCTGACAGTATAGCACCACGAGCAAGGCAAGTCTGTGAACATTTATGTAGCCACACAATATTCTGTGAACACAAATTGGTACTTTAAGTGTATTGCATGCCAGAATACTGTATAATATTGTATATCATGGCACCTGTTAGTGGGTGGGATATATTAGGCAGCAAGTGAACATTTTGTTCTCCAAGTCAATGTGATAGAATCATGAAGAATGGGCAAGCGTAAGGATTTTAGCGAGTTTGACAAGGGCCAAATTGTGATGGCTAGACGACTGGGACAGAGCATCTCCAAAACTGCAGCTCTTGTGGAGTGTTGCCAGTCTGCAGTGGTAGGTATCTATCAAAAGTGGTCTAAAAAAGGAACAGTGGTGAACTGGCGACAGTGCCATGGGCGGCCATGGGAGCGAAGGCTGGCCCGTGTAGTCCGATCCAATGGACAAGCAACTGTAGTTGACATTGCTAAAGAAGTTAATATTGTTAAAGCTTGACAGACGTTAGGCAGGTTACCAAAATGTTATACCTGTTCGGTGGCCATTTAATTATGACTGGTTGGTATATGATATATATATATTAAATATTTATCTTTATAAATGAATGTATATAAGTGCAGTGAGCAGAAAGTGCTTCTGGGGCTAGTGGTAAAAAAAATGCAATAGACTGATACCAGTACATTGCATTTATTATATGTATTGTTCTCATTCAGATATATAGAGTCTAAAATTAAGGTTGGGTTTACTCATTCTTAGAGGCATCTGTGACTAAGTGGATTATATAATTAAATTCATTCAAAGATGAGATATTTGTTCTTTATACTTGAATAATCTGTCACTTGACCGAAACCTAAATGTATTTTCTAATTATGCAGATGGTTTGAAAACTTGAAGATACATGTCCAGCACAAAAACAAGAGTTATGTCTATAGAACATTTCTGGGAAACATATCCAGGAAAAAAACATGAGACTTTGTTACAAAACAAACAACATGGTTACTCATCTTATTTAATCAATTCTTATTCAATATCCATCCACTTCAGATGGTAAAACTAAACTCTGCAGTTACTATTTCTAAATTTAAAAACAATGTAGAAATTCCTGTTCT
Source organism: Silurus aristotelis (assembly GCF_946808225.1). NCBI lineage: Eukaryota > Metazoa > Chordata > Actinopteri > Siluriformes > Siluridae > Silurus > Silurus aristotelis. The sequence goes on from NC_139586.1 coordinate 17,253,664, forward strand.
GTATTTCCCAAGTGCATTTGTTTTACAATCTCATCTTAAACCACTTAATGTCTGTCTTGTTATTGTAACAGTGCAGTTTTATCACCAGAAAATGCATCCCAAACACAAACTCTCATTAGTGAAGGAAACCATGTTTTAATTATTTCATAATAAATATCTTCATTTTAGATTTCATAATGACATCTTGAAAGAAAACATTATTAATTAGTAGCATTTACATGTGAAGAACATCTCAAAGGGTCAATGTAATACTGTGTATGAGTGAGTGGAAGCAACTTAAATCACAAACCTGAAGAGAAATCAAAAAGTAAATGTAAGGAAAAGCAAAGACATTGTAGAAATTCACTAAATAAACATGGGTGGGCTTAGGAAATGATTAATAGAAATTCACTGGAATATACGAAGGGACGTATTAGTTTTCTAAACTGCAGAAAGCAAGAGACCGCTGGTTCTAAATCCTGGTCCTACAAGAGCCTATATACACACAGTACTTTCAGATTCATTTATCTAAATCTATTAGCTAATTAAGAAATCACAGGCGAACAGGAGCACTTCCAGTACCAGGATTGGAAACTAAAGGACTAATGATGCTTTGGATGAGCAAACAGTGAGATCATACACAATGAGGTATCCAGCTTCTACCCTTCATAGGGTAAAATGTACTTCTGATTTTGAGTAATCACAACCAAAATCATCATTCTCACTTCTCTTTGTTTCCTGGGTGGAGAACAATTTAAAAAGGGTTACTGCAATCTATTTCTAGTAACTTGCTTTTTAAGACAAAGTAAATGAAAGCAAAAACATTCTAGCTAAAAAAAAAAAGACAACAAATGAGGCCTTATAAATACAATTCAATTTCACAAAATTGTCTTCTGATATAAATAAGAAAAAAAATTCCAGGAAAAATATAAATGTTTGTGCAGAAAGACTTGCTGTTTGTCTAGAATTAATCAAAATGAAATGTATACACACACACACATATATACATACATACACATATATATATATATACACACACACACACACACACACACACACACTTCATGTAAATTTTGATTACTTACTTACCACCCAAAGTGTGGGGAAATAAAGTCATGGCCTATTTATTTAAATTTCTCCTGGCATAGCACCCCACTTGTGCTGCCAAAGCAACACGGGCTAAAAAACACCTCAAAATGTATTGCTTTAAAGTTAAAAAAATTTTTTTTTTAAATGATTAACTTGATATGGGAACAATAACTGCCACACGAGATCATTAAAACATATGAAACAATAAAAAGATCATGGATATAAATGTTCATTCTGTTCACAGAAAAAACAAGCATGTGGCGTGATCTGGAGCCAGTCAGTATTCAACAGTTCTGGGCCCGTTTTGTCTTTGATGATGACAAAAAAAGACAGTTGTGCACGTAAGGACAAGGATGAACTAGATGACAGGCAGAGAAAACGAGGTGTTCGTTTAATCCATCTTTTCCCGAAGCTTTCTCTGGAAGCACACCGGGAGTATAGAGACTACGGCCAGGACAGCCAGCACGGCCAGTGAGTACCAGGACACGGCCTCGCCCGCTGTGGTCAGCTTATACAGTGTAGTTCCGGCATTTATGGCTACAAAAGATGGAGGAGCAACTCCTGAAAAAGAAATGAGAGAGAACACGGTCTAAATGCAATTCATATCTACCAACAGGAAGCTTTCACACTGGCTGGAGTGATTCTCTGTCTGTACATTACATGAGCCTTTAATGGTGTAACAACTAAACACTGACCAGTATTAATCTTGCTGTACATTTAGATTTGGGTTTTGTCTTTGCTTTAGAACACCTCGGCTTTGGAAAATGAAGACACTGAGCTTCCCGCATGATCTGGCATGTGGGATTATTGTGTCAAGTACTGGTTAACAATTCAAGATAAAATCGTAACTTTTTGTATGCAACATTAGAATATTGGTCATGAAATAATTTTGTAAATTATTTGCGGTTCTGATAAATAGATTGAATGGTGTAGGATACCAATTCATTAAATGTTAACATACATGGTTGAATTATGTTAGAAAATTTTACAGGTAATTTTTATAATTGAAGACTGAAAAAAGAATAAGATGGTAGAAACTGAAGGAGGAAGATTGTAGTGAAAGGTTTAGGAAATAGGTCAGACGGGGGCTTTGTGGTGGTGAAGAGGTGCTGGATGATTGGGCAACTACTGCAGAAGTAAAAGGTACTTGGTGTGACATCTGGAAATAGAAAGGAAGACAAAGAGACGTGGTGGTGGAATGAGGACATGCAGGAGAGCATAAGGAGAAAGAGGTTGGTGAATCAGAATTGGGATCGATAGGGTGATGAGAAAAGTTGCAGGAGTACAAGGAGATGCGGCAGCAGGTAAAGAGGAATGTAGCTAAAGCCAAGAAAAAGGCACATGAGAAGCTGTATGAAAAGTTGGACACTAAGGAAAGAAAAAAAGGATTTGTACCGATTGGCCAGGCAGGGAGAGCTGGGAAGGATGTGCTTAAAGTTAGAGCAATAAAGGATTTAGATGAAAATGTGTTCACTAGTGAGAAGAGTGTGTTGAGAAGGTGGAGGGAGTATTTTGAGCAGCTCATGAATGAGGAAAATAAGAGAGAGAGAAGGTTGGATGATGTGGAGATCAAGCAGGAAGTGGATAGAGTAGGAAGTCAGTTGGCCCAGACGACATACCAGTAGGTAGATACTGACTAGGGAGGCAAGATTGACATGGTTTGGACATGTGCAGCGGAGGGACACGAGGTATACCGGTAAAAGAATGCTGAGGAAGGAGCCGCCAGGAAGGAGGAAAAGAGGAAGGCCAAGGAGGCAGTTTCTGGATGTGGTGAGGGAAGACATGCAGGTGGGTAATTTGAAAGGTAGACGACAGAGTAGTATGGAGACGGATGATCTGCTGTGGCAGCCAAAAGAAGAGAATATGAAAAGAAAATTGTGTAAGTGTAACTCGAGTCAGTCGACTCGTTTTTATAATGTGTACCGTCACTGAAGTGTAGCATCAAACCCAGGACCCTGGCACCATGCAAATGTTTATGTGGCTGATTTTATAACGGAATTGGATACAAAATTCAAACAAAAATATTAGATTCTTGCTTAAATGAAATCAATTTTATGAAAAACTTTGCAAACATTAATCTGTCTTTATATTTGGTCTGATTTTAGGTAGGCAGGTTTGTTTTTCTCCACTTGCCCAGCAGGTTGTGACCTGACTGGTCAGAAGCTTTAAAAGTCATTCTGTGCTTTCATGAAAATGTGAACTTTGAAAATGTTGCTGTGAGGGAAAAAAGATCACTTCTTATAGGACTGCATGTAATACATGCTTTTATATGAAGCTTAAAGCACCCTAATAAGTATTTTCTGCACAAGTACAAAACTCTGAGAGTGCTAAGGAACATTCTTGAATTTTTCATTCCCTTTTAATTTAACACAGAATATTCCACTACAAATTATAATCAGCAATAAAACAATTGAAAAGTATAATCTTTGAAAATATAGAAGAATTTGGCAGCATAAAATTAGTAACACATTTCTTAATATGATAAAAAATTAAATGAAAAATTATTTGCCTTCTTACCAAGAAATGTACCAAAGAAGAAGACTCCTAGAGGCACATTGATGACCGGAGAAGTGATGTTGATAAACCAATTCGGGAGAAAAGGCGTAATTCTCAGAAAGATGATGTAATTGATGAGGTGTTCTCTGTGCTTATCGACCTGCAGAGAATTAAAGGTGGGCCGTTACAGTTTCATTTCACTGTATAATAAAAGGCAGAGATAATAAAAGCAGAAGAATTTAACAGTTATGCTTGAGAAGATTTTGCCTTCAGAATATGCACAAACAAATCAACAAAAACATTAAAACAACCTGTCTAATATTGTATAGGTCCCCTTATTCTGCCAAAACAACTCTGAATCATCGACTTGAGACGTCTGAAGGTGTACTGCAGTATCTGGCTCAAGGCTCAGACCCTTTTTTTTGTCCAGCACATCCTATAAATGCATGATCAGACTTTCAACACTTTAAAACTTGGGTATTTATGAACCTCTTGCTGGTTCAACACGCTGGTTTGTCCTTCCATGTATCACTTTTGGAAAGAACTAATCACTGTGTACCAAAAACCCAACACAAGACGTGCCATTTTGGAAATGCTTTGACCAAGGTTTCTAACTGTTGCTCTTTGGCCCTCATTAAAGTCACTTAAATCCTCATGTTTGCCCATTTTTCCTGCTTCCAGCACATAAACTGATTGTTTACTTGCTACTTAATAATGCATACATCCACGAGATAATTAATGCTATCCACCCGCCAATAGTTATAATGCTGCGGCTGGTCTACGTATATTGAAACTAATATCTTACCTGTTGTGACCATTTATGCGCTTTCTCTGTAAGGTACTTATACACCACGGGCCGGCCAACCAAATAAGACAACATGTAGCAGAAAGACGCTCCAAGACCCGAGCACTAAGAAACACAATAAGCAGTAAACGTTACTTAGTAAAACATTACGGTGTAGTGCAAAATAATAAATACTGAGACAACAAATAAAATATTTTGGTGTGCAATTATTTGCTTTGTGACTGTATGGATAATAATTCAAACATACCAGGCAAACCAGAAACAGAGCCAGGGGAAAGGGATACAGATAACCAGAGAGGATACTCAGGAAAATTGAACCGGGAATGGCAAATGTCTGGAGACTGACAGAAAACTATTAAGGACAACACATTTTGCCATCTTTATAGTCTAAATTGTAAATTTATTAAACCTAGCTGTTCATGTCTTGTGTTTTGGGATATTCAAACACTAAGACCTCCACGTGTCTGCTTATGAAAATGCTTGGATTTTAAATATTTACAGTGCAAGAAGTGTGGAGAACTAAATATTGCATTCAAATGGGATCAAATGAACAGGACCATGAGGTTCTTCTCCTGACATCTATAGTCTCAGGTTCCTGTTTTCAGCTGACACTGTTCTTGTAGCTTATCCGACTAGATTCTTAAGTTGCATTATATCATGAGCGGGATTTCTGCTCAACACAAGAATTAAAAGTGCATTAGAAGACTTTCCAGTCAACTCTAACCAGTCTGTTCCAGAACTGCTGCTCCTTTTATGTTTAGCTTTTCGCATCATTTAAGCTGAAAATCAGTTTAAAACGATAAACTGAGCTCTATTCATAAACCCACACTAAACAACATTACCCACATTTACCTACAAACTACTCTATTTATTAGATTCACTTGTATATGTTCCACATATTTCGTTGTGCTTAAATAACTGAACATCGTGCATATAGTGCATTAATCCTTATAATCGAATTTACAGCAAAGAGAAAGTTGACCATGAAAAGGCAGAACTGTGTGTGCTACTTTTAATGATTAGATTTGACCTTGGGCAGTTTTTTCCCCTCCTATTTTAATATGTTTGTATTAAAACTATTCAGAGATCTAAATGGCATTTTATATTTCTTATATTAGATCATCTAAAAAATAAATGTCAGCCAGAATCTCATAAATCAAAGACATCATATATTCAACGGCAGCAGAGCCTTGCATGGTCAAATGAAAGCTGTTTAGAAAATAATGTACAGTTTATTTAGCACTTACATCAACCCAGAGCAGCTTCAGATTCCATATACTTTTTACACCGAAGTAGTAAAATAATCCAGACAGACACTTTTGTCTACATTCTGAGACAAAAAGTGACTTAACTTCTGGGGTGCTAAAATATATTCCTAACCCTCTACTATTCGAAATAGAAAATTCATCAATCTGGAGGGGTGTAAAGGATACAAGATGTATGTAGCAAAATATGCTAGAAGCACTTGGGTATAATAGGTGTCCTTATATTTGGAGAGAACTGTGCCGAGGGCCTTTGCGTCGTCCATGTCTTTAGGGATTTTTATCTTGTCCCTCTCATCTCTGAAAAAAATAAAGAAAATGGTATGAGCATGAAAGGTTGCTTTTCTCTAAAAAAAGTGTAAACATTATTTATAGTTTTAAAAATCTCCTATTTCCCTTGAATTTGCTTCCCTGCAAAATCCCTCTCAGCACCTAGCTTTCTCAACTTTCTACTGTCAAACATAAAGACAAACACATGCTTAATTCAAGACTTGCATCATTTAAAACCCATTGATGACAGGGCAGTGTAGCACCAGAAAAGTGCGCATCTACCCTCTTCCGCGTACATGAGCTCATGGACACAATTTGTTAGTATTCAAATTCAATTCATATTTATTTGTATATTGCTTTTAATAATGAACATTGTCTCAAAGCAGATTCACACAGATAATATGGTGATGAAGAATGAATAAATGGTTCTTTATGTGCAAGTTTGTCCCTGATGAGCAAAACGAGTGGCAACTGTGGCAAGGAAAATCTCCCCAGGATGGGATAGGGAAGAAACCTTGAGAGGAACCAGACTGAAGAGGGAACCAATCCTCAACCGGGTGGCAATTCAAGCTCACACAAATGAACCTTTTGCACTGTTTCACATAACAGGATTTACAGCTTGAAGGCATGCAGGTACTGAGATCAGTAAACACAGATAGCAGTACTGTACTGAAAAATAAAAAATAAGTGAAAGTGATTGTTGATATTTCTTTTGGTTTGAGCTTTTCATTATTGCCTTACAGTTCATTCTGTAATGATTAAACATCTGGGGGACATGCAGTTACAGAATACAAAAAATAAATAATAAAATAATAATAAAAAAAGAACGCCTGCAGTGTTTGAGAGTCAGTTTGCATTTGTATGGTGTTTTGTATACATTTGAAGTCTGTGCATGATCGCGCATTTCATAAAAGCTGGTACAGGGAACTCATGTTGCTGTAGCTTGACTTATTAAGATGTGATTTTCCTGTTCTGTTCAGCATTTTTGTGATTTTTGGCCCATATCTGTTTTTCTGACTTGTATGTACATATTACATATAACCCAGCCATTAGGGGGGCACAAGCCAGTGTACTCTTAGTGCCGGTCCCAAGCCCGGGTAAATGGGGAGGGTTGCGTTAGGAAGGGCATCCAGCGTAAAACATGTGCCAAATCAAATATGCGGATCACAAATGAGAATTTCATACCGGATCGGTCGAGGCCCGGGTTAACAACGACCGCCACAGGTATCGTTAGCCGACAGGGTACCGGTGGAAATTGGGCTACTGTTGGCCGAAGAAGGAGAAGGAGAGGAGGAAGGCGTCTACAGAGACGGCAGGAAAAGGAGCAGTGTAGGAGAGTAGAGGTTGGGGTTGGTACTTTAAATGTTGGTACTATGACGGGTAAAGGGAGAGAGATAGCTGATATGATGGAGAGGAGAAAGGTAGATGTGTTGTGTGTTCAGGAGACCAAGTGGAAAGGGAGTAAGGCCAGGAACATTGGTGGTGGGTTTAAACTGTTTTATCATGGTGTGGATGGGAAGAGAAATGGTGTAGGGGTGATTCTGAAGGAAGAGTACAGTAAGAGTGTAGTGGAGGTGAAGAGAGTTTCTGATAGGGTGATGATCGTGAAGGTGGAAGTTGAAGGGATGATGATAAATGTCATCAGTGCCTATGCTCCACAAGTTGGCTGTGAGATGGAGGAGAAGGAAAGATTCTGGAGTGAATTAGATGAAGTGGTAGATGGTGTACCTAGGAAAGAACGATTGGTGATTGGGGCAGACTTTAATGGGCATGTAGGTGAAGGGAACAGAGGTGATGGAGAGGTGATGGGTAGGTATGGTTTTAAGGAGAGGAATGTGGAAGGGCAGATGGTGGTAGATTTTGCTAAAAGGATGGAAATGGCAGTGGTGAACACGTATTTTAGGAAGAAGGAGGATCATAGGGTGACGTATAAGAGTGGAGGAAGGTGCACACAGGTGGATTATCTTCTGTGTAGGAGATGCAACCTGAAGGAGATTGGAGACTGTAAGGTGTTGGCGGGGGTCAGTGTAGCTAGACAGCATCGGATGGTGGTCTGTAGGATGGTTTTGGAGGCGAAGAAGAAGAGGAGGAAAGTAAGGTTTGAAAGAAGAATAAGATGGTGGAAACTGAAGGAGGAAGAGTGTAGTGTGAGGTTCAGGGAAGAGGTCAGACAGGGGCTTGGTGGTGGTGAAGAGGTGCCGGGTGATTGGGCAACTACTGCAGGAGTGATGAGGGAGGCAGCTAGAAAAGTACTTGGTGTGACATCTGGAAATAGAAAGCAAGACAAGGAGACGTGGTGGTGGAATGAGGAAGTGCAGGAGAGCATTAGGGGAAAGAGGTTGGCAAAACAGAAGTGGGATCGACAGAGTGATGAGAAAAGTAGGCAGGAGTACAAGGAGATGCGGCAGCAGGTTAAAAGGGATGTGGCGAAAGCCAAGGAAAAGGCATATGAGGAACTGTATAAGAGGTTGGACACTAAGGAAGGAGAAAAGGATTTATACCGATTGGCCAAGCAGAGGGACCGAGCTGGGAAGGATGTACTGCAAGTTAGAGCAATAAAGGATGGAGAGGGAAATGTGTTGACTAGTGAGGAGAGTGTGTTGAGAAGATGGAGGGAGTATTTTGAGCAGCTGATGAATGAGGAAAATCAGAGAGAGAGAAGGTTGGAGGATGTGGAGTTGGTGAAGCAGGAAGTAGATAGGATCAGTAAGGAGGAAGTGAGAGCAGCGATTAAGAGGATGAAGAATGGAAAGTCGGTTGGACCAGATGACATACCGGTAGAAGCGTGGAGATGTTTAGGAGAGATGGCAGTGGAGTTTTTAACCAGATTGTTTAACAGGATTCTGGAAGGGGAGAGGATGCCTGAGGAATGGAGAAGGAGTGTGCTGGTACCAATCTTTAAGCATAAGGGAGATGTGCAGACCTGCAGTAACTACAGGGGAATTAAGTTGATCAGTCACACCATGAAGTTATGGGAAAGAGTAGTGGAAGCCAGGCTGAGAGAAGAGGTGACCATCTGTGAGCAACAGTATGGTTTCATGCCGAGGAAGAGCACCACAGATGCCTTATTTGCTTTGAGGATGTTGATGGAGAAGTATAGAGAAGGACAGAAGGAGCTGCATTGTGTATTTGTGGATTTAGAGAAAGCGTACGACAGGGTGCCGAGAGAGGAGTTGTGGTATTGTATGAGGAAGTCAGGTGTGTCAGAGAAGTATGTGAGGGTGGTGCAGGACATGTATGAGGACAGTGTGACGGCAGTAAAGTGTGCAGTAGGTACGACAGACTGGTTCAGGGTGAAGGTTGGACTGCATCAAGGATCGGCCCTGAGCCCTTTCCTGTTTGCAGTGGTGATGGACAGGTTGACGGACGAGGTCAGACAGGAGTCTCCCTGGACTATGATGTTTGCAGATGATATTGTGATTTGTGGTGAGAGTAGAGAGCAGGTTGAGAAGAGCCTGGAGAGGTGGAGATATGCGCTGGAGAGAAGGGGAATAAAAGTCAGTAGGAGTAAGACAGAGTACATGTGTGTGAATGAGAGGGAGGGCAGTGAAGTGATGCGGTTGCAGGGAGAAGAGGTGGAGAAGGTGGAGGAGTTCAGGTACCTGGGGTCAACAGTGCAAAGTAATGGAGAGTGTGTTAGGGAAGTAAAGAAAAGAGTGCAGGCAGGGTGGAGTGGGTGGAGAAGAGTGACAGGAGTGATTTGTGATAGGAGAGTATCTGCAAGAATGAAAGGGAAAGTTTATAGGACTGTGGTGAGACCTGCGATGTTGTATGGATTAGAGACAGTGGCATTGAGTAAAAGACAGGAGGTGGAGCTGGAGGTAGCAGAGCTGAAGATGTTGAGGTTTTCGTTGGGAGTGACGAGGATGGACAAGATTAGAAATGAGTTTATTAGAGGGACAGCACATGTAGGATGTTTTGGTGACAAGGTGAGGGAGGCGAGATTGAGATGGTTTGGACATGTTCAGAGAAGGGACATGAATTATATTGGTAGAAAAATGCTGAAGATGGAGCCACCAGGTAGGAGGAAAAGAGGAAGGCCAAGGAGGAGGTTCATGGATGTGGTGAGGGAAGACATGCAGGTAGTTGGTGTGAAAGAGGCAGATATAGAGGACAGGGTGGTATGGAGACGGATGATCCGCTGTGGCGACCCCTAATGGGAGCAGCCGAAAGAAGAAGAAGAAGAAGATGTACATATTACATATAGTATGTTTAAATTGTTGTGTCTTCTTTGTGCAAAGAATTTTAGTGGAGTGGTTTCCTTGGTCCATCCCAAATTTACACCTGTTTTAAACTTGTCTATATATACAGTAGTTGTATATTATACCAATATAGCACATTTGATGCTCTCAGACTGGTCGAGACTTATTCCTGGAAGTTTCAGGGGACCACACATGTTCACTATACACACACACACACACACACATCATGCTGTGTAACCTAAACCTAAGACTGGGTCATAACCCAGTAAGATGTCATATCTGTGATCCATTCAGACTTCTGTTCGGTGTTGTAGAACTTCAAAAACAAGTTCCTTCCTGTGATATTTCTCGCTGTAACTCTAACATCAGCTTTTCTTTTTTTCTTCTCATTTATCAAGATGAAAAGAACAATTCCACTTGTCATGTTACTCAGAAACCTGAAAGATTAAAAAAGTCCTGAAGGTTTTGATCATGACTGGAAAGGCCAAAAAGTCCTACTTATACATGAATTTACCTTTTTTGGGTTAGAAAACCAGAAACAACTCACTCGCTCAGCTCTGGGAAATTTCTGTAAACCAGATACATGACTGAAGCAGCGCAGGCAAAGATAGTAACCAGGATGAGCAGGGACATGCGTGCGGATCCTCCTCCAGTGTACTGCGCCGCTGCAAAGGGAACAAAACATTTCAAGACAATACATACATACAGGTAAAAGCTAGATTTTTACGCAGTCCATAGATAAATTAGATAAAGTACAGTTACTGTTACCACCATGACTATGTTTATTTTTTAAAACACCACAACCTCTTACAACACTGAAATGTGCAAACAGGAAACATTTCTACTGTTCTATAAATCTACTTATGGCCACATGTTGTAATATGTCACTGCAACAAGTTACCACTCCAGTCTCTCTCTTCTCTCTCTCTCTCTCCAGAAGTTAATAAAAACACAAGAATGCCTGCCTTGTTACAAAGGAACCAGAAAGTGCAAAGTCTTCTATTTCAAATACTTTCCTGCCCGTCACTAAAAGATGACACTGGAGACTCCTTCCATAAATGTCTCTTCCGTCTCTATGGTAACAGCCTGTCCTCATGGACCGAATATTTAAAGCTGATAATGAACATAATTGCTGACAGAGTAAAGCTTTCTGTAACAGACATTTATATGACATTGTTGAAAAGAGTCTCATGTTTCAGTGTGAGTTTTTCCACCAAGCTACAGGACAAAGATGTTGTTTAAGGTTTCTTTGAATTAGAACAAGTTTCAAGCGAAAAAGTCAAGAGAGAAAGAGAGAGAGAGAGAGAGAGAGAGAGAGAGAGAGAGAGCGAGAGCGAGAGCGAGAGCGAAATAGAAAGAAGGGAGTGGATAAGATAGAGAGAGAGAAAGAGAAAGAAAGGAGTGGATAAGAGAGAGAGAGAGAGAGAGAGAGAGAGAGAGAGAGAGAGAGAGAGAGAGAGAGAGAGAGAAAGAAAGAAAGGAGTGGATAAGAGAGAGAGAGAGAGAGAGAGAGAGAGAGAGAGAGAGAGAGAGAGAGAGAGAAGAAAGGAGTGGATAAGAGAGAGAGAGAGAGAGAGAGAGAGAGAGAGAGAGAGAGAGAGGAAAAGGAAACTAGTTCTCGGTACCATTTAATGTAACCATAAAGGGATAAAAATGAAGTGTGAATGAAGGAAGAGCTGGAGGTATCTGCTCCTCTCTGAGAGGACTGGAGCTGTGGACAGGACGTGCTGTAACACACAGTGGACAGTAAATCTGTACTGTTATACAAGCTGCACACTGACTGCTCACCACATCCAAATACCTGCTCCATGGAACTATAGTGTGTGGGGGGATTATTTTCCTCTCACAGCACACCATCAGATGTTTTATTCCACACATCAGAGCCGCGTTAAGGTCATTAGTGCCGTTTATCGTTTCAAAATAAATAAATAAAATTCCTCGCGCCGCCATCGCCTTTTACAGCACTGTGGGGGAGCGGCTCGTGTGTTAAAGACCAACGTTGCTCAACTTTGCGTCAGGTGTTTCAAAATCCCCATAGAGAGCAGCGAGATCATCTCGAAGCTCTCTCTCTCACTCACTCACACACATTACTGTGTCCAGTACATAGTACACTGTGCTTCATTTCTACATACTGCTTCCTCCAAGTAGAGCGATTATTTCCTAATAAATCCTGATTTACCTGTCTAGGTGAACATTTCTTAAACTTAAGATGATCGTGTTTAATTCAGGATAAACAGCTTCCCAAAAAAAACGCCTTCACAGAACCACAGAAAGCCCTAAAGCTGAGTAATCTTTATATACTTTGACAAATCAGTGTTTTTTTTCTCCTACCCGTTTACCGGCAATGCCCCGCCTCCTGCGCTATGATAGAATAAAACGCCCGACGCGTGAGACGGCCACGTGACCTGTGCTGATCTGTGAACGCGCCTGACTAACCTGTCAATCATATGAGAAAGAACACGACTTGCCACAATACGGGTATCTTTACGAGGTCGGCTACCTTTAACAGGCTGCATTTCTTTTGTCGTCGATTCTTTTTCTATGATTGAAGTGCCGTCTGGCTCGCGGACTCCGCTCCTCTTCTTCGCCATGTTGGTTTGAGTGTAATAACGTTGAAAAACCGGCGTGTACTGTCGCTAAGTGAGGAGCCACCGGATCCCGTGGCGTTCAACAAAAAAAAAAAAAAACAGCCGGTTACTTCCTAATGAGCGCTGAGGAAGGAAACGCGCCTGACCTTCGACATTTGTCTTCTTCACGGTCATAACGAGGAAGATAAACGGGAAGAGCGCCATCTGCTGTAACTGCAAGCACCTGACATACATGATACATTGCACTTATAACTATTATGGGTGTAACGGTAAACAAAATTCACGCTTCAGTACGTACCTCGGTTTTAAAGTCACGGTTCGGTTCAATTTCGGTATGGTTAAGGGAAAGAAAGGCAAAACATAAAATTATCATCACAGTTTATTATAATTTTAATAATAATAATTATTATTATCATTATTATTATTAACATTTGTGGACATCAACAGTTAACATGTTTTTAAACAATTGTAAATAAAATGCCTGCTTGGTAAAATAATATATAATTCTTAATCAATAATCAATCCAATTAGCACAAATTAAATGTATTAAATAAAATGTAATAAATGAAAAGTGTGTGTGTGTGTGTGTGTGTGTGTGTGTGTGTGTGTGTGTGTGTTTTACATTTGAAATTTCATTTTCTAAAGATATGATCTACTTAACTGTTCTATTTATTTCAGCATACTTTAACAAATGTCTTAATTCCTTTCATCCTTCAATAATTTACTCCCCAAAATTGTCATGATTCTCTCCTTTTAAGAGAAATTAAAACATAAGAAACTGGACATCAAACGCTAAAGAATCCACAGTGCTCGCATTTGACACTAACCAGAAAGTGGCTTGCTGCTAATGCTAGCGCTATAGATTCTTTAGCATTTTCATGCATGTGCAAAAAAAAATCTTATTTCCGGTACAGATGTAAACTATGTTCAGCACATACTGTTAAAAGTATTCGGTTCGGCCCAGATTTTGAAGGGACGGCATCGTGTTCTGCATCAAATAGTCACAGTACACGTTGGACTCCATGTTTCCCTCAATGTACCGCAGCTCCCCAGTACCAGCAGCACTGATATAGCCCCAGACCATGATGATAACACCACCGTGTCTGACTGTAGGCAAGACACAATATTCTTGGTACTCCTCACCAGGGTGTCGCCACACATGCTGGACACCAATTGAGCCAATTAAATGTATGTCCTGTGTCTCATGAGACCACAGGACATGATTCCAATAATTCATGCTCTTGGACAGGTTGTCTTCTGTTTGCAGGCTTTCTTGTAAGCATGCTTTAGAAGAGGTTTCTTTCTGGGACGACGGCCATGCAAACCGACATGCTTACCGTATGGTCTGAGCACTGACAAGTGGACTTTCCGCTTCTGCAACCTCTAAAGCAATGCTGGCAGCAATCATGCATCTGTTTTTTGAAGCCAGCTTCTGCACCTGACGCACAGCACGAGGACTCAACTTCTTTGATCGACTCTTGAGAGGCCTGCTCCGAGTGGTATCGTCTTGGAAAACCCTTATATGACCCTGGCCACTGTACTGTAACTTAGTTTCAGGGTGTTACTGATCTTCTTATAGCCTGGGCCATCTTTGTGGAGAGCAACAATTCTGTCTTAAATCCTCAGAGTGTTCTTTGCCATGAGGTGCCCTGTTGAACATCCAGTGGTCAGTATGAGAGAATTTTACTAAAAGCAAAAAAAATTACTGCTTAAATACAAGATACACAAATTTGTATGGTCCTGTCAAGCAGACAAAAACATGAACATAGTGAATAGGACATGTGACTTTGCATGGTTAAGGGATGTACAGCTGTTATTTTGTTGCCAGATATTTTGACTAGAATGGCTGTATGTTGAATTCTTTTCAGTGGACAGTAAATCTGTACTGTTATACAAGCTGCACACTGACTGCTCACCACATCCAAATACCTGCTCCATGGTTTTCCTGTTCTCCTTCCTAACAATTCAATCAGCATTTTTCTCCTGATATATGCCACAATATCTTCTGCATCAGTCCAAACTACCTCAAATCTCACCTCTCTCGCTTCATCTCCAAATCATCATACCTGCCCTGTTCCGCTAATGTACTCATTTCTAATCCTGTCTTCATCATCATCATTTCCCATTAGCTGGTCCCATAACCTCACTCTTGAAGATATTCTTCTATCACAAAACACTCAAGTCACTCTTCTCCACCCTGTACTGCACTCTCTTCTTTACTTCTCTTAAAATCAGTTTATTCAGTTGACCTTAAATGTTTAAAAACATCCTCCCTCACCGCCTTTACTCCAATTTCAACATTCCTCCATCTTGGTCCTACTACTACTTTCATTGCCCTTTTCTCCTGTGTGTACCTCCACTTGTTTAAGTTCATTAAGGATCTAATAGTACTTATTAGTGCAAAATAGATTAAAAAAAGTTACACAATTGCACTTGACTATATAGTACACAGTTGTAGCAGGAAATTTGTTATAACCAATCCTGTCTGTCTTCGCAATCGGCAATAGCGTGTCTTAAAAAATTTTCCTTTTACTTTTGTAGATACCTTTCTCATAAATCACTCGTGCCGCTCTTCTACACCCTCTATTCTTTATTTCTCTCAAACTATCAGTTTATTCAGTTGGCCTTAAATATTTAAAACAATCCACCTTCACCACGTCTACTCCTACTCCAATATCACCATTCCTCTGCTCTCCACTATTGTTAATGCTCACAAACTGTATTTAACATTTGCTCCTACTTTCATTCCCCACCTCCACCTCTCCAGGTTCAAGTATCTAATAGCACCTATTAGTAAAAAATTAATAATAATAATAATAAAAATGCTTCAGAATTGCACTTGACCACAGCACACAGCTGTAAAAGAGAATTAGAATCACTCTGTCTGCTGTGACCTGGACGAGGGTGGGGTCACACTTAGGACTTTGATTCTTCTCAGAGGTTCTTCCTCATGTTTTCTCTAGGAGGATTTCTTTGCCATTGTTGTCTCTTGCTTGTTTATTGGGGATTAATGTAGTCAGTTTTTAAGTGTACATTTTGAATGGGGCAGGGTTACAGCTTCTGGCTTCTCTTGAAAACTTAAATTCAGTTTAAAACAATTAAATCGATTTAATTGAATAAGAAAGCAGATCATTGAAAACATTCAATAAAATGGTTACAATCTAATTTTGGAAAAAAAAAGAGAAAAAAATCTGTAAAAGTCCAAATAGGGCGTCCATGTTGAGGTGAACGAACTAAAAACTCATTTGTTTCATTTGAAAAGTGAAAACATTTCCAATAAGCAAAACATACTAAATTGAATTATTACACAACATAGAAAACACACGCCATGAAAGCCGTGTTATTGGTACACCGGGTCAACGGTTGATGGAAAATAAACAAAAGAAAAAACTCAATTTCCCAGAATGCATCGCGGAGCGAGCGGAAGTAGTGTGGGGAAATTTTGGCGCTGATCTATCCGGCCCGGTCACAGCCTTCTTCCTTTCGCGCCGGTAGCTGGAGGAGCCGCGCGGCCCATGTGCGCATCGCCACGGGAGCTGGACAGATCGCTGAGCCTTTCACACCCCGACCCACCCTCTAAAGTCTGAATATGGATTCTAACTCTCTGATCGATGCCCTTCGGGGAACTATGGACCCGAATTTGCGTGAGGCCGCCGAGAGACAGCTGAACGAGGTACAGTCTTTGCGGGAGGATGATGATGATAGTGGCGGCGGCGGCGCTCGCATGCGTCGGGCCTGGTGCTCAGCGAAGCAGCGTGGAGTCTCGCTTTAACGCGTGAATATAAAGGATCCAAGGCCGCGGCTCTGCTCCGGTTCACCGCGCCGGTGTTTGTGTGTGTGATAGCTCTTCCGTGTTTATTACCCGCGACTCGAATTAGTCGGTTATAACGTAGCTCGAGGCCATTCACTTTTTTAACTAGCTAGACGCTAACTAGCACATAGAGGGGACCGCGATCACAATCTCCCGTGCCGAAATCGAAACTGATTTCACTCCCGAGTTTAGTTTTGCGAGTTTCTGTATCTGGTTCATTTGCTCCGCTGTATAATTTCGCTAGTTCATCCACCCTTCACCTCTCCCCGGGTCCGGAGTGTATCCGTTTGACGTACGCGTTTGCTCTAGCTAGCGTGCGAGAGTTAGCTTAGCTCTCTCACGTGTCATGTGGTTCTCTCTGGTGCCGCTCCGCTGCTGCTGTGGTGCGAGGTCGCTCGGACGCGTTCTTATAAACTGAAATGTTGATATCTAAGCGAATTGGGCAGACTAATGGAAAAACACGCGGTCAGCCAGCTGAATAAACAGGAGATAAAAGGAGCTGCGTGACTCTCAGGGCCGACAGGTTCGCTAAATTGGCGGAGATGAGAGCTAGCGGTGTGGTTAGCACTGTGCTAGCGGTGTGGTTAGCACTGTGCTAGCGGTGTGGTTGGGGATGAGGCGCGCTGGGGTTTTTCCGGGGGGGGGGGGGGGGGTAAAGGGGATGTTGGGCTTTTTAGTTTTATTTATTGTTAGAACGTTACCAGTCTTAGTTAGTTAGTTAGTTAGCTCACTTCTTGGCATAAGGTGATATTTGAATACAGGAACTAGTTAGTAGCAGTGGCTCAGGGGATTTACATGTCCTACAGAGCTGACTTCAGGAATTCGGAATGACGTATATATTATATAAAACTCGTCTTTCTAACTCAATTTTTTGGTTAATTATATTTTTATATGGCAAATAACAGGCTAGAAAGGCGAGTACTGTATTTGTTATACTATTAATGGTTACTATCTCATTAATACTGTATTCATACGTTATTAAATTACTATATCAATAATGCTATATTGATAGGTACTGTACCAATAATACTATAGTGTTACTACATCAATAACAAAATATTCATGCTGTATTGATTGGTACTATTTATTTATAATACTATATTTATTGTCTATATTGTCATGTCCCTTTCTAAAAAAGTCCAGCGGTTTATATGAAAAGTTCGAGTAAACGTTGAATCAGCAGTGAACAGTGATGTGAGGAAGTGCTCTATCCTGGGTGAGTCATGTGTTGTATCCAGGGTGAGGCCCGTGTCACTGTCACTGCTCAGATACTGTGTGTGTCTGTATATACAGAACACTGATGCCTAGAGAGCAGTTCAACACAATGCCTCTTTTTCCCCCTCTATAGCACTGTAGGATTCTCAATTCTGATTTGAGCGAAGGTGTTGATTATTTTTTCCGGAGCAGTAGGGAAGGAGTCTCCAGTGTCGGTAAATGTGAAGCGCCCTTCTCAGGCCTTTGGTGTGTGCATCTGAGATGCAGAAGTTTTTTCTTTCTTACTTTTGTTCAAAAGTTGTCTTAATGTTAAAAAACTAATATGGCAAATGATTGTAGACAAATTCCGCAAAAACAAAGCAATGACATGTTAGAGATCTTTTTCAGACCGAATCACAGCATGCCCTTGAGTGCTTTGTTCCTTACATATACCATGCACCGGTGTGGCAGCTATTATGTAATCCAACCATCAGAGTTCTAATATTAAGGATCATTGGAAGTATGCAAAATGCTTTCACTATTAGGTCTTTGGAGTTTCACTTTTTGGTGATGTTCATTTGAATATCTGTAACAGTTCTTTATGTTCTCTGTGGTTTAAAACCCTTTTAGAACTTCTAACAAGTGTTGACCATGAGTGGCTCAGAACCACAGAGTGTTGAAAAGGAAACGGTCTTTCATGTGAAAGTATTTTCCAGCAAAAATTTAATTTATAATGTTCCCACATTCAGATACTAGTCTGAGCTTTTTCTTTTTTTTTTTTACTTAAATATTTGAATTGGCTATTGTGATTGTGTCACTGCTTTTCTAAGTACTTTTGTCACTCCTTTACTCACAGTTACAGGTAACTGAAGAATAAAGAAACTTCTTTTATGCAGTTTGTTTAACTTTTTATTAAAGCAATGAAAAACTTGCATGTAAAAAACAAATAAAAAAAAAGCTTTTTTTTTTTTCTTTGCTTAATCTCCTCCTCTTACTTTATGAAACAGTTCTGCTGTAACATTTGTATTCATGTCCGTGTTTATTTAAATTTGATCAGGAAGTTTAATCATTCTTCATTTTGCTCAGTCGGAATTCAGTCCAGCGCTGTTGTCTGTATAAACGTCCTCAGCGTAATATGTTTACTGTGGATGATTTGCGGCGATCTGTTTCTCGTCCTCCCCGTGGCCTCCTAATGTGCCAAGCGCTCGGCTGTTTAAGAGGAAATGCTTTGTAAATGAGACAGAGAGGCCATTCGAACGCAGGAATGTGTTCTCCATTGCGAAGCCACCGTGCTGGCTCGTTTCCAGACAGTCCATGTGGACGACAGGCTTAGATTCCTGGGTGCTGACACACTTGGTGCTGAGAGAAAGAGAGAACATGCAACACTGGTGACATGGCAATTCACTTTCCTTCAGCCTCTTGATCTGATTAAAGAAAATATCCTGTATAAGGAAATATGGAGAGGTCGCTTTGGGGGTCTGTGGGGAAAAAACACTATTTTCAGTTGTTCCTTTGACTAATCATAAATATTCCTGAGAGTGCTCAACTATTTTCAGCGACTTGAGTATATAAAAAAAAAAGTCAGCGTTGCGTCACATTACAGCGGGTTTGTTAGGCAACAGAAGACCGGGATAAATAAACCAGGAATCTTTACGGTGAGCTCGAGTGTAGGGTTTGCTAAGAGCTCAGAAAAGCATATGCTGTCTCATGTTACTGGATTTCAGTATCATGACTAATTCCTGGAAATTCTAATTCTGTTTTATTGGCTACTGTATCTATATTTCAGCCTTTTCTTGCCAGAAAAGTTAATGTTTTTGTCTCTTCCCCCCTCCTTTCTAACAGGGCCACACACAGGTGAACTTTACTCCTGCGTTACTGGAGGTGACCATGTCCGAACATCTGGATTTGCCTGTTCGACAAGCAGGTACACACATTTTACTACTGGACCAGTGTCTGTTCTCGAGAGATCGCCTTTCTACAATTCCCATTTAAAGGACTGAAAGATTTCTAAATTGTCAAGATCATTTTATTAGCTCAATCTACCACCTGTGGCTGGTGTTTGCACAGCTGTCATTCTGTCTGCCTGTGATTGTATACATCTTGTTTTTATTTGTCCTTGCATGTTTCATATGGCTCCATTGACATGCGTATAGTGAGCATCATATTCTGAGCTACTTTTGTCTACTTGGCCTTGATTCAGTTATTTTGAGCACTACATTGCTCTAAGACAGGGTGGCTGTACGTATAGGGTCTGGAGGAGCGCTCCCTTACATTCCTCGGATGTATGTCAAGTTCTTATTGAAGGGCTTGCAACAGCTGCTCGGCATGTTTTGCGTTAAAACTGAGACAGACTTTTTTTTTTTTTACTCTGTTAGTTTTACCCCTCGCAGCTTTCTCAGTTCAGCACTTGCTATCTGGAATTGTCAGGTCTGTCAACTCGCAGCTGTCACACCACATACCACATTGTAAAAAATAATAAAGCTGTTAAAATATGGAGCCCTAAGCGTGGTACAAGTAATGAACAATGTGTACACAAATTTAGTCGAGTCACCAGGTTAAACATAGCACGTAGTACCTGTCGCTATTGTTCGTCTGTGTGCTCTGCTGGAGATAGAAACTAGTAATTCTATGTCATTATATAGCAGGATTGCATTCCTTTTAAAGCTTCCTTTGTAATATTGATCATTAGTGATATTTTATTACAAGAATTCACAAGTCAGAGTCCATTTGACTTTTTAGTTCTAATACAGTAATCCTCCACTTTACCGCGGTTCGAATCTCACACCCCCGGTTTATCCCGGAATTGCATTTGTCACACAACTAATTTGTATAGCTGTTTTCCCCAGTCTCTCTCGGATAGCACGATAGACCAAAAACTGTATATTTGCATTGTATATTATGACAATGTACAAACCATAAGAAGTGGGTAGCACGGATTGCTGGAATCGGGGAACCCAGGACATTAATGGCACTTTTACACCACCATGTGGTGCAGTAACAACTCACTGATCCTACATTTTAACATTTTAATTGCTAAATGACCCCTATGGCATGCACCCATGCACAATTTGGTTATCTTTAGTTAAGTATTGCTCGTCTACAGTTGTTTCAACTTGTAATAAATTGTAATTATTTACAAGTGAAATTGTAAATGAAATACTATGTAAAGCCTCCACAGACTCCGTGTAGTGGTGTAATGTAGACGTGACTGGGATCCTGAAGGAAGAAAGTCAGAAGGTTTATTTTTTCTTCTG
Source organism: Silurus aristotelis (assembly GCF_946808225.1). Taxonomy (NCBI): domain Eukaryota; kingdom Metazoa; phylum Chordata; class Actinopteri; order Siluriformes; family Siluridae; genus Silurus; species Silurus aristotelis. Next base: position 17,274,614 of record NC_139586.1, read on the forward strand.
ACAGGGGCCCTTATTTGTTAACATGGTGCTTTGGTTAAGGCTGGTTGCTTGTCATGCAGTAACTCATTTACAGGTTTCATTCATTTATCTTCATGAAATTTACCATCCTATTCAGGGTTTGCAAAGTTTTAATTTATACATTTGTTTATTTTAGGTAGCAGACCAATTAAGTTAATTGCAAATTTCACATGTGGGCACAAACAAATGACTGCAGAAGAGCGGAGCCAAGTGGAATTATTTAAACGTTCTGTGGAAGTGGCTTGATCAGAATCTCCCACCACACACAGACTCGCACAATTTAACATTTAGATTTTTATAGTATGTGATCTGTGACTAGCATATTGTTAGGTGATTTTGTAACCAAAAACTAAACAATTGAAAGCTGTTAGCTGTATCATTAGATGTGCAGTAGTATTCTGTGGTCATTTCCATCAAGTACAATGGAGCAATTGATCGGCTGCTTTGTCTCTAAATTCTCCACAGCCGAGAACAGTTACATGTACATTAGTAAATAGATGGTGAAGGTACTCCCTTGTTACAGAGAGTTCTGGAAAAGGCGGAGTACCTGTTCCTTGCTGTACTGCAGACAGACAGTTGCTGAATCAGCATTGGGGAGGATTTTGGCTACATGGGTATGTTCGTGTCAGCAGTCTGTGTTCTGATTCACTCCCATCTAAAGCATCCCATAGCCTTATAACAGAAGACTGCAGAGTGGGCCGGTGGGCCATACAGGATAGGTCTATGCCCCCATATCACACTGCTCTTTTACTTTTAGCATGGACACGCGTGCACACCCTCTCTCTGAGCGACCCTATTGACACCAGGCAGAGTTTGTTTTCCCCTGCTGTCATCTGGCCTGCGGTGCCAATTTCCACATGAAGGAAAGGCTGGTCTACAGCCCGTTGTGTCTGCTGAATACATGAGTGGATTGAGGTTTTTAAAACGGTTCCTGACTCTTACTGTGTGTGGAGATGAATACAGTAAAGAGCTGAGCTTGAAAAGCACACCTGCTCTTATTGAGTGCAAACTCAGCTGCACTGATGCAGGAAGCCTGCTATAAATCAACCTTTCAGGACACAACTGAACAGTCAGTCTTCCTCATTCCTTTAACCCACACATTCTTATTACATTCATTCCATTTTTCATTGAATGATTTAAGGCATGCATAATTTGAGTGCATAATCATCATATTCTCCGTAAGTAGGTTGAGTAGGTTCGGTATCGTCAGTTTCCTTAGCCTGTTTATCAGTGACGAGACTTTCTAGTTTTTTTATGCCTGTTGTATGGCGTAGATGAGTCTGAAACGAGGACCGCCTTTGATTTATGAGCATAAGCTCTCATTTGTTTGGCAGTATAAGCCTATATTTTGTGTGAAAGCAGTTCAACTTGCACAATTATTTAGTGACTAGTATTCGTGTGTCCCCTCTAGGTGTAATCTATTTGAAGAACATGATCACGCAGTACTGGAGCGAAGGTGACAACACTCACAACGAAGTGCCTGGCAGCAACATCCCCGAAGAGGATCGCCAGTTCATCCGAGCCCGCATTGTGGAGGCCATCATTCAGTCCCCAGAGCGCCTCAGGTGACACATGCACGCACAAGCTGCAAAAGGGATCAGTTTGTTCCTTAATTGCTTTTCTCTCCTAACGGCTTTTCTTTTCGCTGTGTGCCTCCAGAGTGCAGCTCACCACCTGCATTCACCACATGATTAAGCATGATTACCCCAACAAATGGACAGGCATCGTAGACCAGATCGGCTTCTACCTGCAGTCAGGCACTAGTGGTTGCTGGCTGGGTATCCTGCTGTGTCTTTACCAGCTAGTGAAGAACTATGAGTAAGACCACAGCACAAACGTAACATGTTAGTGCACTACCTACCATTGGGATGGGATGAGAGTTTCTGATTCAAGTGTATGCATCACAGGTACAAGAAACCAGATGAACGTCAGCCGTTAATCGCTGCCATGCAAATCTTCATGCCCATGCTGAAAGAGCGATTCATCCAACTGCTGCAAGATCCCTCTAGCGACTCAGTGCTGGTGCAGAAACAGATCCTAAAGATCCTCTATGCTCTTTTTCAGGTAGTCTTGCTTGAAATCTTAGGGTTTTAATGTTTCAAATGAAGCTTGTGTTTAATGAACACTTGATCTTTTTCTTCCTCACAGTACAATCTCCCTCTGGAGCTGATTAACAGGCAAAACCTGACCGACTGGATGGAGATCCTGAAGACAGTGGTGGACAGAGACGTGCCGCCGGTAAGGCTGTTCAGGTTCTTACTGGAGTCACAAGTTCATACTGTATAAAAGGCTGTAGGTAAAGAGGTGTGCGTGGTGTCTGTCTGCGTTTAGTGCTGTCTCCAGTCTGTGTTTTACAGTCTGTGTGACTGTGCTCATACCACACCTGCAGCCACAGAGCCAAAGGAGATCATAGTACTGGCCTTGTGACGTCAGTGTGACCCTTTACCACTGGCCAGCCTCCAATCTCTCCTACAAAACCAAATTGTCTGTTATTTCCTTACCTGTTTACTACTAAACGTTAAGAAATGGGGCATGCCGTTAAACTCAAATATTCTAAAAGAGGACTCATTTTAATTAACAATCACTGTACCACTAAGAGAATGTAGACACCTGACCATCGCTCACAAATGTGGTTCTTTCCCAATCCGTTTGCACAAAGTTGGTAGCCACAGTTATATAAACATTCTGCATGTTGTTGCATTACAATTTCCCATTCATTTCCTTCACAAAGATTCTTGACCTCAGCACCCCCTTAACACCTTTTGAATTAACTGAAATGCTACTGTTGAATAGACAAATCACACTCATGCTCAAATTTTGTATAAATCCCAGGTGATTAGAAGATTTTATAGTGTATGAAGTGCATAATCATGCTCTCTAATGATTAGTCATAAATCACTCATTATTTTTTATTATTGTGTACCTTTTTCTTTGTACATATTTCTCGTACCGTCATCGTATAGTCAAAAAAAAAAACATTACTACCTTGTCATGAATATATTAAATATGTTTAATTTATTAAATATTTATATAATCGTGTCATTTAGTCAATCAATTGAATACATATATTTAATATGTATTTCCACCACAAGCTCATGCCACCGTTGAGGTTGATATTCACGTCTTAGTTCTTACACAGACTGTTGACTGATGCATACTTGCATGTTCCTCTTCAGGAGACCCTGCAGGTGGATGAAGACGAGAGACCTGAGCTGCCCTGGTGGAAGTGTAAAAAGTGGGCTCTCCACATCTTGGCTCGGCTCTTTGAGAGGTACAATACGCCCTCTCTCTCGCGCTCGCTCTCAGCTCTCAGCAAAAACTCTCTGCTGATTTAGCAGCCCACGCTGAACAGTGTGAAATGCTGGACTAGTTATTTTTGGCTGTCTTTTGTGTATTTAAAACTGTAAAATGACATCATTCCCAAATGTTTTGTTTGTCTCTTTAGATATGGCAGCCCTGGCAACACTACCAAAGAGTACACAGAGTTTGCCGAACATTTCCTCAAGGGTTATGCAGTGGCAGCTCAGCAGGTAGGAAGTGAATACAGAGTGAAGATGATTAACTTGGACGTGTCCTTGATTTATTATGCATCAATGTTGAAATCTTCTTCCTGCATATCTTTACAGGTGCTGCTGAAGGTTTTGTATCAGTATAAAGAGAAGCAATACGTAGCACCCCGAGTCCTGCAGCAGGCCCTGAACTATATTAACCAGGGTATTGCTCATGCAGTCACCTGGAAAAACCTAAAGCCTCACATCCAGGTAAATGGATTTTGCTGTGTGTGCACGCCGTGTTACAAGGCGGTAGCAGTCAGTTATTGTTTTCCTTCAGGGTTTGTAGTCATTTTTGGTACGCTGTGAAACTTGCAGTTAAGCAAGTTTTAACCAGGTTGCAAAATCTTTTGAGGAACCAGTTAGTCCTTTCAAAACATTTTCTTTCTTGCTGCTACCTCTATCACTACAAATGTACAAAACATTTTCCGGCAGAATAAAAGTGGCAATTAAATTCTTAGTTCAGTTGTTTTGCCAGTTGTCCTGCATAATCAAATATAAAACAAGCTTAATTTATTGGTTTATTTATTTAAAATCCATTAATTTGTGTTTTTCCAATTTTTGTTTGGCACAATGGCATTTTGTGCCAAATAAAGCTTTTTTTTTTTTTTTTTTTTTTTTTTTTTTTTTTTTTTACCAAATCACTAATCATTTTCTTTTTAATTGTACACAAGTATAAATATACTAATATAGTAGTAAGAGTATAAGAGTACTAAGATAATAAAGATACAAAGATACTAAAAGTTACTAGATGGTAAAATACTAACAACAAAAAAATCTCAGGTCTTGTTAAATATTAGCATTATCTGGGGGTTCCCAATGGATGCTTTATTCCTGCCTCCATGTTTTTTTTTTCCTTAGTCCTTTAGGTTATTGGACTCATTAAGCATATTCAGTAAGGTCTAACGAGGGCCTTACTCCTGGATATGATCAGAACAAATATTACGTGTGTATATATTAAAACTTTACATGAGCTTGTTAGGGAAAATTAAAAGCAGGAGTAATAACAATGAACAAACATAGACTATTGAACATACATGCTATTAGAGGTTTTTTGCTAAATGTAATGCAATCCTTTTGTTGGATGTGCAGATGTTCTTGCAGATGATTTTATAAATTTTTTATTACACAGTAAATAATTTTTGACATGCTAATGTTCTAACCATAAAATAAACCCAACTTTGGAGATCATATACAATGAATGTGTGATTGCAGGGCATCATTCAGGATGTGGTCTTTCCCCTCATGTGCTACACAGACAGTGATGAGGAGCTGTGGCAGGAAGATCCCTACGAGTACATCCGCATGAAGTTTGGTAAGAGCATGCGAAGGGGACCAGGTCCTCTAGAGTCTCGTTGTTGCAGATTAAACCTCATGAAAGAGAAAGCTCTAAAGGTTATTTAATTATTGTATTTGCTCAGATGTGTTCGAGGACTTCATCTCGCCCACAACGGCCGCGCAGACCCTGCTCTTCACTGCCTGTAACAAAAGGAAAGAAGTGAGTGCTCACAAAACGCCATCTGGCACTACAAGGCCTCTGACTGTTTGGGCTCACATCCATGTGTATAGGTCTTACTGCCAACATGCTGATGTATCTAATCAGCACCCTGCTGTTCATATAGCGTCACTGTTAAGCAGCTGCTTCGGCGGACTGAGAGCAGCATGACTGTTTGATTTCATGTACTGACCCATATATACAGAATTACAGTCTTTGTGTAATGCAAAATGTAGGAAATTATCTGGTGGCTTTCCCCCCTCAATCATAAAAACAGTGGCGTGGTGAGATGAAAAGCACGTTATTTTTCCCAAGTAAAATCCAAATTTACACTAATTTTAATTAATTTTAATTTTAGGTAAACCTTGTTGTTGAAAGTTACAAGTGTAAATAAGACAAGAAAAGTCTTCCTTTATTTATGTTTTTTTTTATGAATTATAGCAATGTGGTGTAATGTACACGTATTCATACCGGAATTTTTCCATACAGGGCTTTTGGTTTGGTACACTTGTTTCGAATTTGGTCATTTTTAATGATATTGTGTATCATTACACCACAATATCGCAAATATCATACTGGCTGTAGGTAAAGAGGTGTGCGTGGTGTCTGTCTGCGTTTAGTGCTGTCTCCAGTCTGTGTTTTACAGTCTGTGTGACTGTGCTCATACCACACCTGCAGCCACAGAGCCACCGGAGATCATAGTACTGGCCTTGTGACGTCAGTGTGACCCTTTACCACTGGCCAGCCTCCAATCTCTCCTACAAAACCTATAAAAGGGTTAATGCTTGTACATAATGCTGTGGGGAAACGTACAGGTTAGCTGCAGCAGAACCCTTGTAACACAGAAAATACTAGGAATTCAAAACATGCAAATGGAAACCAAGCAACACTATATGAAATATAAACAATGACTGAAATTTGCTTTTCATATCAAGAGTCAACCCCCGATAATTCACGGCTCGGAAAATTTGCGGGTTCCTTGTTTGTGGATTATTTTAAAATTCCCGGGAATCCAAAACGGGCCCAAATATTCAGGAACGTTAGGAATAACATTTTTTAACTGTGTTCACTAACAAATTTAATAAAATTTTTAAAAACGTTATTTTATTAAAGTGACGGTGTCCAGATGAATTCACTAAGGTACCATAGGGGTTGCGGGGGTGTGTCCAAAATTTGCGGATTTTCCGAACTCGTGGTCTTGGAACGTAACCTTAGTGAGTTCTGGGGGATCACTGTATGCCGTTTTTAGGGCAAGACAATTACAAAAGTAACTATCAAAATTAAAACTGCTGTTGGTTTTATTTATTTATTTTAAAGAAATATTTATAAAATGCACATGCATGTTATTGAGCATTTATGTGTGTGTGTTTCAGGTATTACAGAAGACTATGGGCTTCTGTTATCAGATACTCACTGAGCTCGCCTCAGATCCCCGCAAGAAGGATGGCGCACTACACATGATCGGCTCCATGGCAGAGATTTTGCTTAAGGTCCTAACAGTGACTTTTTCATGTTTTAAATTCAGACCAGTGCTGTTTTTTTTTTTTTTTTTTTTGCAACACTTGAAGTAGCAGAATTTCATCATGGACCACGTTGTGCCTGTATCATGATCGACTTAAATTTTTCTGTTTTTGCTTTACAGAAAAAGATCTACAAAGACCAGATGGAGTTCATGCTGCAGAACCATGTGTTTCCTCTCTTCCGTAATGAGCTGGGATACATGAGAGCAAGGGTAAGGAGCAGGCCAGAATGCTTTTTTGATCATTCTCCAAAAACATCTTAATCATGGTTTGGAACTTGAATGCCAGTGTTGGTCTTTTAAATGTTCAAAGAGCCATAAACACACAGGTTAATTAAATCACTATTTTAACATTAGTGAACAGTAAAGTGTATTACAATAAACAGTTTTTAGTTTAAAATTTTGCAAATGGACTTGCAGACTTTTTTCTCTCTGCTGTTGCTGCGCTGAACATGTTCTGTGTAAAGTGTTTGAATTCTTTGGCTTAGCTTCTGCTCTAACTTATGTAATGTGTCTTTCATCACAGTGGAGTGTCACCATCTAATGTGTCTAATATAAAAAAAAAAAAAAAACCTGATTGCTTATGAATTTATTCTTCTTGCCCAGGCTTGTTGGGTGCTGCACTACTTTTGCGAGGTAAAGTTTAAGAGTGACCAGAACCTGCAGACAGCCCTGGAGCTGACTCGCCTCTGCCTCATCAACGACAACGAGATGCCCGTTAAAGTGGAGGCAGCTATCGCTTTGCAGGTCCTAATCAGCAATCAAGAGAAAGGTAGGCGTCTTTCCCTCTGACTCGCTTTCTCAGCACTTCATCTTTAATGCAGCGTGGGAGCTTCTTAGAGCAGCGTCTGTGATAATGGACAACCTTTTTCTTTTCTTTTTTCCCCCTGCTCCATCAACAGCCAAAGAGTACATCACCCCCTTCATCCGGGAGGTGATGCAGGCGCTCCTTCACATTGTGCGTGAGACTGAGAATGACGACCTCACCAACGTCATACAGAAGATGATCTGCGAGTACAGCGAGGAGGTGACTCCTATCGCCGTGGAGATGACCCAGCATTTGGTAAGGTCACAAAGACTGACTGCTGTTTCAAAATTGATTTTTTTTTTTTTTTTGTGCTCCCAGGTTTATGTAATACAAGCACATAGTGTAGCTAATGTTCCCTTATGAATATTTTACTTGTGTGCCTTTTATTGCTTGCCTGAATGCCTGATATTCCTATTGCAGGCTATGACCTTCAACCAGGTGATTCAGACCGGCCCTGATGAGGAAGGGGGCGATGATAAAGCAGTCACAGCCATGGGCATCCTCAACACCATCGACACACTCCTCAGTGTGGTGGAGGACCATAAAGAGGTCGGTGCAGCCACACACCCACTCACTGGATTTCTCATAACAGCAGGCTGGTGCTGTGTTTGTCCTTATCATTCTATTCTCCCTGTTGTGCATCATAATGCTGACTTACTTCCTGCCACCCACAAGTTTCAAGGAACACATACTGTTTCCCCAGCTTTCTGTAACATGCCTCATAGGCAAAAACAAGCTCTCTAAGCATAGCACAAAATCAGAGCTTGATATTTACAGTTTTTCAAAGGAACATTTTGTTTTATTTGCAGCAAAGTTTGTGATTTTTTTATTTATTTTTTCCTCCTTTGCTCGAGGCAGCTAGCAAATCGCTGATTAGTTTACTGTTCCGTTTCAGATTACGCAGCAGTTGGAAGGGATCTGTCTGCAGGTGATCGGCACAGTGCTGCAGCAGCACGTGCTTGGTGAGGCTTGCATTTCAGTTTACGAAAACAGCATTCCACAAAGCGGCTTGTAATTACTCTGGCATGCTTTATTGTTGTTAATTTCTTTCAAACAGAGTTCTATGAAGAGATCCTGTCATTGGCTCACAGTCTGACCTGTCAGCAAGTGTCGCCACAGATGTGGCAACTTCTTCCCCTGGTCTATGAGGTCTTTCAGCAGGATGGTTTTGACTATTTCACAGGTAAAATCCAGGTTGCAGATTCAATTGGATTTTTATTTTTATGGGACAACTACATTTACACTATAAAATCTAAGTCAATAAGATTGAGCTTTCTTAACAAAGCTGTTTTAATTAACCAACTACCCAGCACAACTAAGTCATTCTGGCTGTTTCCTAATTGTTGATTCTTTTCCATGTTCTGAATGTAATTTATCATAACTGATATATTTCGATAAACAGTTGTGTAAATGTTTATTCTTATTTTAAACAGGGTTTCTATTCATTTAAAGCTGTCCTAAACAAATGTATTGTAAATGATAAAGGATTGTTCAGAATAAGTATAGCTTTTTCTAATAACATAATGTTTAATTGCAGACATGATGCCACTCCTCCACAACTACATAACGGTCGACACAGACACTCTTCTGTCTGACACCAAGTACCTTGAAATCATCTACAGCATGTGCAAAAAGGTGGGATCTCATTTAAACATATTCAAGAAACTTTATTCTGATTAAAGATCTCAAATGACCTGCAGACATTCCACATAATTTTTTTTTTCTCCCAGACGTTGAACGTAGTTGTTGGGGTTTTTACTAATTCCCGTTCTTTTCAGATTCTGTCAAGTGACCCAGGAGAAGACCCAGAGTGCCATGCTGCCAAGTTACTTGAAGTGATCATCCTGCAGTGCAAAGGACGTGGCATTGACCAGGTACATTAAACCAGCCTTTCTCTCTCACAGCACAATCGATTGTCTCTTATAATAACTGCCCTGGAAAGTAATGTTGACTGTCTGTGCAGGTGGTTCCACTGTTTGTAACCACAGCTTTGGAACGTCTGACGAGGGAGGTGAAGACCAGCGAGCTGAGGACCATGTGCTTGCAGGTGGCCATTGGAGCACTCTATTATAACCCTCCTCTGCTGCTCAACACGCTGGAGAATCTTCGCTTCCCCAACAACACCGAGCCCATCACCAACCACTTTATCTCTCAGTGGCTCAAAGATGTTGACTGCTTCCTTGGGTACTTGCCTTTTAACATTGAACGCTTTACTGTCTAAGTGAAGCCAGTTGTGTTTATTACTGAAGGAATTAAACATCATGCACACTAAGCCAAAATAGGCTCTTTCTTTGCATATAGTGTAATAGATGTTGTCTGGTCGTTCTTGTAGGCTTCATGACAGAAAGATGTGTATATTGGGGCTGTGTGCTTTAATGGATCTGGAGCAGAGGCCACAAGTTATTAATCAAGTAGCTGGACAGCTCCTCCCTGCTGCTATCCTCCTGTTTAACGGCTTGAAGAGGGCCTACGCCTGCAGGGCCGAGCATGAAAACGATGATGATGATGACGACGAAGATGCAGAAGAGGAGGATGATAATGGTAACTTATGTTGAAATGCTTTTAAGTATCTCTAAGTAAGAAAGTAGTACTAAGCTTGCTCAGGATTTTGTTAGCATTGTGTTGACCTGCAAACATTATCATGTGTTGTCTCTGTTCAGCTGAACTCGGAAGTGATGAGGATGACATCGATGAGGAAGGGCAAGAATACCTTGAAATGCTCGCCAAGCAAGCAGGAGAAGATGGTGGTGATGAGGATTGGGAGGAAGATGATGCTGAAGAGACTGCATTAGAGGGATACACCACCGCTGTTGATGATGAGGACAATCCTGTTGACGAGTACCAGATTTTCAAAGCCATATTACAGAGTAAGCACACTTTATTTGTAATGTTCTTTAAATATCTGAGAGATTGTAGACGTCTTAATACTTATTATAAATTACACAAATTTGACTGAAAAGTCCTGCTTTAAAAGAAGCCTATTACACTAAAAGGACCAGTTCTATTTCATCAGGCAAGATAGTCATTTTATTAATTCATATTATTTATCAAAACACTGGTGTTTTTTTTGTGTAAAGGAAGCTTACTGCCTCATGGTTAGCATTGACCCAACTTGCATGTCCAGTCATCACACTGTTGCTTGAATCATATTCAAGTTTGGATATGGAGGAAAATATTCCAAAGTTACACAACTGTGCCATCTTTGTTGGTGGCAGTGTTGTTAATGATTTTTGTTTTTGATTCACAGTACTAAGCTGGAGAATGTTTCCCAAATGTTAGCTGCAATTCCCTTTAAAACTCAAACTGCAGATTCTGGGCATATCTTAGATGATTGATGGCATTTGTGGGGTGTGGGAAATTTTCTTAACTGTTCCTTTAACTCCCTGGCTTTCCTTTTTTTTTTGTAGATATCCAAACCCGTGATCCCACATGGTACCAGGCACTCACTCAGGTTTTGGATGAAGAGCAGGGTAAGCAGCTTCAGGATATCGGCACACTTGCAGACCAGAGACGAGCAGCACATGGTAAGGAAAAGGACATATATTTAGAGTTAGTTATGTACGTGCACGTGATATTGAATTAAAGACCGGTGATTGACAAACTTGTAACTGGTGATACTTGGAATACACCTCAGTCTAATTCTCACCCACTTGCTGGTTTCACTCATTAGATGGCCCTGTGCACGGTGGTCTATAACAGGATAAGAAATTGAAACTGCTTATAGTTTAATAATGCTTTCCATTAAATGCCTACAAAAAGGGTCACACTGTGTGTATAGATTTCAATTTGCATTATTTCTTTTTTTCTCATTTGAGTTGTCTTTAGAATAAAAATATTAAGCAATCTAAATATGTAATAAAAATCTTGTTTTTTGTTTTATTTTGTATTCTGGCATCTCTCTCTCTCTTCTCTCTTCCTCTCTCTCTCTGGTTCCAGAATCAAAGATGATTGAGAAGCACGGAGGTTACAAATTCACGGTTCCAGTGGTGCCATCCACTTTCAACTTTGGTGGCAGTGCCCCTGGAATGAATTGAGTTGTCCTTTTCCCCTCCCCTTTTTTACCCTGTGACTGATTGTAGTGAAGTGAAAAAAGCTTGTGTTGTTCCCTCAAGTAGTGGTTCCAGAACTGGTTCTTCTCACTCACTCTTCAATCTGACTATCAATCTAAGACAGCACCAGAAGACGTGGGATGGCAACCAAACGCAACCAATGGCTGGGAAAAATAATCCATGAACTTTAAAGAGAGAAAAAAGAAGCTCTGAACAATGTTGTCTTATGGAATCCGTTTACAAGAGGGATCCCATGGCGGCAGCTCTTTTTCTTCCCACCTACATGCATTGGGGGCTATAAATAATCAAAATTGTTAGTGGGACTGAATCATCATTTTCACTGTTCTGGCCAAGGGGCCTCTGGAAGATTATACCTCTGGCAGTAGAGTGTCCACTTTTTCTGCATAAATGGAAATCATGTTATTGTATATACAAGCAAAGGCTCTTAATTTTTGAGCAGCCTGGACAACCAACCAGAGGCATTTGTAAGGTGACAAATGTGTATTCAAATGTAGCATATTGGATACTTGTCATAGCACTATGTGATGCCTGAAATCTGTAAATTAATAACTAGCACTTTCATATTGTTCAGGTCTCTTAGCCTTCTGTATCAGACTTCAAAATTTTTTTAAAAAACATAATTGAAGCTATTTAAAACAGAGTACCTGTAATGTTGTTACTTGGCAGGCAGGTTGCCCCATGATGTCTGGTTGTCTGAATTAGCTTTCGGTGGAGGGGGCAGTACTTCTGCTTGTAATGGAAATGTTTAAGGTTCCAGAAAACGCTCTTAGTGTTCAATTTAGGACATTTTGTTAAGAGCACTGAAGGTGTGAGTAACTAATTGCCGCATGTACAATTGGGCTGGATTGTGAAGGTCTCAAGCATTTGGTTGATGTATGGATGAACCATCTATATATGACATTAAAAAGAAAAATGACTTCATTGGCCTCTGGTAATATAAGTGTCTCATAAATATGCTTGAAAATTCTCCACACAAGTTATTTTACTACATATGTAATAAAACAACATAAAATGCTGTTAAAGGAAGAAAGGCAGGGTGATGCAAGAGTTTTATTTTTTTGAATACCTGCATTTTTAATCATTATACAACAGAAATTTGCCATCAAGTTCATAATTCAGTTGTTATAGTTCATGATCATGGTCAGTAAATTAAGTTGCTGTTATCACTTATGGCACGATCCTTTTCCTTTTGTAACTTATGTACCTGAGATAGCAGTAAGCACATCATCTAAATCACTCCGAATTCACCCCTCTATTGGGAAAACTGACTGTTACAAAGTACTGGAGACTCCTTCCTTTACATTTAAATAAACATCTTACTGACAATTTTGCCAGATCAATGGTTAGACTTTTTTTTTTTCTGGGTTTTTTTTTTCTTTTCTATTGTTTATTATGCTGAGTTTATATGAAGTGTCCACATCATTTAGATCAAGATGTTACAGCTGACTTGACCAGTAATGTTTAAACTTGGGTAATGGAACCATTTAGCTAGATGAATATATTCTTTGAAGAACATGCTTCGTACATCTAACACAAAAATACTAACATCAGTAAGTATTTATTTATACAGTTAGTATGGATTATGATTATTTAAGGAAACCAGAAAGACACCAAGCAGTTAAAAGCCCTAAAAGTACTAAAACCCAAAGGGCCATGTTTTACTGTTTATATAATTAAGGCTTACACTCCAGTACATGAAACAACTTTCACATCAGGCTTTTAAATATAATTACAGCATTGTACATGAAGATATTAATAGCTCTACAGTTTCCAAAGACCAAAAAAGCATTACATAAAAGCCTCTATTATCCACTTCATATACCACTTTTATCTCGATCGTACATTTAGGAAATGGCAAAAGGTGTTGCTTTTGGTTCCTCAGGCAACTGGTTCTTAACCTTGATTCCGAAAAGGCTGCATATCTTTATCAGCATCATGTCCACGATTTCCTCTTCTTCAGATGGCTAAAGACATAAAATAACATTTTAAATCAAGTGTCTGAAATTTATATATATATATATATATATTTATATATATATATATTTATATATATATATATTTATATATATATATATTTATATATATATATATATTTATATATATATATATATATATATATATATATATATATATATATATATATATATATATACACACACACACACACACACACACACACACACACACACACACACACACACACACACACACAGTGAGGAAAATAAGTATTTGAACACCCTGCTATTTTGCAAGTTCCCCCACTTAGAAATCATGGAGGGGTCTGAAATTGTCATCGTAGGTGCATGTCCACTGTGAGAGACATAATCTAAAAAAAAAAATCCAGAAATCACAATGTATGATTTTTAAACTATTTATTTGTATGATACAGCTGCAAATAAGTATTTGAACACCTGTCTATCAGCTAGAATTCTGACCCTCAAAGACCTGTTAGTCTGCCTTTAAAATGTCCATCTCAACTACATTTATTATCCTAAATTAGATGCACCTGTATGAGGTCGTTAGCTGCATAAAGACACCTGTCCACCCCATACAATCAGTAAGAATCCAACTACTAACATGGCCAAGACCAAAGAGCTGTCCAAAGACACTAGAGACAAAATTGTACACCTCCACAAGGCTGGAAAGGGCTACGGGGAAATTGCCAAGCAGCTTGGTGAAAAAAGGTCCACTGTTGGAGCAATCATTAGAAAATGGAAGAAGCTAAACATGACTGTCAATCTCCCCCGGACTGGGGCTCCATGCAAGATCTCACCTCGTGGGGTCTCAATGATCCTAAGGAAGGTAAGCAATCAGCCCAGAACTACAAGGGAGAAGCTGGTCAATGACCTGAAAAGAGCTGGGACCACCGTTTCCAAGACTACTGTTGGTAATACACTAAGACTTCATGGTTTGAAATCATGCATGGCACGGAAGGTTCCCCTGCTTAAACCAGCACATTTCCAGGCACGTCTTAAGTTTGCCAATGACCATTTGGATGATCCAGAGGAGTCATGGGAGAAAGTCATGGGGTCAGATGAGACCAAAATAGAACTTTTGGGTCATAATTCCACTAAACGTGTTTGGAGGAAGAAGAATGATGAGTACCATCTCAAGAACACCATCCCTACTGTGAAGCATGGAGGTGGTAGCATCATGCTTTGGGGATGTTTTTCTGCACATGGGACAGGGCGACTGCACTGTATTAAGGAGAGGATGACCGGGGCCATGTATTGCGAGATTTTGGGGAACAACCTCCTTCCCTCAGTTAGAGTTGGGTCGAGGCTGGGTCTTCCAACATGACAATGACCCGAAGCACACAGCCAGGATAACCAAGGAGTCGCTCTGTAAGAAGCATATCAAGGTTCTGGCATGGCCTAGCCAGTCTCCAGAACTAAACCCAATAGAGAATCTTTGGAGGGAGCTCAAACTCCGTGTTTCTCAGCGACAGGCCAGAAACCTGACTGATCTAGAGAAGATCTGTGTGGAGGAGTGGGCCAAAATCCCTCCTGCAGTGTGTGCAAACCTGGTGAAAAACTACAGGAAATGTTTGACCTCTGTAATTGCAAACAAAGGCTACTGTACCAAATATTAACATTGACTTTCTCAGGTGTTCAAATACTTATTTGCAGCTGTATCACACAAATAAATTGTTAAAAAATCATACATTGTGATTTCTGGATTTTTTTTTTAGATTATGTCTCTCACAGTGGACATGCACCTACAATGACAATTTCAGACCCCTCCATGATTTCTAAGTGGGAGAACTTGCAAAATAGCAGGGTGTTCAAATACTTATTTTCCTCACTGTATATAATATAGTTATGGGAAAAAATATTCATGTAAATCCCTTGTACCTTATGGTGTATTTGTTCTTCAGAAAACGCCACCAGGATGACTGATATAAATAGGTTGAGAACCACAAACGTCATGAAAATGATGCAAGACCCAATGACAAATGCTCCAAGAACAGGGTTGTATTGCAAAACCTGGGGTTTTTATAGGAAAATGAAAGTTACAATGATGATTATCATTATTGAGGAACAGGTTTATGATGATCTTGCATACCTCCTCATAGTTAAAGATCCCCAGCTGTAAGCTTACGATGGTCTTGGCAGCATGTAGAACAGTGTGGTATGAGTAAAGCTTCCAACCATACATTAAATTACTCTGTGGGAGGATGAGCAAGATAAGAAATGTTATATTTATGGTTTTATGAGCATTGTTTGATTGCATTTTACACTACTGGAAAAAAATTCTCTCTTCCAGGCTTTTTTTTCTTCTTCACTGTTAGTCTTGTCATGCTACCCTTAAGGATCCCTGCTGATGTTTCAATTATTTGTTGCTTCTGCTACGATGGATTGCCTTGCAAATATGACATTTGGTGTTTGTGGTGCATCCAAGTAATATAAAATTGATAGTGAAGGCATGAACCTGGCCTACACTTGTTAGAGCTGAGAATACACCTGCAAAACAGATTCATCTCCACATTTCTTACAGCAATGGAGTAAGCCAAGACCATAATCGTCATGACGATGAGGAAGCCAGAGATGTCGTTCCAGGCCCGGCGCAACGTCGCAGTGATCATTTGCAGTTTAGGGTTGAGGCGCAGCAGGTGCCACAGTTTGACCGTAGCCAGCAGAACCAAGAAAGCTATAAGGTATCCAAGAACTCCATCTGCTGCGGCAGTTTCGTGGAAGCTAGCATGCCTGGCAAAGGAGCAAAAAGTTATTGGAGATATCTGGCGAGCAAATGTTGGCTGACTAACAATTTCCATATTTAAGAATAATCCCCTATTTTCATATCAAAGGAATTCAAGGGATTTAATGTCTCAAAGCACTTACTGGTCTTTGTGGGTTTGATAGTACTCAATATCCCGGTTGCCCAACAGTTTCCTCTTGATAAAAACACACAGTGCACTCCAGCTTAAAATAATAATGACTAGCTCCAAAAGATTCCACTTGCTTTTGAAGTATTCCCACTTGTGCTGTTTCATAAGCTTGCCCTGGAAAAGGATATACTTACATATATTCTGATTCAATATGAAATCAAGCATAATCAAAACGGACAGTTTGCATGTGAGAGCACTGACCTGCTGAAACATATAATAAAGAATGAAGAGAAAATAGATGACCTCGGAGGCCATCATGAAAATATGAAAACCTCCAGTTGACTGATAAAGGCGGACGCTTTGTAGTTCACTGCGATATTGGAACGCTCCTGTAAAACAAAATAATATCTGGATCTCATACATACCAAAGAAACCCAGAATCTGCATGAAAATTCGACTCACCCACGGCTGTGTTTTCGAACATTAGTGTGACGATACAGAAGAGGTTGACATTGGCGTTATACACTGTGAATTCCACAAAAAACGCCCGTGTGTATTTGTCCAGCCAGATGTTATCATAAAGGTATTGAAGCAAACTGTGGAGGAAGGAAACCCCAAGCTTCAGAAAATGACATTTCTGAATATAATTAAATTAGCTGTAATGCAGAGGGTAATACAATACAAGATACGACTGCATTGGAGAACTGCGGAAATCTTAGTTTAGGCACAGTACTGTTAATTACTCTAGTTTGATTGGTCAAAAAATTATAATGAATTATCGATAACTGCGTGACTTAGGCGGTTGTCATCATTCTAATACTACATTGTTCTGTAATAACAAATAACCCGGGACTTGTATGGGAGATACGCCACATCATCATCTTATTATTTTTCTCTCTGCTTCACCCATTAGGGGTCGCCACAGCGGATCATCCGTCTCCATACCCTTCGGTCCTCTACATCTGCCTCTTTTAACCCAACTCTCTGCATGTCTTCCTTCACCACATCCATACCCCGCCTCCTTGGTCTTCCTCTTTCCTCCTTCCTGGTGGTTCTATCCTCAGCATTCTTCTACCGATATACCCCATGTACCTCCTCTGCACATGTCCAAACCATCTCAATCTCGCCTCCACATAATCTAATAATATGGTGTAGTTTTTTTTTTTTTTAAAAAAAGATCAAATATATAATGTATTGTTTACGTTCTAAGACCCCTTCGAGCTCCAAAATCCCGCAGCCCAAATTTTGAAGGAAATTTGTTAGTGAAAACATCGTTTGAAATGTTAATAATAACGTTCCTGAACAATCGGTCCCGCTGTGCGGATTCCTGCGAATTTTAAGATAATCTGCAACTTCCTGTTAGTTAGGTTCCAAATGAGAACCTGCAAATTTTCCGAGCAACAAATTCCGAACCGCAAATTATCAGGGGTTGACTGTGCCTTCTTCTGCATCAAAGAGTAACACCACACTCTAATGTCATAGCTGTAATAATTCACAGTAGAAAACCCATTGTGTCTTTAAAATCTAACATGTACAAAATAAATACAATCTTCTTCTCAACACTGCACATCATCAGTACCTGCTTGCATTTTGTTTGTTAGGCCCCAGGTCCACAACAAAGCCTCCACCTCGGTAGAAAGCCATTCCACCCCAGATAGGGTGCGCCCTGAGTCTGGACTGGGTTTGGTACCGCCATGGCATGAGAAAACCCCTAGACACATTTGTATCTGTCGATCGGTTCCAGCCAGGACCATAGGAGCCCATGTCCTCAACCTCCCAAGAGTATGGGGCATGACAGTCATGAATGGAGCGTCTCATGAAACTGGAGGTTCTGCAGGAGTCCTTGTGCACTCGAACCTGTCGGAGTCGAGCGTTACCCACAAGCTTCGAGTTTCCATCTGTGATAAAGCCTAACATAATGACAAAACTACATCATGCAATGATGAGTACATTTGGTACAAAAGTAGACAAACTTTATACTCAGGCTAAAAATATCTACCTGGTTGTCGTCCAAAAACATTGTTTAGGAGGGAGGTGTTTGCCCAGGTAAACACATCTTTGTAGTTCATGCTGTCAGCGATGCCATTTTTGAAGCTCTGCTGAATGTGTTGGGTGAGGTAGTAAGCGTTTGGGTCTCGCTGACCATAAGCCACCAGGAGTAGCATCCAGAGAAACCCTATGTAAACTTTAAATCAAAATAAGATGTCATACACTAAGCTGTTGTTGTTTCCCAGTCAACCGTTACATTACGAAAAGGCAGTTCTTACTGAGAATCTCTTGGATGAGTGCAAAGACTTTTTGCTCTTTGATCATGTTGATCCTCATTTTCTCGATATCAGATGGAGGAGGAGGCTGATAGAAACTGCTTGTGCTGTCCCTCCTGGCAATACATATGCTATCAGGATCATCTGTGGAACATAAGTTTGGAGAATATTTGCAAAATGCTACACATGATAAGAAATGTCTTAGCAGCATTCTTTTATTTCTCTTCAGTAATTACATTCTTCTAAACAGTGCTACAGTAGAATCTCCGAGAAACAATTGTTGCGAGGTTGGAATACACTTGGAATGGGTCTCCATAGGACGTAACTCTGCATACACACTCTCAAACATTTATTCACAGTTAGGACAATTAAGTTTATTCAATACACCTCCAGAACTGCTTCTTGGAGGTGGCTTAAATCAAGAGAACTTAGAGGAAACTGACTTGGAGATGGGAAAATATTATCAGGGAGTCACCCAAGTTTAGGATTTAAACAGAGCTAGAGTTGTGAGGTCAACTTTATATGGAAACGTTTTACTTGCAATTCTCAATTAAAGGTTACCTGCACTTGGCAGAGCGCCCTCAATGAAAACATCTCCATATTCCTCTTGATCAACTCTTTTTAGAACCAGAGCAAAAAAGACAGCAAAACCAAGCACCTGGATAAAAAGAGAGCAAGTTAAAATGTTAGTGACTGTTTAGATTCCAATCAATAAATAAAAACCCCAAATTAATCACGACCTGTTACCTTCAGAGGCTGGGTAATGAAGAGACTCTCAAAAAAAGAGACAACCATGGAAATGAGCCAGCTAATAGAGCGATCCATTCCATAAGTCAGCCCGTACATCATGGTGAAATATGCTGAAACTCCACTAGTGGCTGCAACAAGAGTCCAGCCAACAAACACAAACCACCAAGGCAAGCCTTTCTGACAACACTTCTTATCCCCTCCACGGTCTTCTCCCAGACTGGAGCTGCAGGAAAACTGATCCCTATTGGAGCTGGAGGAAATATATGGCTCAAGCAATTGTTTCATGCCTTGAACCTGCAGCACTGCCTGAATGTAGCTCTCTGGTTTAGAGAATTGAGAAGGACCCAGCAGCCTCAGCTCTTTCTCCACATTCTGCAGTTGTTTGTAGAGATACTGTCTGTAGATACTGTGTTTCTCTTTGCCATCTTCAGGGCTCCTCTCTGTATGGTAATACAATAAAAGAATGATGCTAAATAATACTAAAGCATGTCTAACAAAAATGATTTTACACAGTATGCTTAGCATTTAATTTCATACCATGAAGATTTACAGCCCCCAGAGAGATGGAAAGCTCCTTTTTGGAGGCATCAGAGTAAAACTCACTTCCTGCACGGTTCTGCTGACAAATAATATCTTCGACTAGTGAAAGGAGATTATTGATATCCATTTTCTCAGGGTCTATCCTTGGCATGGGGCTTCTTAGAGCTTTGGAGAGTGACTGGGCAATTCTTTTGATGTCCTTAAAGATCAGGCAAATAAAACATATGTTAAATGTTTTAGACAGTAGGAATGTATATTTTTTATGGTCAGTATACTCTTGTGTACCTTGATTACAGCATCTGGTGTGATCTCCCTACGGTCATTCTGCAGAGAACGAGGTTGTGTTGGTGACACCTGACCTGTTCTGGCTTGCTTTACAGAATCAGTCTGTTTAGGAGCTTGATCCAAGCTTCGTTCCCTCGGTCGGACATTTCTGAAGATGCTCACAATAAGAAGGTTGATGGGGAACATAATAATGGAGCTCTGGATTCCAATTATCACTTGCTGCCATGTAAACTCGATCTTCCCTTTAGTCAGAAGTTGGTAGAATATTATTCTTGATATAAAGACAAAGATAAGAGTGAAATAAATGGACATATAGTAATCATGTATTACCCAGATCCATGGTCTGCTCAGAGGGGTCAGTGGGAATCCCCCAATACATGATGCTGGTCAGCATGGTGCAGAGCAACAGAGAGAAACAGCACGAAACACGCTGCACTCGGGTGAAGTTACTACTGGGTGGTCGACTGATCACTGAGAACCAAATATGACCATCTTGGAAATCCTTTGTGGTTTTCATGAAGAACAGATTACTGTTAGCAAAAAGAAATGCAAATGTATAGTACTCATGTACATAACAAAAAAATAAATTCTCAAATGATCAAATTTTTGATAGTTTATATTACTATCAGCTAGTTTATATGATATATGCAATATGGCCAAAAATATGTGAACATCTGGCCTTCACAGCTATGTGTGGGTTTTTACTTATTAGGTGCTGCTAATTTGGAAGTGCTCAATTTCGTAGAATGTCCTAGAAGGAAAGTTTTCCTTTCACATCAACTAAGATGACAGATCACATCAATGATAATAATAATAATAATAATAATAATAATAATAATAATAATAATTATTATTATTATTATAATTATTATTATAATACAGATTAAATATAATCTATTCCAAAAATTTTTTCCTTTTACTGCTTACGAAGGTAAGATCCATGATTTGCTTGCCAAGGCTGGTGTGGATGAACTCCAGTAAACTACACTGACCTTAACCCCATCGAACACCTTTGAAATTCCAATGATAGATGCATGCCAAGTCACCTTGCCCAACCTTTTATGCTTCTGTGGCTAAATGACCACACGCACCCATGGCCTTGGCCATGACCTTATTACAAATGTAATTGGAAGCCATCCTAGAACAGTGGAGGTTATTACAACACAGTTCTAGGTTAAATGTCCATAGTTTTAAATGGGTCATTATTTATGTGTCCACAAACTTTTGGCCATAAAATGCATGATCAGGTTACCCACCTAAACCTTTTTAAGTCCATCTCTGTTGCTGCAGGAAACACTCTGTCCAAGGTACACTCTCCTAAATCAATGGCCAGCCATGAACTACATAAGAAATGCCACCTTTGGCCTGTCTCCAGGTCTTGGACCACTGCCTTATTAACATACCTGAATAATAAATATTGAATATTGAATACATGAATGGAAGTTTAAAAATGGGTGTGTGCAATAAAACATGGCTGCATGCTGTTAAAGGAAAATAATCAAAATTAGACGATTGTGATGTGGCCTAATTCTGGAGGCTTCTTACAAAATATAAACATCTATAGCCTTAACCATTTCACTAATGAAAGTTTTTTATTTGATTTGTTTTATTAGGCATAGATTAGCTGTAACCTCTGTCAGACAAATTCATGTAAATTAGCTTTTTAATGATTATAGAATGATGACTTATTAGAATTAGCTCATTAAATACATTGGATTTGCCTCGCTATTTTCCGAGCTACTTTTATAGCCATTTAATCAACATTTGACCAGTTAATTTGAGCTTTTTACAACTTTTCAGCGCAAATCTAATGTATTAAGTTTAGACTTTGAGAGTGCAGAACCGTTCTTACCAAGCAGGATGTTTCCCAGAATTATCATGCCATAACCTGATGCTCTGCAGCTCTCCAAGTGAGAAAGGTGTGGCAAGGAGAAACATGTCCGTTCCTCCTCTCTCGAATACAGGTTTATCTTGGTCAGTTAGATGATGGGGTTCACTCTCTCCCTCAGAACCCAGCAGAGTCGCTGTAACCTGTCGTAGCAGTGGTAATAATGTAACTACGTAATAACAATTATTTCTGATTGAACATTCCGGCCGAGGTAGATGTACTCACTTGAGAGGATGTAGAAGCTCCTCGACGATGCCCGGTGCTGATGGTCATTAAGTAGCGATATTCAGCCAATGGATCATTGTCTGCTAGAGCTGTGACTTTCACCTTTAGCATCACATTATGCCATGCATATGCATCAGTATCATGAAACAATATTGCTTTTATTAGAAAAAGGTATGAGGATGGTGTCATTTCTTCCTATAAGCAATTTGAATGATTTTTTTTTCCACCGAAGTATACAATAATGCTAACCAATCTTAGGCAGTAATAAAAAAGCATACAAAAATCAAATACATAAAACTGTCATCTATGCTAATGGCATAAGAACATTATAGCTGTGTAATTATTTACTTAAAATTTATTTTCCCAAGTTAAATATTTACTGTATGTATGAATGTATTTTTTGGGTAACAAAATTGCACTAATATTATCGGTAACTTAATTACACAGACAAATATAAGAAAACAAAATGTTCTACTGATAATGATCTTGTAGTATATTTCAAATAATTTGTAGGGGTGAATATGTTTACCATAATCTCCAGACTATAAAGCGCACCCATATATAAGCCGCACCCACTGAATTTATTTTTAACATAAATAAGCTGCACCTGTGTATAAGCCTACACTATTAGTGTATTAGTTTTTGTCCCCACTAATGTACTTTACACACGCTTTAACAAAAGACATGTTAGACACGGTGTAACGTGAAATACAGTGAGGAAAATAAGTATTTGAACACCCTGCAATTTTGCAAGTTCTCACACTTAGAAATCATGGAGGGGTCTAAAATTGTCATCGTAGGTGCATGTCCACTGTGAGAGACATAATCTAAAAAAAAAAATCCAGAAATCACAATATATGATTTTTTTTTAACTATTTATTTGTATGATACAGCTGCAAATAAGTATTTAAACACCTGAGAAAGTCAATGTTAATATTTGGTACAGTAGCCTTTGTTTGCAATTACAGAGGTCAAATGTTTCCTGTAGTTTTTCACCAGGTTTCCACACACTGCAGGAGGGATTTTGGCCCACTCCTCCACACAGATCTTCTCTAGATCAGTCAGGTTTCTGGCCTGTCGCTGAGAAACACGGAGTTTGAGCTCCCTCCAAATATTCTCTATTGGGTTTAGGTCTGGAGACTGGCTAGGCCATGCCAGAACCTTGATATGCTTCTTACAGAGCCACTCCTTGGTTATCCTGGCTGTGTGCTTCGGGTCATTGTCATGTTGGAAGACCCAGCCTCGACCCATCTTCAATGCTCTAACTGAGGGAAGGAGTTTGTTCCCCAAAATCTCGCAATACATGGCCCCGGTCATCCTCTCCTTAATACAGTGCAGTCGCCCTGTCCCATGTGCAGAAAAACACCCCCAAAGCATGATGCTACCACCCCCATGCTTCACAGTAGGGATGGTGTTCTTGGGATGGTACTCATCATTCTTCTTCCTCCAAACACGTTTAGTGGAATTATGACCCAAAAGTTCTATTTTGGTCTCATCTGACCACATGACTTTCTCCCATGACTCCTCTAGATTATCCAAATGGTCATTGGCAAACTTAAGACGTGCCTGGACATGTGCTGGTTTAAGCAGGGGAACCTTCGTGTCATGCATGATTTCAAACCATGACGTCTTAGTGTATTACCAACAGTAACCTTGGAAACGGTGGTCCCAGCTCTTTTCAGGTCATTGACCAGCTCCTCCCGTGTAGTTCTGGGCTGATTTCTCACCTTCCTTAGGATCATTGAGACCCCACGAGGTGAGATCTTGCATGGAGCCCCAGTCCGAGGGCGATTGACAGTCATGTTTAGCTTCTTCTATTTTCTAATGATTGCTCCAACAGTGGACCTTTTTTCACCAAGCTGCGTGGCAATTTCCCCGTAGCCCTTTCCAGCCTTGTGGAGGTGTACAATTTTGTCTCTAGTGTCTTTGGACAGCTCTTTGGTCTTGGCCATGTTAGTAGTTGGATTCTTACTGATTGTATGGGGTGGACAGGTGTCTTTATGCAGCTAACGACCTCAAACAGGTGCATCTAATTTAGGATAATAAATGTAGTGGAGGTGGACATTTTAAAGGCAGACTAACAGGTCTTTGAGGGTCAGAATTCTAGCTGATAGACAGGTGTTCAAATACTTATTTCCAGCTGTATCCTACAAATATATAGTTAAAAAATCATATATTGGATTTTTTATTTTTTTAAATTATGTCTCTCACAGTGGACATGCACCTACGATGACAATTTCAGACCCCTCCATGATTTCTAAGTGGGAGAACTTGCAAAATAGCAGGGTGTTCAAATACTTATTTTCCTCACTGTATGTTGCGCTTCCTTTAGGAGCATAGCGGTATTTTGGGAATAGTGTGCCAAAATAGGTGCGTTTTTTCATTTCCGTTCGGAAATTTCATTGGTCTAATATTATTTTGCTCAGTTTTTTAACTTGAAGTTTGTGAAACCGAGAAAATTCATAAATTAGCCGCTTCGTTGTTTAAGTCATGAGGTTCAAAGCGTAGGAAAAAAGTAGCGGCTTATAGTCCGAAAAATACGGTAAATAAACTAGCTAAGTAAAGGACCTGAAATCTACATTTCCCCTTAAACTGTAATAGATGACTCACAGGAAACGGATGTTATGTTAATTTAATTTACACATCAATGCAAAAAAATATGCTTTTTAATTATCAGAATTTTAAAGTAATATGTAGTTAATGAGTAGTATGTAGTAGATTGGTATGGGAACACTTGTTTTCAAAATACTATAGATTGATTTTAATTAAGTCATTAATAAATTAGTTATATATTAATATATATTTATATTAGTTTTATCAGTGAAACTCCATGGCACTCCAATCATGGAATCACAAAAAAACTACTATGTACATATTGTTTTTATATTTATGCTTGTGTATGACCCAAACAAAACATCTCAGGATTGTGGAATAATGACTAAAATAAAAAAAAATACCTTTGCCATGTCTTGGATGTCCTTTCTCCGCGCCCAAACCACAACCATGATGTAGACAAGAAAAATTCCTCCCACGAAGCACACCACCACAGGGTTATTGACAAACGTGGCAAAAAGTTCAGCGGTGCGAGAAACGTCAACCAAGTTGGGCATGACAAAGAAGGAGCTTCCAAAAAATGTCAAATGGGTACACAGGCACTGAGTAAGCAGGGGCGTGGTGCGAGGTCCGACCTTAGGAGTCAGGAAATAAGTGAATAAGTGAATAGATATACTTTTCTTGTTGTCTGTCTTTGAGAATATCTACTAGTTACACTTACTCTGCATCCGTAGTCACTCCAGGTGGCTTTAGTGTCATCCCAGTACTTACACTGAGCGGCTATCGATGTGATGAACACTGAGGTGTTCGAGGAGTTTACACCTGCTCGGCCAATCGGCCTCACCAGAAGATAGTAAACCCCCACTTCTAGTGCTATATCTCTGGGGTCCAGCACCCATGCATACCTCTCTTCTATATCACACAAACACAATCATGTAATTCAGTTGGCTGTTAATCTCAAAATGCTTAAAATGCTTAGAAGAAAACTCCAGTCTGAAACACAAATATTTATGACGTGCTTAGCAAATCTAGTGCAAATCTCCTGGTTTGTATTTGTATTTCCTTTAATCCAATGAGTAGTTAATAATTGTCTTATGATCTGAGGTCACATGAGGACATGATGTGCAATGAAACTGTAATGGAAAATTAAAGATAAAGGAAAGTAAATGAAAGTCAACTCAAATTTAATTAAAAAACAAAACAAAACAAAGTTATGTATATTTTGTTTATTTTAAAATGAAATTTGAGTTTACTTTTTTTGGACTTCCCTCTGTAAAAACGTGGAAAGCTTTACACACACACACACACACACACACACACACACACACACACACACACATATATATATATATATATATATATATAGTCTACTCTACTGTACTGCACTCTGATCTACTCTGAAGTTGTTCAGGGACGACATTTCCCTATGCATTGTCCAAATATTAGTTAGTGAAAGACCTGTGGAATGTCCAGGTTGAGGGAGCTGCGTTTTTGTCTGGTAGTGAGTGTTGTTTGGGTGGTGTTCAAAACCCAGCAGTAAATGTAAAGTAGTCTCTTCTGAGGGATCCAATTTCAAAACCAGTGATACGTTCGGTGTGGTTACATTAATGACTAAGGTACTGTAGTTCCTCAGGTCAAGAAATGTACTGTTAAGTTTAGTTTCTGGTCTTGGTAAAATAATCTGGAAAACAAAGCGACACAAAGAGAGCAGACATATTATACACTGTAGTCGATATACACAATATTAGATGCTGCAGCTTTTATGAATAGGTGCATAACAGAGATAGGGTTAGTGTTAGATTTTAAGAAAAGATGGACTATTACCAAAAATATCTCACCTCAATCTCCTCACTGAGATTTGATACTGGAATAACAGAGCCATTTTCATGGGTAATAGACAGAGATGCCACTGCTCCATTAATTGGCTCACCGTCCCTCCAGGGGAAAGGGTTTATTGCAAAACTCAGCATCTGTAACAAGAGAAGAAAAGTATATATTTAATATCTATCTATCTATCTATCTATCTATCTATCTATCTATCTATCTATCTATCTATCTATCTATCTATCTATCTATCTATCTATCTATCCATCCATCCATCCATCCATCCATCCATCCATCCATCCATCCATCCATCCATCCATCCATCCATCCATCCATCTTTACTAAAACAGTACTAAAAATGTAACTTAAAAATCGCACCCGCACATCCACTGACTCTTCTAAAGGCAGGACATTAGGACCCAAAGACGGGAGCACAAAGCTGGCTGAGTTGTTGTGTTCGATAATAAACGTCTGTCTCTGAAGTGCCACTGGTGACATTCTAATGGAATAAAAAGGTAAGTAAAACTTCCATACACCTGTAAATCACATGTCCACAAAATACAAATCACACAACAACAAATACAACCTCTCTGTTAACCAGGTGACCTTGTCCTCAACTAAGTTCATGAAGAGTGATTGTGAAACCTCTAAACATGGCGAGAACTCTCCATATTTTTTTAATTAGTAGAAAAGCTGATAAAGTAGTAAACAAAGGCATAGATGCTGAGCTTCAGTCACTGAATTTCTATAAATTGTTTTTTATTTTACAATAAGCATGTTTTAAGGCATCTTTCAATATTAACCCTTTTTGTGAATGAGCCACTATCAATGTGTTCTATCCCACTTCTTTACTGGGTCTATTTGGTTAAGGTTTAGCTGGAAAACTATTTGGGGATGGAAAATATTTTTAAGGATTCCTTTTTTCACACTCACTGCTCTCTGTTTTTATATAGTCTGTAGCTTACCTGTTCACATACACACTGATTTCAGAGGCGCTAACAATGATGGGCTTTTGGTCCACACCCGCACCAGCCAGCAGTGCACTTTGTATGTTGTCTGCTGCATTTAACAAGTTTTCTGAAATGATTTCCTAGCACAAATGAAAAGTCAAGCACAGTGCTGTTTTTCAAATAATAGATTCAGAATGCAGTGCAATTTTTATTTAAATCCACAGTTTTAATTGTGTTTTTCTGTTCATTAAGACATTATGGCATGCTATTTAATGAAGAAAAATGTACAATTCTTGCCAAATTGATATGGTTACAGTAGCTCCACTGTTTTCCACACAATTTTTGACCAACATTCATCTGGAAAATGATACCTGCTGCTCTGTACTGGCAGAAACTTTGAGGATGTTACTTGCAGCCTGAATGATCGGTGTGACTGCCTGCCTTGTTACTTCTTTGTCATCTCCTTCAGAGTGTGTGAGAGAGACCAGGGAAGTGCTGAGATTTGATAACAGTGAGCTGGCCTGTAGCTGCAAATAAGAAATAATTATTTGACAGAATTGCACATTATCCATAATAGTCTGCTGTCGGCAAAGGAGCACTACCTGTGCAGTAGATGTCAGCTCTTCACCCTGTGCAGTAAGGCCTACTAGAGCATCAGCAGTCTTTTGCACTTCTGAAGGGTTCCTAAGGGGGGCAGCGTTCATAGCTGTGGCCAGGTCTATAAGCATCTGCTCTCTGAGCTTCAGTCAGGACGAACACATTTATTATTTAGTGTGTAAAGTCACGAAATTATATATACATACAGTTGTATGCAAACTTTAGGAACCCCTGACAATGTCCATGATTTTCATTTATAAATATTTGGGTGTTTGGATCAGCAATTTCATTTTGATCTATCAAATACCTGAAGAACACAGTAATATTTCAGTAGTGAAATGAGGTTTATTGGATTAACAGAAAATGTGCAATATGCATCAAAACGAAATTAGACAGGTGCATCCTTTTGTTTACCCCAACAGAAAAATCACATCAATATTTAATAGAGCCTCCTTTGGCAGAAATAACATCTAGATGCTTCCTATAGCCTGTAATTAGTGTCTGGATTCTGGATGAATGTATTTTGGACCATTCCTCCTTACAAAACATCTCCAGTTCAGTCAGGTTTGATGGTTGGCGAGCATGGACAGCCCGCTTCAAATCACCCCACAGATGTTTAATGACAATCAGGTCTGGGGACTGGGATGGCCATTCCAGAACATTGTACTTGTTCCTCTGCATACAAGCCCAAGTAGATTATGAGCAGTTTTTTGGGTCGTTGTCTTGTTAAAATATCCAGGCATAACTTCAACTTTTTGACTGATTCCTCAACATTATTCTCAAGAATTTGCTGATATTGTGTGGAATCCATGTGACCCTCAACTTTATCCAGATTCCCAGTACCGGCACTGGCCACACAGCCCCACAGCATGATGCAAACTCGCCCAAATTTTACTGTGGGTAGCAAGTGTTTTTCTTGGAACGCTGTGTTCTTTTGCCGCAATGCATAACGCCCCTTGTTATGACCGAATAACTAAATACTTGTTTCATCAGTCCACAGCACCTTATTCCAAAATGAAGCTGGCTTGTCCAAATGTGCGTTTGCATACCTCAAACGACTCCGTTTGTGGCGTGTGTGCAGAAAAGGCTTCTTTCGCATCACTCTCCCATACAGCTTCTCCTTGTGCAAAGTGCGCTGAATTGTTGCACGATGCACAGTGACACCATCTGCAGCAAGTTGATGTTGTAGGTCTTTGGAGGTGGTCTGTGGGCTGTTTTTGACTGTTCTCACCATCCTTCGCCTTTGCCTCTCCAATATTTTATCTGGCCTGCCACTTTTGGCCTTAACAAGAACTGTGCCTGTGGTCTTCCATTTCCTCACAGTGGACACTGACAGCTTATATCTCTGCGATAAATTTTTTTAGCCTTCCCCTAAACCATAATGTTGAACAATCTTTGTTTTCAGGTTATTTGAAAGTTGTTTTGAGACTCCATGTTGCCATTCTTCAGAGGAGAGTCAAAGAGAACAACAACTTGCAATTGGCCACCTCAAATGCCTTTTCTCATGATGGGATGCACCTGTCTATGAAGTTCAAGGCTTAATGAGCTCACCAAACCAATTGTGTGTTCCAATTAATCAGTGCTAAGTAGTTACAGGTATTCAAATCAACCAAATGACAAGGGTGCCCAAATGTATGCACCTGTCTAATTTCATTTTGATGCATATTGCGCATTTTCTGTTAATCCAATAAACCCCATTTCACTACTAAAATATCACTGTGTCCTTTGCTGATCCAAACACCCAAATATTTATAAATGAAAATCATGGACATTGTAAGGGGTTCCTAAACTTTTACATACAACTGTATCATCCTTAACCGAATACTATATTTTCACCTTCATCCTTGCATCATGTTCTTGGCTGTCTGTTGTTTCCCCATTCAGCCTGTTTGACACAGACTGGAACATCTGGGCTAGTTTTGCCCCCGTCAGCTTCCCAAGTTGCAGCAAATTGCCCACCTGCTTGGACACAACAATTTGTAGATCTTCCACTGTGGATCCAACACTTGCATCGTTTACCTGAGTTCATGAAATAAAAACAAGAGCTGCATTAAAAAAAATACGCAGTAGTACAATATACTGCACTAATATCTAAGAAAAGATGTTCTTTAATGTTTACCGGACATATTTAAATGAATTTAATGTGTAAAGAATTGTGTGTTTATGTATGGTTTTATTATAGACAGACCAAACCAAAAAGCATATGTTAAAATAAATACAAAATCTGTTAAAATTTTAGCAAACTAAGTTTAACCATTAAGTGAAATCTTACGAGCTACTTCAGCTAAATAAACCATAGTAAATGCACTTAGTGGGCATTATTGTCTTTGCTACAGATTTTGTAAGGTTTTCTAGTTGGTCCTCTGCAGTACTAGAAGTGTTAAAACCCCTAAAAATCAGTAACTAAAACTTTTTCAATTCTGTTTTATTCTGTTATTCAGTGCTAACCTCAATCCATTTACTGGGATTACTAAAAAAACGTTCTCGGTTTCAGTGTTATTGTAGTTACCACAGTTTCCCTTTGTTTAGCAGTATATAGTAGCTGTAGATTGTGTTAGAGTTGTGTGCAAACCTGGACAGATAAGGTTGTATTAATCTTCTGTCCTTCCATGTTCTCAACAGTGACGCTAACAACCAAGCAGTAGTTAGCATCACTTCCCAGAGGGAGAAAAAGAGACTCCACAGTCTGGTTATTGCCACAGTACAAGTATTCACCTATTCAACATAAGGCAGTTAAGTATCTTTTGTCTGGGTAAAGGATGAGAAGAGCTTGAGCACTGGGTAAAGCTTTCCATACCAGTGAATGTTCTGAAGCAGTACATGCAGGGTCCAGATTGGCAGAACGATGAAGTCACGGTGCACGTAATGTTGAAGGGAGAGAGAATGTCGCCAACGGTGGGGTTAATGTTACAGGATGGTGGAGAGGAAACATCTCCTAGGGTATTGGTAGTGGTTGGAGAGAGAAAAAAAAGAGTATTAGAGGTGAAGGCAGGGTGGGGTGTTGGGATGCAGGCTGCATATTTGTGGTTTGACTATCAGGTAGTGATGCAAAGAACAACGTAGATGAGATACCGAATATTGGAATGGTGAATTCAGTGGATCCAGATAAGCCATTTCTTACACCTATAGAAAAATGATGCAAGCCCTGTGAGCAAATGTGGCCATTCGTTTTAAAATCCATGAAGAAACGCAAAGAAAAACTGATACCCACCATAAGCAACAACATTTATATTCTGCCGTGCATTGATTAAAGTTGAACTCTCAATAACAAAAGAGCTGCCACCTTCCTTCTGTTTTATCAGTGCCTTCTGTCCTTTTTCTGAATAGCAGGAGCTCAAAACCTCCTAAAAGCAATAAAGCAAAGTAAATACTGTATCATTACACACAATATTATTATACAAATATGAAGTTATTGCAGAAATGTTTTAATTATACTTCAAATATAATAAAAATATAATAAAATGTCACTTACAGGTATAGGGTTTACGTCCTCAAAATACCAAACAATTTGCTTGCAACCAACACATTGCAACTGCAATTTAACATTTGAGTTGACATTCACTGGGTCACAGTTGGAACATCTGATAAGAAAATAACAAATATCAACAAATTAAGGCAGAACATAACAATGAGTAGAAGCAGACATAAGCAACATAATTCCTTGTTAAAAATTCTTTCATATTTTACTTCAGTAATATGATGCCAGAAAATTCTCTACACTTTCAGGCATAGATTTGGAAATAGCAAATTGTATATATTCATTTACATAAACACATTTTAATTTTAACGTTCATGTATACATTTATTTGTGAATTGAAATGTGATGATAAGTACTTTTTTTACTTATCAGAAAGCATGGAAGGCACCAGGCTCTGTGTAAAATTCACTCCTGTTTTAAACACTCCAAAATAATATCCATCAAGGCATACATATAAGAACCATCTTCCTGACCTTTGTGGTCATGAAATCCTTCAGGACACAGTAACTGATTCTCATAAAGGCATCACAAACCTCCTGCAGTTCCCCTGCAGCAGACCAACAGTATAGTGAACGATACCTGAACCTTCTGCTTCAACCTCTTGAGTTATGCAAAAATTCTTTCCTGGAATTGCTTAGCATTTAACACAATAATCCCAGCACTATTACACAACAAACTGACCCAACAGCGTGCACTGTTTCTCTCTCTGACCTCGCTGAAATGAACAAGAACAAACACTGTACACTTTGCAAAGCCAGTAAATAAAACATTCTCTTACATAATGACTGGATTAAAATCATTCCCTGGAGACACAGAGATGCACTTGCTTGCGGTCTGTTGCTCTGGCTGCCCTGTTGTCTTTGTGGCAGTCACTGAGTAGACCGAAAAACTGTAGGGTGGAGGGAGACAAGTAGCACTTATCTGATGGGTTTGGGTTTGAGTACTGACATTACAAGGACAGTTTCCACCTGAAAGAAAAAGAAATTGCAATGCATTCCAACACCATTATTGTCAGAAAAGGGAGGTGAGTTTTTATTTGTTAAATTAACAACTACTTACTGCAGTCCCAGGCAAACGTGTAAAGTTTAGCATTTCCATTTAAGCCGTTAGCACCCAACTTTACGCTATTCGTGCCTATGACTGGGCTCTCTGGGTTTGCAGTGATCGTCAGGTTATTGCCCTTTAGCTCTCCCATTTGATCTTCTGTCTAAAGAAATTAATTTATTAATAGAATTGTTATTGAAAGAATAATTGGCATTTGCTATTTAGCAGGCATAAAGGAATCAACTTGTTTTCTATAAAGAGTTCTCCACCTGGCAAACCAACAGTGTTTTTCCAGCATCCACTTCTACTGATGAAAATAAGTTCCATGCCCTGACCTTTATCCGCACTGGACCTGTAACAATGTAACAGGTTCTGGTTACCTTAAATACAATGGTTTCCTGGTGAAATGTAGAAAACTTTACTAGAATCAATAGTACCTTCAAATTTGCTGGAAACCCTGAACATCTGTAAACTCCCATTTAGCATCTCATTGGTTTCCGAAAAACTGTTGTTATCCCCAGACACTAGAAAGAGCAGCTCCACTGGAGCGCCATAGTCCAGAGAGACATTAACATATATAGCTGAGTCTGAGCACAGGTCCTGTTCTGGTGCCACAAAGACATGAAGACCATCCACTGGCTCCACCAAGCAAAGTTCCAGAGTAGCAGACACATCTGGAGCTGTCACTGCATTGGAGGCCAGAAGAGTAAGTTGATGGCATCCTGATCCCAAACGCTGTAAAGCTTCTTGAGGGACAGTGATGTAGTGAGGAACGATCCCTCTGACTTCAGAAGAGCGTACAAGCTCGGTAATCCCATGCTGGATTTTGTATGTGATGTTGGTACCTGATGGAATAAAGTGGTTATTTAAGTTAGCTCTATATTGCTGTTGAATTTTTCAGTAATGAAGCTGATGATGGATTATTATTGTTATTATGTTATAATTTACCAGCACTGAGCTGCACTTGGATTCTCAATAGATGGTTGTTAAGGCCTTTGCAGTTTTTACTATCTGTTGTCTGGTTTGAGCTGTGGCACACAATTTTGTTAAATTCCCCAACAGGTTCTTGTATATTGATGGTTTTCTGAGCCGTCACATGCCACTCGCTGGTGCTACACTCCACTGAAACAGTGTAGACTCCAGTGTTTTGATACCTGTGCACTACATTACTCAGCAACCTAAAAAGAAAAAAGACTTAATCTCATTTTCTATGTTATTTCAATGAATTCTAAGCAAATTACAAAAGGTTTTTGTCATTTACTCTTCAGGCATGTAAGGGTCAATGGTGTGTCCATCGCCAGAATTTAAAGTGCAAGTGAGATTTCCTTGGAAAGGGTGGAGCAACCACTTTATGGTCAAGGTGACGTTATGAAAGACAGCAGCTTGCTTGTTAATCAGCAGGTAAAGACCTGTCAAAAAATATAGCAATGTTATTATATTATAGTAAACATTACAACTCACATTGGGCCTGATGTTTCCTGATACTGTTAGAGACATCTAGAATAGAGTTAGAAACATCTAGAATAGAGCAACAATATTATAGACATGCTATTTAGAACGTACTGTATCATTAATAACTGCAATGATTAAAGGTTAAAGCACATTTACTACTTGAGCTACACACAATTATGTCTGCTTTTGTAATCTTGACCTATATCTGCTATCACAAACATTTTAATTATCTAAATATATTTACAGCCACCTGTAATTTTTATTGCTGCTTGTAAACAAAAGAAGAGTGATAAAGACTGGAAAAGGCCTCTGACCATCTTTGCAGTGATAATCCACTGATAAATAGCTTCCTAGTCCTGGGCATGGCTCTCCAAAGGATGCTACATCTGATACAGCCTGGCATACCTGCAACCCATGGCAGTGCCCTAAAAAAGAAAAGTAACAATGATTTTATATATACTGTATATGCAAACTATCTAAGCAGCCAAAACAAGTGTTAAAAGTTCCGATACAGGTCAGATGGTAGTCTGGGTATTTTAGAAACTGCTTGTCGGTCCCTATAAAATGTATTATGCAAAACAGTCTCTAGCGTTTACATAGGATGGTTTTTCAAAACAAAAAACATCGAGCAAGCAGTATGTTCTGTGGTCAGAAATGTCTTGATGAAAAGCATGATCAGAGAGAAATAACTCAAATAACCACTATTTCAACAGTGCCGATCAGAATCAGAAGATCTTTTAACATATTTCCACCACTGTTCTGTTTGTACCTGACACCATATAGACCACATCGACCCAGCTGCACTCGTCATTTACAGATGTTTGAGGCAGAGAGTGTCCGGCCCTGCAGTAGTGCATTGTCCTCCTGCCATAGAAGCTGTCATCGATCTCTATAACCTGACCAGAGCCGCACTGCAGCGTGGCATTGTGGTTCAAACAGGCTATGGCATGTCCTGACTCTGAAACAAATAAGACTAATATTAATTCTTGTTTAAGGAATGGGACTTAAACACTTGTTTGTGTGTACAAAGAAGACTAACCAAACTCGCAGATGAAGTGGAGCTCTTGGCTACAGTTCTTGGTTGATGCCCACTGAAATTGGGATTGTTTCAAGATGTAACCACAGGCTTCTCCTGGCTCAGGTTCACGGAGCCAGTTAGAGTAACTCACATCAGATCCATCCAGCCAGGACAAAGAACCTGTATATTAGCAAAACATACATCAGCATGATTTTTTAATGTTAGACTGGAGTCCTAATTCGAGAGTTAAATGAGTATATTCTTTTTTCCTAAGGTTGGGTCACTCATCTTCAAATTCAACACTGCAGTATGATGACATCCGTATAGTATAGTATTATAATTATAGTATTGTGTAGCATGAGATGTCACCAAATATTATATAACAATACATAAAATAAAAAAATTTTTATTGTAAAAAATAAATCCCTCATTTTTAAATAATATTAAAATATAGCAGCAAAGTATAATTAATCAAACACTTCTAATCTCTGTGTTTTCTTATTTAACCAACATTAATATAACCATGTGCTGAAACTAAAGTAAGACTTCAAAACAAAAGTTGCCTGTTTTGTTCTTTCCATCTCCTACAATGAGGATGTAAAGATTGGAAAACAACAGCATTTGAGAATATGCAACACAATAGGAGTTGTGCTAGTGTTCGAATGATAAAGCTGGGCTTTTTGTACATGGCAACAAAAGGCTCGCTTGTAAATCACAGAGACTGGCAATTTTAGGGCTTCAGCTGAATGGCGTTGACAAGCCTTCAAAACAGTACTCGCTATTCAAGATATCTAATGGAAGAAATATAGGTAGATTGTCAGTTATCAGTGCAAAACATGATAGCATGTGATTGCAAGACATTGCAGGCACACTGCTGATAACAGTAACAAAGGTGCGGCTTGTTATACAGTGTCTGTACACTATTACTAGGTTATTGAATAAAACACTAGTGGATGTGCATTTAACTGGTATTCTGTGGTCCAATGTTGACTGTTTCTTTATTACATCATGAATATTTACTGTCATAAAACATTGACATTTGAGTCTACTGTCATAAAAAACATCTTCTTAAAGCAAAATCTTACCAGAGCTATGACTACATATTATATCTTACATAGCACATTTCTAAATCTATGACATTACTATGCAAGTTCCTGCTTTTACCATTGTTTCATAATTTCACCACAGTATTAAGATGCATTAACACATACTTGATATTTGAATATCAAAGGCCATTCTGTTATATAACATGAATCAATCTTATGACAATGCCATTGATCAAAATGGAGATTTAATTTAAATATACTGTAAGAATGTACTGTGTAAGTATAATTTTCTCATTTAAAAATATACTGAAACTTGTGGGCTAATATTTAAGGCAAAACCTGTCTGCAGAATCTTATGGTTAAGTAACATAGATGAGTGTCAAACTACCTTAAAAGTTATAACCCGGGGAAGTTGCTTAAGACTAGCTATTCATTGCCAACTAGATAACAAAACCCTTAACACACTAAAATCACATCATGCTTCTTAAAATATAACACATATAAATTGAACAAAACCACTTGCCCTCTGTGGCAGCAGAGCCCATGCTGAGGTTGAAAGAGGCAGGTGCCAGTCCTAGCCACCAGTCCTGCTCTGATTGTAAATGTCTCTGGAGAAACTGTTGCATCTCCTCATTTTGAATGAAGGCCAAATGCCCACCGCCACGCTCACACCAACTCTGAGCTTCGTGGAAGCTGCGCTGCAGGGTCACAAACTCATAGCAGGAGCCTTCAAAACCTTTTTGGTGTTCAAGACAGAAAACTGTCTCTTCTTCACTATAGACTGCTTGGAAACTTAAAATGACCAAAATTATGAGAATAGAGAGATGTGCATCCATCTTCCTCTCTTCTCCTGCATACTTTTACAAGCAGCCAGGTGTGTGTCTATATTTAAAGGAGTCTGACGTCAATGCCCATGTTGACTGGGCTTTGTGCTTTTTTCAGTAGACTAATTAGAGAAATTATACTCTTGAACAGAGCAACAATGGCTCATGTGTAAATAGGATTCACATTCCTGCTGGTAGGCAGCCATTAACATCACACAACACTGCCTGCATGTACAGAGATAAGAGCAGTGTCTGGCAGAAATTGGTTGAGAATAACAGTCCTGCAATATAAAAGCAGTATAATGGCTGTAATTCAGATCACAGGATTATATTGTTGCTCTTGTGGTGATACATGATCATTTCTATAGTAACAGCCTATAGACAGGAACGTACATGGTTGACATGCTACATAAACAAAGGCTATTAATAAGTATAATAATCCATAAAACTACACTTCCTTTTGTACAGTGAAACATACAAACAATGCAATGTTGAGGCTTTCTATACGGGGATTTTATATACCAGTTACCAGTCTTAAGCAAATATGACAACCTAGCAAATTTTGTCTTATTCATTTTAAGAAATAGGAAAAAAGTTATCACTTACATTAAACATCAAGTGTAAGTATTAAAAATGTAAATCCCATAATGTAAAAGAAGTAAAAAAACTTGTTACTGGCGAGTGCTGTGTTATAATAGGAAGAGAATCACTTCAGGGCATGATGTTATAGGAAAATAATCATCCTCAGAGTGGTACAGTAACTCTGCTTGGAATCCTTCTGTATTGTACATCGATAATTTTCATTATGATTATTCTTCCCCTTGCATAATAAGAAAAGAGTTCCTACGAATGGTCACTTGGTTTGTGATGAAGAAATTATTAGCTAAATTTTTAATGTCCATTAACTGTGCCATCCAAAGAAACGCAGTAGAGATTTTATTGTGATACTCTTGCAAAACTAGACTTTGATTGGTATTGGAAAAAACATATGGAACACAGATAATGTACACTTTACAAGGTCAAAAGTACATCAAATTTCATGACTCATGCACGGTCTACACTGTTTGTGCTAGAAGTTACAAAGTTCATGATGTTAGTGATCAATGTAGATCTTTATTGGATTTAAAGTTGGCCCATTTAGCATTTATTAAATGACTGACAGGAAGTGCATCAACCACACACTTTCTGAACTGGAATTCAGAACTCTATGACTTCATCATTTTTTATTCATATTTGCTAAGTCCTAAAAGTTATCAATTGGAAATTCTCCCCAACACGATCTGCATATCTTGCAGGCTGTTTTTACAAGAATGTAAAAAGCCTACTGTTGCAGATTTAATATCGTTTTGTTTCTGTGTGATCCTTTTGGCTTTCCATAAAGCACAGCCCCGCCTCGGGCACACATCAGCGTGAGATCCCAGAAAAACAATGAAATGGAATGGAAAAAGTAGCTGGGAAGCATTTTGGGCATAGTTGTTGAAAAGGTAGCTCGTTCCTATTTCTATTGAGCTTTTCTACACGTATTAATTTACTTACATATGATTAGGTAATAACATCAAAGCTCTCCACTTCCGAAAACTGGATAATGACGTCATTAATGTAACACTGTAATACAATGTATGATATGATTGTGAGATTTTATTATTGAAGGTGTGTTCTTTCGCACTGCACGCTTGGATAGCAATGTTGAATTTAGTCGAAAAACACATATATTTGCTGTTTTGTTATTGTTTTTTTTAAACTGTTGTGGATCCAAGAACAACACCGAGGCTTGTAAGTAAACATGTATAGAATGACTTGATGTTTTTTTTTTCTAGCCCAAATTATAAAAATCACTTATCCTGACATGTATTTAAGGTGTTTATACATTTTGAAAATACTTCTTGATTTTGTGTGCACTGGGTTTAATTGTTTATGCATCCCTAACAGGTCATCAGAGGTTAAAAATACTTGACGTCTAGTACTTCATTGATCTGCACGTGTTATTTCAGCACATTTTACTCTACATTCTCTATATACTTATACACTATATAATTATACTATATATATATATATATATATATATATATATATATATATATATATATATATATATATATATATATATATATATATAATTATTTTTTTTTTTTACACAGTTTCTCTTTTTCCACTTAAAATTTCTCAGTACAGTTTCCACCCCTGCCTATACACATACCAGTACACACCTAAATATATGTATTGCCTTGGAGCTAGTAAGGAAATAAGCAGGGTCAATGACCTGCCTATTTTAGGTAGTAAGGGTCAAAGTTGCAAGATAAATGAAGATATATATATATCTGCACCGGCAAACCTCAGTAGTATCAGCTCTCACCATGGAAGCAATATTCTGCAGAAGTGGCAAAGAGACACCAGAACCGATCAAAGCAGAAGTCTCAGGTAAGCACATTACTCAGATTTTAGTGTTCATTTCTTCGTGCACATTTTTTGAAAGACTGACTGTTTTAAACAAAAAGATATAAATATACATTTAAATATATAAATTTTTGAAATAATAATGAAACTATTGACATACCACACTTTATATATATTTCAATAAATTATGTTTAAATCTAATGCCCCTGTATAACTGTATAATGATTTAAAAATCTTAATAAAAAAAAAAGCTTTTTAAATAATCCCACCAACAAGTAGTATTTATTTAGAATGTCTACATGTAGGAACTTGGCATGTTTGTTCCTGTTTGTTCCTGGGTGATGCTCTATCATGAAGCTGGATGAGAGGATGCAGAGTGTGTATCATCAGGAATATTGTTTTAAAATTGAAATATAAAATGCTGTTCAGTGGTTTAGCATTTTTCCTAGACACTGCATAATCCGCTTGGTGTTGTTTTATAGTGTTAATACCATTATTATTCTAAAATAGTTAAATTACTGTTGGCTTTAAAGTATTCAGGAATAGTACTTTGTTTTTATGAAGGTACAATCCCACTGTGGCTTCAGGGGACACTTCTACGCAATGGACCCGGCCTTTTCTCCTTTGGGAATACATCTTATAAACACTGGTTCGATGGAATGTCTCTTATTCACAGTTTCACTTTTAAGCAGGGTAGGTCAATCCCCATATAAATTTGTTGGATTCCCTGGTGTGGCGTTTAGCGCCACTGTGTGGTTTCATTCTGAACTAAACTAACAACCTAATCTGGATACACAAACTAATGTTATATGTGGGTCTTTTTTTTATGATATGTATATATATTCTTTTCCCAGGTAATGTATATTACAGAAGCAAATTTCTCAGGAGCGATACTTACAAGAAAAACTTCAATGCCAACAGGATTGTGGTGTCAGAATTTGGCACACTAGCCTACCCTGACCCATGCAAAAATATATTCTCAAAGTAATTAAGTCTTTAATTGAGTCATTATTCTTGCCAAGACTGATTTTTTATTTATTTGTCTTAATAGTTCTGAACACTTTTTCAGAGCCTTTACCTACTTGCTGAACATCATTCCAGATTTCACAGACAATAATCTTGTGAACATTATAAAATACGGAGAAGATTACTACGCATCATCAGAAATAAACTACATCAACCAAGTCAACCCAGAGACTCTTGACACAATAGGAAGGGTGAGTGCAAATTTCTTGGATTTTATTTTGTCCAGCATCAGCTGATGTCTGGGTCTAGTTTGTGCATTGAATTGTTTCAGGTCAATTACAGAAACCATATAGCCTTGAACTTGGCAACAGCACACCCTCATTATGATGATGAAGGAAATACCTATAACATGGGCACTGCCATTATGGCACTGAGCGGACCCAAATATGTCATCTTCATGGTGCCTGCTCCCAGACCAGATCTAAAGAACCTGAGAAGTATGTAATTAACTGAATCTTTAAAGATTTCAAATTATATGGCTCTGGATCCCTCATTTCTAATAGGTCATAAGGTGTCTTCTTATTAATAGCAGCTCTGACAGTAGCTAAATAAAAATTCAGGTTTATTATTTATGTACCTTTCATGATTTCTAAGGTAACAACATTTACATTAACTTGTACGGCAGACAATCCACATGCAGCATTTTACAATACATTCATCAATCATTACTCCAGTTTTATACTAATACTAATAATTTTATATTTAATATTTAAATCTAAAATCTTTAAAATTTTCTGCAAATAAATATGCATTCATATAGTACATTGATATATAAATCATAAAATCATGTATTATTA
Organism: Silurus aristotelis; assembly: GCF_946808225.1. Lineage (NCBI taxonomy): Eukaryota > Metazoa > Chordata > Actinopteri > Siluriformes > Siluridae > Silurus > Silurus aristotelis. The sequence goes on from NC_139586.1 coordinate 17,315,858, forward strand.
TAATTTTTATATTTATATTGAAATTATTTTTTATTTATTTATATATTATAGAAGAAAATCTGCCACTGAAGAATCTGCAGCAGGTTTGCTCAATTCCGTTCCGCTCAAAACTCTACCCAAGCTACTTTCACAGCTTTGGGATGACAGAAAAATACATCATCTTCTTTGAGCAGCCCTTCAAGCTGGACATCTTGCGTCTCTCCACAGCTTACTTCAGAGGAGTCACTTGGGGCAGGTGCCTCAATTATGACAAAAATGATGTTGTAAGCAAAAATTTTCTATGGAATATTGTTTTTTTTTTTTTTTTACTAATCAATTGTTGATATCTTTATATAGTTATTATTATCTCATGCCTTATGCCTTTCATTAGCATCCAACTCTCTTTAAACTTTTTCACATTTTGTTGTCTTACAACCTCTAATTATAATGCACTATACTGGTACTATAAGCTGAGAGAGGTACAGTGCATCTGTAAGTAAGTAAGGAAAGTATTCAAAACACTTTACTTTTTCCACATTTAGTTATGCTACAGCCTTATTCCAAAATGGATGACATTCATTATTTTCCTCACCATTTTACAAATAATACCCCATAATGACAATGTGAAAAGAAGTGTGTATAAAATCTTTGCAAATTTATATGAAACAAACAAACAAACAACAACAAAAAAGCATGTACATACAGCCTTTCAAGTCAAGTCAAGTTTATTTCTATAGAGCTTTTTACAACAGACTCATGTCTTAAAGCATCTTTACAGAATTTAAGAGTTAAGGTGAATGGGATGTTTTTATCCCTGATGAGCAGCCATGACGACTGTGGCAAGGAAAAACTCCATTAGATGACATGAGGAAGAAACCTTGAGAGGAACCAGACTCAAAAGGGGAACCCATTCTCATTTTTCACATTATTATTTTGGGTATTGTTTGTAGTAGGCTGTAACATAACAAAATGTTAAAAAACGTGAAGAACTGTAAACACTTTCTGGATACACTGTATATCCCAGAAGATTAGCAGCAGACCAAAACAGCAAAAAAAAAAGGTCTTGCCGGAGAACAAATTGAGGTCTGGCTTTTGACAAGGCTTTTCTAGAATAGTCTTGAATTCGAAACTCTCCAGGCTTTAGCAGTGTACAGTACGCTTATAGCTATTGTCCTAATGAAAAGGTGAACCTCTCTTGCAGACTAAAACGGGTTTACCACCACCATGTTACACAGGGATGATGTTTTCAGAATAATGAGCAGTCTTGGGTTTCTTCTAAATGTAGAGCTTTTGTTCAAGCATCAAAAAGTATGGGAATATTTGCTAAAATAAAAAATGGCACCCCTAAATGTTAGACATATTGTTTGAATAAAGTCCACTTCAATTTCACTTTGGAACACTAATAACATTGGAAAGGTTCCCTGGGGCTGAATGTGTAATACATATATCTTTGTTTTCCTTCCTCACAGACTCTGATCCACATAATCAACAGGCATACAGGGTTGGCAGTGGACACTAAGTTCTATGCCGATGCGTTCATAGTTTTTCACCACATCAACGCCTACGAGGAGGATGGACATGTAGTAATCGACCTGATCTCGTATAAAGACAACAGTCTTTATGACATTTTCTACACTGATTTCATGCAGCAGGACATGGAGAAATTGGCAGAGATAAGTAAGGATATTTCTCCACCAGTTTCTCAGCGTTTCGTCGTCCCGGTCAATGCTGATCTCAAGGTAATCCTCATCCATAACAATATGATATTATTATTATGCTAATTTTTGAACAATTATCTCAAAAATGTTCTTGTTTTCCCATTATAGGAAAATCCATTGGGCAAGAACCTTGTAAGTCTAAAGGACACATCAGCTAGAGCAGTGTTACAGAACGATGGTTCCTTTTACTGTACTCCAGAAACGCTGTTTCAGGGTTAGAATCACGATTTCATTAGTCAGTCAGCAGTTAGAACATCACTAGCTATAATGCTATATTACAATATGTTTATATTTGAATATTAGCTATTCAGTGCAGTTTGTCTGGCTTTCATACAGGTTTAGAGTTACCTGGGATCAACTACAAATACAATGGAAAGAGGTACAGATATTTCTATGGCTCTGTGATGGACTGGTCACCAATATCAAATAAGGCAATTTACACTTTTTACACAATTTTACACAATTCAGTAAGCTACATGTAAATTTCCATTTATTAGGTGTAGAGAAATGCTAACTCGTTGTGTACAGTTTATAGACGACAATTTTATAGTTATTCCTAGTCTGTGTTTTAATGAATCAGCATTAGATAGTATTTATTGATAGCGACTTTAAAGCCTCTTTGTAAATCGCTCAGAGCATTTGCCAATGCTAAAAATGTAAATGTAGTAATTGTAAGGCAATTAGGTAAGTCCCACTGATAAAATGTCTAGTGAAAGTAGGCCAATCAAGTGCTTGTTTAGTATCTTGCCCTTTTGAGACTGGACTACTGCAACTCACTTTTGTCAGGTCTGCCTTTGAGTGCCAATCATCCTCTTCATAATGTATGCATTTGCATGCCTTGTTTTCAGAGTTCTCTTACACCACCTTGTTGCTATGCTTACTTTACTGGCCTCCTGTAACTGCCCACATCATTTTCATACACTGATGCTTGCCTACAAAGCAACAAAATGGACTATCACCCACTAACCAAAAAATTCTCTAGAACTACTCGAATGGTCCAAACAAGGAAGGCAAGTGTCATAAATCTTCTCTGTGATGGCACCTAGGTGGCAGTATAAACTTCCCCTAGATGTCCAAACAGCCACTGGCTTCAGGTTGTCCTTAAAAGTCCTCTAAAGCCCTTTTAGCCCTTACTCTGTGAGCTGGCGAACCATCATTTATATATTATATTTATATATTATTTATATATAGGATACATTTATAGAAATTGATTGAAAGATGAATTAATGACTTCACAGCACTACTGTAAGTCAGTCTGTATATGGGTATTTGCCAAATGCTTTAATTGTAAATATTATAATTAAGGTGTGTCTAATAAAGTAAATCCAAAAAGTCAATTGAAAACAGTGAATCAAGTGGGACCACACTAATAATCATGTTAGTGCACATTTTATGTTAATATAAGACATATTGCTGTCTGTCCTTTGAGTAAAAACCTCCTGTTCCAAACCACATATTAAAAAAATAAAAACACACAATAAAGTGCCTTATAATCATTTTTGTACTTGTACAAACATATATGTAATGTAGTTGTATTCTGTTATGTATTATACATTATATATTAATTATGTATTCAATTATATCCCTTATCATTTATAATATTAATCTTTATGCTAACAACTTTGCAGATTGCAAAAGTAGACACAGTTACCAAAACACACCTGGAATGGGCAGAAGAGGATTGCTACCCATCTGAACCAAAGTTTGTGGCATTACCTGGTGCTGTGGATGAGGATGACGGTAAACTTTTTAAATACAGTGCAAATACACATTATAAAACAATTTGCTATGAATTAAAGCTTTAGCTGAGTAATAAGGACTCATTTGATTTCTTTTTAGGTGTTATCTTATCATCTGTTGTCTCAGTCAATCCCCAACAGTCACCCTTCATGCTGGTGCTAGATGCGAAGACCTTGAAAGAGATCGCTCGTGCTTCAGTTAACACATTTGTTCATTTGGACCTGCATGGAGTTTTCATTCCACAGGAATCTGAAGAGCAATAGAAGCAAATAACGTTCCTTCAAAATGCTTAATTAATCATGCTGCTTACTTTATCAGCCTATGGTATGCATGTCAAAAGACAATTATAAGGACTTTGTAATATATATATATATATATATATAGTGCTTGTTCTCTTTTATAAATTAAAAAGATGAGCTTTAATATATTTTTGTGTGATGAAAATATTTGTATTATGGCCGGGTACAGCTAAACACTAAAAGTCACTGCCTCATGTAAAAGCCAGCTCTAAAAAAAAAAGTAACCAGCTGTTAAATGTCATAACGATTTAATAATTTTTTATAGATTATCTTCTAATTTGCTTACATTCTGTCTTAGATCTAAACTCTAGGGGAGAGAAAAATAGTAAGCACCTTAGCAGATAACTTTAAGGGCCTGTATACATATACAGTACAGACCAAAAGTTTGGACACACCTGCTCATTCAAAGAGTTTTCTTTATTTTCATGACTATGAAAATTGTAGAGTCACACTGAAGGCATCAAAACTATGAATTAACACATGTGGAATTATATACATAACAAAAAAGTGAACTGAAAATATGTCATATTGTAGGTTCTTCAAAGTAGGCATCAAAAGAATGCCAAGAGTGTGCAAAGCAGTAATCTAAGCAAAAGGTGGCTACTTTGAAGAACCTACAATATGACATATTTTTAGTTGTTTCACACTTTTTTGTTATGTATATAATTCCATATATAATTCCACATGTGTTAATTCATAGTTTTGATGCCTTCAGTGTGACTCTACAATTTACATAGTCATGAAAATAATGAAAACTCTTTAAATAAGAAGGTTTGGTCTGTACTGTAGTAATGTAAAGTTTTAAGGTGCAGTTCACGAAACAAATCTAATTTTTGAGAAAGACAAGAGTTTGCAAGTGAGATGCACCTGTTCATAATATAGCTAAACATGACCATAAACACAGAGGGTTTACCTCAAGATGGAAAGCACTGGTAACACAGAAGAACATAAAATTCAGGTTGAACTTTAATAAAAAATAAAAAAAAACCTGCCCAGCTGTGATAGATTAGATTAACCATAATGATAGGAACCCGACTGACATCCATTTACTAGGTGACATTGCTCTTGAAACCTGGTACATGAAACGAGCCTAATAGCAGTTTAGTTGGCTGGTGAGCAACTTTGCATGAACAAACTACAATAGTGAGCTCAATATCAAAGGCTCAGATGTTGAACCAGTGAACAACCAAAAATGAACTCTTTCTACATGTCATGAATGAAGACTGTGCATGCATTTTATGCATTTTAAGATTTTTTATATCTTTGTTTAAAGGTGTTTTCCTGTAACAACCTCGACTTCATCATTTAATTTGGAAATATTGTGTACCAAGTACTTAATAGGTTTAGCTAGAAAAACACATCTTTATGCATTATATGAGTCAGCATAAAGATTTGTTCATTTTCATCATCAGTAAGTCTTGAGAGCACAGGTTAAAAAAACTGGAGGACAACAACAACACAGCTAAGGGTCATGTGATCAACAAACAGATTCTGGCAGAGAAAAACTATAACCAAGAACCAGAAAAACAAGACAAACATCAAAACAAAAAAAACAATAACAGAACGTCGTTTTGCATCGAGTGTGTGTTTGCAATCTGTAAATACTGTATCGTTTGTATTTGATTAGTGATTAGTGGAGTTTGAGTTTATGGGTTGGAATCTGCGGGGTATTTGTGTAGGCAGTAAAGCAGTGTGGGAACTGTGGTTCTTGGCAGCCATGCTTTAGTTTACATTTGTGCCCTATTCAATAAAAACACAAGATAAACTCGACATTTATAGTAATAGAAGAGCTGTGGACTGTGATAGAAACCTTGTACCTTCACACTTATAATCTCCACCTAGAACAATCAATCAGTTTGAATACAAGATAAGGTAAGTCAGTTCTTTCTGGATTTCAAATGTAACTTATTACTTGATCTAGGGCAAAGTGCAGTTTGAATTGAAACTGCAAAGAACATATACACAGTGTGAACTGAAGCTAGTCCGAAGAGCAAGAACCCAGTCACGAGGAAGAGATGCAGTATGATTATGGAAAAAACAAAAAGGAGCACCCTGATCCTGTGAAAGCAGAATTAAAAGGTGAGTTTAAAAACATTCATGATAGTGTTTGTGTGCTAAAGGTTTATAATATAGATGATTTGTTGTTTTTAGCACAACATTTTAGGAATATGGTTAAAATATTACAAAATATTTCAGAAATCTTTTGCTTTATTATTTTGTTTTTCTCCTTAAAGCCTATAAATCAGGCACTGATTCTGAATAAGTAAATTTTTATGCAGGCTGTCTTCCTGAGTGGCTGCAAGGCACCCTCGTCCGAAATGGCCCAGGTCTCTTCTCATTCGGAGAGACGTCTTATAATCACTGGTTTGATGGTATGGCACTCTTGCAGAGTTTCACAATCAAAAAAGGTAATAACTTTTTAACTCTTAATATGCTGGTGAATAAATAGATGGATCTAAGGTTTAGACATTACTTTGTAGTCTATAAAATTGTATTTGTATTTTTATATATATATATATATATATATATATATATATATATATATATATATATATATATATATACAAATACAATTTTATAGACTACAAAGTAATGTCTAAACCTATAAACATATATATGTAACCTATATATATATATATATATATATATATATATATATATGTATATGTTTTTATGGAGTTTTATGTAAATAATGTAAAATAATGAAATGTATTAATATAATTATTAATTATAAAATGAAGTAAAATGTTAATACGGTACAGAAAGTAAAAAATGCGGTGACGTGTATCTTTACATTTTCTTTTGACGTCATAGGGCACTTCAACCAATAAACAAGCAGAGAAACTACACATAGGCTACTACAGAACTGCGTACAGTACATGTACTCACTATAAATGTGATAGTGTACTGTATTTCTACCAATTTACACAAAATGAATCTCGCTATATTCTTGGAAATGTTTTCTGTGTGTTTAAAGTGTGTGGGAGATACAATAATTTACACCTAAAACACTAAAAAAAGCATTTTTGGGGTGGCGTCCGTTTATCGTGGTTTTCAATTCATCGCGGCCTGATTTCCTTTATAATTACTTTAAAACATTTACAAGCATATTTTGTCTTCATGCTATATATTGGGTATGGTTACACTAATAATAACCTTACATTTGCATAAAGCGTTACGTTGCGATTATGATTATTACCTCATTACACTCATGCAATTAATTCGTAATTAAATGTTTTACAATATTTATTTTGATATATTTTGCAAAAAAGTGTCAATTTCACTTATGTATGGAAACATTTTTGGGACACCATGCATAATCATTATCATCACCATAAATCAAAGCATTGTCAGCTTGGCAAGATGCTATTTCTATATAGAATATAATTTGAGTTTATATTCAGTTTATATGGTTTATTTTTTTCATTCCTTTTTACAGGAGAGGTTACATACAGAAGCAAATATCTCAAGAGTGACACTTACAACAGCAACATGGAAGCCAATAGAATTGTAGTTTCAGAAATGGGAACCATGGCATATCCACATCCTTCCAAAAACATGCTCAGCAAGTAGGCATTATAGTCCATTTCGGAACACTGGCACACCTTGGCAGAGTTGATTGAGTTGGCAAATAAGATACAACACTCTTTGTAATTATAGTAAGCAAAAAAAAGCAACTCAGAATGCACAAGACATCAAAAGGAAAATCCGTTATCCAGTATTAACCTGTCCACTGTAGCCTCAGATTCTGGCTCCTGACTGATAGAAGTGGAATTTGATGTAGCAAACCTTAAAGCTGGACATTGTCAAAATGTCCACTGCTTACATGAGGGAGTTGATCTGAGCTACGTAGCTGCATGATATTCCAGCCTGAGGATGTAAGCTTTGCTTCAAACTCATGTTAAGGAGTTGAATATTTTTGAGCCATTTTCAGTTTTATGTGTGCTTATTGAGGACTTAATAATCAATATTCAGTGCTAATATGTAAGTAAAGACTTAAGAGCTATTCAGACAAAGCATGTAGGAGAGAGTTTGCTGAAACCAGATATTATGTCCAGATACTGATCTTGACATTAAACCCATGTTTCTTTCATAAACTGACTCTAGCCAGAAGAAGGATTAATTATCACTGTCTGACAGTGGAACCACAATTCCATTCTGATTTTTATGATTTCGACAGTAAAAACACTCAAAAATCTTTGAAATATGTAAATAGCACTCTTTATAGTAAATGTGAAAGGACATGTATCATAATAAGAGACACTACAGATCTCTATGACAATTTCTAATTACTTTAATTATAGATTAGATTAGATTAGATTAGATTAGATTAGATTAGATTAGATTAGATTAGATTCAACTTTATTGTCATTGTGCAAAGTACATGTTCTGAGCAATGTAGTCCACTGTAGCCTCAGATACCCGTTCTTGACTGACAGGAAGGGAATTTGATGCAGGTCTTCGGCTGCAGTAGCTCGTCCACCTCAACGTTTGACATTTGCATTCTGAGATGCTTTTCTGTCCAACATAGTAGAACATAGTAATTATTTGAGTTATCATAACTTGTCTTATCTGGTAGTAAACTAGTCCATCTGGAAACAAAAACTATGCCAAGGTCAAAGTGTCTGAGATCATATTTTTCCCCATGATCATATTCTAGTGCTTGATCTGAACATTAGCTAAAGGTTTTGATTTTATGCATTGTGCCATGATTGTTGATTTAATAATTATACGAACAAACGGGCGTACAGGTGTTTCTATCTGTTGAAAGTGGTCTGTGAGTGTACAGAGTGTTTGGTGAATTTAGTTTATTATTGTTAACCTACGAAAAAAGATTTTTAAAGCAATTACTTGTTTTGTTTATTCCAGAATGGTTACGTTCATCAATCACACTGTACCAGACTTCACAGACAATTGTGCTGGTAACATCATAAAATATGGAAATGATTACTATGCCACTTCTGAAACCAATTATATTCGCAAAATTAATCCCATGACCTTGGAGACTGAAGACAAGGTATAACAGTTATTTCTCACTAGGGGTCTTATGACCTTACATTTCATCTTTATAGAGATTTGCTTTTATACTCTCTGATAATGTTCTGTTATAGATTTACTATTTTTCTATATTTGGACATCAGTATTTTCAAACAATGTATGGATGTGTAAAAGTGGACAAACAAATAATTATTTTGGGCATTAAGCAAAAAAGTTACTGCTTTTTAAAAAAAAAATAAATAAATAAAAACACCTCCATCAGTATGTTTTTAACATCTCTATGGTGCTTATAATTATCTGGGAACGTGGCTTAAATCTGCATGTAATATACTATGTGCTCCTTTACACATTAAAACTCATCTGCCACTGTTATCTAAGCTGATAATAATGATGTTAAAATAAAAAGATAAAGAATAGTTATTCATGCAAGTCTTGGGTTAATCTTTACCCTTTGTACTTGTACATGTGCTTTCTCAAAACATTTTTTTACTATGTAAATAAACTTGTCCTTCATATGGAGGCCTTTAAACATATTATTTCTGGCACAGGTGGACTACAAGAAATACCTTTCTTTAAACCTTGCTATAGCTCACCCACACTATGATAAAGAAGGAAACAGCTACAACATGGGAACGACAATTGCAGACAAGGGCAAGACCAAATTTGTGATATTTAAGGTCCCTGCTTTAGAACAAGGCAAAACTCAAGGTGACAATTGTTATCTGGTATTTGTCTGTTTTTATTGTTTGCCAATTGTAACCTGGTGTCCTTGTACTTTTCAGCTGGCTCGGACTGGACTCCAGCCTTGAAGAATGCTGAAATTGTGACTACGGTTCCTTGCCGCTCCCTCCTCACACCAAGCTATTACCACAGCTTTGGCATGACAGAGAACTTTTTCATCTTTATTGAGCAACCCTTAAAGCTGGACATTGTCAAAATGGCCACTGCTTACATGAGGGGGGTGAGCTGGGCTAGCTGCATGAAATTCCAGCCTGAGGATGTAAGCTTTGCTTCAAACTCATGTTAGAGAGTTTAATATTTTTGAGCCATGTTCATTGTTATGTGTGCTTAGTGAGGACTTCAGTCCTAAGATGTAAGTACAGACTATTCAGACAAAGCATGTGGGGGAGAGTTTGCTGAAACCAGATGTTATGTTAAGATTATGATCTTGAAATTAAAGTCATGTTTCTTTCATGATACCGGCTCTACCCAGAAGCAGGATTAAGTATCACTGTCTGACTGTTTGCTGGAACCACGATGCCATTTAAAATGTTATGTTTTAGTAAAAACATTGAAAAAACCTATCAAATACATAACTAGCACTGTTTATAGTCCATGTAAAAAGACATTCGAAGAAACAGGCATCATAATAAGAGACCCTACATATCTCTATGACAATTTTTAATGATTATTCAATTATAAATTAGGTTAGATTAGATTAGATGCAACTTTATTGTCATTGTGCAAAGTACATATATAGAGCCAATGAAATGAAGTTAGCATTGAATCAGAAGTGCATATGTGGCCTATTTGCAATAAATAGCAATGTGGTAAATTAGGACACGGGTCTATATGTACAGGGGTAAGAGTGATTATTGTACAGAAGGTGCAGCAGATAATAAGATATGGTATATATATAGTAATATACAGTATAACTGTACAAAGATTGTGCAGTGGATAAGACATGTCCAAAAGATAATATGCTGAAATGGAGCATGAAACAGATGAGTGATCCTTGATCAGCTTATCCTTCAATCTACAGACATGTTTAATAGAAGAGAGTCTCTGAATTTAATAAAGTAATCAACATAATTTTATTATATTGTAACTCAAAATGCTGAACATGACAAAATAATGAAATTGTGCAGTGCAGTGTGCAGTGGTTTAGATTCTACTGAAAAACCCTGTCACATATGGTTTTCCTTAAGAGCAATCTGCCGACTTTGCAGGTGATTAGGGTAATTACAATGATGCACCCTCCAAAAACCACATCTCTAAATACATGTAGCTTTTCCTAAATAAACCTCAAATTTAGGTTTCTTAAACTTAATTCAATACTCTGTACACTTTTATTCCTGTAAACAGGTCCTAATTCACCTCATCGACCGACACACAAAGAAAGAAGTTGACATGAAATACTACACAGACACAATGGTCATATACCATCACGTCAATGCTTTCGAAGAGGACGGACATGTTATAGTTGACGTGATTGCTTATGATGACTACAGTCTGTATGACATGTTTTACCTGGACAAGCTGAAAAAACACACTGCAAGCAACACTAGTGTCACGCCAAAGTACAGACGGTTTGTGCTGCCACTTACTGACAAGGTATTTTTATTTTGACACTCAGGTCTCCTTGAGTGCTTCATGTGTATCAAAGTTTACTGATTAACACATCACTGTTAATGGCAGTCAAAATTTATTTTATTTATTTTAAATCCAATGTTTGCACCAATATTTCTGGTATATAGAAATAAAGGGATAACATTTAAGACCTGAGAATTTCCTTTAAAAATCCCTCCTTTAAAATATATTTCAGTAAAAATATATTTAAAGCTTTGAGTTTTCTCTTAACAAAGAAGCTTCAACATGAATGCATTTTATCCATAGTGTGCTGAACCAGGAGAAAACATAGTCAAGCTGAAATACACGACAGCAACAGCTGTAAAAGGAAAAGAAGGAAAATTACTCTGCAAGCCAGAGATTATTACTGAAGGTACCTCTTATTTTAACATTTCATCACTTTCTGCATTTCTGTGCTGTAAGATTTACTGATTTTCTTCGGAAAACCAGGTACTGAAGTTCCCAGAATTAATTACAACTACAATGGACAGAAGCACAGATATGTTTATATGACCGAGGCAAATTCTTTAACTGCAACAAAGGTGAAAGGATGGGCATTAAAATTAAAATATATATATATATATATAAAATTCATAATTAAAAAAGAAATCTATTCCTTGTTGGAGAATATAATATTTAATATAATATGGTGAAACTTTTGTGCAGGTGATCAAGTTGGATGTTGAAACAAAGCTGCAGGTTGAATGGAGCGCAGTGAACTGCTGCGTCACTGAGGCTCTGTTTGTCCCTAGACCTGGTGCAAGTGAAGAGGATGATGGTGAGCGGTTTAAGAAAATTTTTTTTTCCCTGTCAGTATTTAGTGTAACAGAGTATTTATCAGATAATACATTTATAGAGCGTGAATTTTACTGACTTTCCTTGTCTGCTTGTAATGTTTAGGGGTAGTCCTAACTTCAGTCATCAATGGCAATCCAGCTGAATCTGACTTTCTTTTGGTGCTTGATGGGAAATCATTCCAAGAACTGGCCCGGGCTAGTGTAAAAGTGGAGCTGCACATAGACATGCATGGCTTCTTTATACTGCAAAATGAACCTTTACCTGCTGAACGCTCAGCTGGAGAATCTTCAACCCGCTGCTGATAATGTACTTTGGACTAGATTATGATGACTTTAACTCCCAACAATATTAAAAACACTAAAACCTACGTGACATATGTCACATGCTTGAATTGACTGCGATATCTGCAAGTTTTTTCGACATTATTAAAAAATGAAAAGCATTAATAAAAACTAATGGTATTATTAAACACTGCAAAACACTGCCAATAAGTGAAGGGGCATCATATGTTAATATAAAAATGCTAAATATTTAGTGTTTAATGTCATCTGTGTTTTATCTTTTAATAAACATAGACTTTTGCTGAAGTAAGCACAGATTATGTGGTACAGTCGCTTGTACATGTGGGCCAACACCTCATGTGCAAAGTTATACTTCTTCTTCTTCTTCTTTCGGCTGCTCCCATTAGGGGTCGCCACAGCGGATCATCCGTCTCCATACCACCCTGTCCTCTATATCTGCCTCTTTTACACCAACTACCTGCATGTCTTCCCTCACCACATCCATGAACCTCCTCCTTGGTCTTCCTTTTTTCCTCCTACCTGGTGGCTCCATCTTCAGCATTTTTCTACCAATATAATTCATGTCCCTTCTCTGCACATGTCCAAACCATCTCAATCTCGCCTCCCTCACCTTGTCACCAAAACATCCTACATGTGCTGTCCCTCTAATAAACTCATTTCTAATCTTGTCCATCCTCGTCACTCCCAACGAAAACCTCAACATCTTCAGCTCTGCTACCTCCAGCTCCACCTCCTGTCTTTTACTCAATGCCACTGTCTCTAATCCATACAACATCGCAGGTCTCACCACAGTCCTATAAACTATCCCTTTCATTCTTGCAGATACTCTTCTATCACAAATCACTCCTGTCACTCTTCTCCACCCACTCCACCCTGCCTGCACTCTTTTCTTTACTTCCCTAACACACTCTCCATTACATTGCACTGTTGACCCCAGGTACCTGAACTCCTCCACCTTCTCCACCTCTTCTCCCTGCAACCGCATCACTCCACTGCCCACCCTCTCATTCACACACATGTACTCTGTCTTACTCCTACTGACTTTCATTCCCCTTCTCTCCAGCGCATATCTCCACCTCTCCAGGCTCTTCTCAACCTGCTCTCTACTCTCACCACAAATCACAATATCATCTGCAAACATCATAGTCCAGGGAGACTCCTGTCTGACCTCGTCCATCAACCTGTCCATCACCACTGCAAACAGGAAAGGGCTCAGGGCCGATCCTTGATGCAGTCCAACCTTTACCCTGAACCAGTCTGTCGTACCTACTGCACACTTTACTGCCGTCACACTGTCCTCATACATGTCCTGCACCACCCTCACATACTTCTCTGACACACCTGACTTACTCATACAATACCACAACTCCTCTCTCGGCACCCTGTCGTACGCTTTCTCTAAATCCACAAATACACAATGCAGCTCCTTCTGTCCTTCTCTATACTTCTCCATCAACATCCTCAAAGCAAATAAGGCATCTGTGGTGCTCTTCCTCGGCATGAAACCATACTGTTGCTCACAGATGGTCACCTCTTCTCTCAGCCTGGCTTCCACTACTCTTTCCCATAACTTCATGGTGTGACTGATCAACTTAATTCCCCTGTAGTTACTGCAGGTCTGCACATCTCCCTTATGCTTAAAGATCGGTACCAGCACACTCCTTCTCCATTCCTCAGGCATCCTCTCCCCTTCCAGAATCCTGTTAAACAATCTGGTTAAAAACTCCACTGCCATCTCTCCTAAACATCTCCACGCTTCTACCGGTATGTCATCTGGTCCAACCGACTTTTCATTCTTCATCCTCTTAATCGCTGCTCTCACTTCCTCCTTACTAATCCTATCTACATCCTGCTTCACCAACTCCACCTCCTCCAACCTTCTCTCTCTCTGATTTTCCTCATTCATCAGCTGCTCAAAATACTCCCTCCATCTTCTCAACACACTCTCCTCACTAGTCAACACATTTCCCTCTCCATCCTTTATTGCTCTAACTTGCAGTACATCCTTCCCAGCTCGGTCCCTCTGCTTGGCCAATCGGTATAAATCCTTTTCTCCTTCCTTAGTGTCCAACCTCTTATACAGTTCCTCATATGCCTTTTCCTTGGCTTTCGCCACATCCCTTTTAACCTGCTGCCGCATCTCCTTGTACTCCTGCCTACTTTTCTCATCACTCTGTCGATCCCACTTCTGTTTTGCCAATCTCTTTCCCCTAATGCTCTCCTGCACTTCCTCATTCCACCACCACGTCTCCTTGTCTTGCTTTCTATTTCCAGATGTCACACCAAGTACTTTTCTAGCTGCCTCCCTCATCACTCCTGCAGTAGTTGCCCAATCATCCGGCACCTCTTCACCACCACCAAGCCCCTGTCTGACCTCCCTGAACCTCACACTACACTCTTCCTCCTTCAGTTTCCACCATCTTATTCTTCTTTCAAACCTTACTTTCCTCCTCTTCTTCTTCGCCTCCAAAACCATCCTACAGACCACCATCCGATGCTGTCTAGCTACACTGTCCCCCGCCAACACCTTACAGTCTCCAATCTCCTTCAGGTTGCATCTCCTACACAGAAGATAATCCACCTGTGTGCACCTTCCTCCACTCTTATACGTCACCCTATGATCCTCCTTCCTCTTAAAATACGTGTTCACCACTGCCATTTCCATCCTTTTAGCAAAATCTACCACCATCTGCCCTTCCACATTCCTCTCCTTAAAACCATACCTACCCATCACCTCCTCATCACCTCTGTTCCCTTCACCTACATGCCCATTAAAGTCTGCCCCAATCACCAATCGTTCTTTCCTAGGTACACCATCTACCACTTCATCTAATTCACTCCAGAATCTTTCTTTCTCCTCCATCTCACAGCCAACTTGTGGAGCATAGGCACTGATGACATTTATCATCATCCCTTCAACTTCCACCTTCACGATCATCACCCTATCAGAAACTCTCTTCACCTCAACTACACTTTTACTGTACGCTTCCTTCAGAATCACCCCTACACCATTTCTCTTCCCATCCACACCATGATAAAACAGTTTAAACCCACCTCCAATGTTCCTGGCCTTACTCCCTTTCCACTTGGTCTCCTGAACACACAACACATCTACCTTTCTCCTCTCCATCATATCAGCTATCTCTCTCCCTTTACCCGTCATAGTACCAACATTTAAAGTACCAACCCGAACCTCTACTCTCCTACACTGCTCCTTTTCCTGCCGTCTCTGTAGACGCCTTCCTCCTCTCCTTCTCCTCCTTCGGCCAACAGTAGCCCAATTTCCACCGGTACCCTGTCGGCTAACGATACCTGTGGCGGTCGTTGTTAACTCGGGCCTCGACCGATCCGGTATGAAATTCTCATTTGTGATCCGCATATTTGATTTGGCACATGTTTTACGCTGGATGCCCTTCCTAACGCAACCCTCCCCATTTACCCGGGCTTGGGACCGGCACTAAGAGTACACTGGCTTGTGCCCCCCTAATGGCTGGGTTTATATGTTTAATGTGCAAAGTTATACATGTACAGTAATACTGGAAGTACCCCCTCTGCTGGACCTTTTCGTCACTACAGTCAATGTCAGCTTCTCGCTTTAGTTCCTGAGAGGTAATGGTTCACGGGAATTTGAATGTCAATGACAGTGGTGAACGAGGTACACAAACCATGTACTAAAGTTAAAGTAGAGATACATTAGGTACATTATTACTCCAGTAAAGCTAAATGTGCTCCCTTTAAACCTTCACTTGAGAACAAGTACAAAGGTATTTACCTTTAAATGTATTTAAGTATCTAAAGTACTATGGTTTATTATGTCCTGTTATCATTTTTGTCACAAGACTCTTTACCTAATCAACTCAGTTTATGTGAAAAGAGTCTAATGTTACTCTTTGCACACCAGTCTATTATTAGAATGATATTGATCAAAAACTGATATATATTATAATGACTATGAGCCCAAAACCTTCTTTTCAACTACTTAAAAAAGTAGTTGTTGTGGCAAGTTGTGACACTGAGCTGTTTGTTCCAAGTAGATACCAAGCGATAATCAAAACAAGTTGAATACTGATTGGTCGCTTGCTGTGTGTTTGATCAGTTAAGTTTTTATCCACTCAGAAATAAAAAGGGATGACTGAGTTTGCAAAATGTATTTGGGCAAAAATTAAGAAACTTAGTTAAAGTAAAAGAAAGTACTTCAGTAAAGTACAGATAAGCAAAAAAACTACTTAAGTACAGTAACAAATTAGATTTACTTCATTAGTGTCCACCACTGCTTAGAGGTGGTATGGTAGAAAAATATATTATAAGGTATAATATTTTATTTTATATATAAATATATTCAAATCCATATATTACAAGCCTTTAATGTTTATTTACTGTTCATATGTTTACACACACACACACACACACACACACACACACACACACACACACACACACACACACACACTTACATACACAAACACACACACAAATATATATATATATATATATATATATATATATATATATATATATATATATATATATATATATATATATATATATATATATACTGTTTGTTAGTTTGGTTGTTCATCAATTGATCTATCTATCTATCTATCTATCTATCTATCTATCTATCTATCTATCTATCTATCTATCTATCTATCTATCCATCCATCCATCCATCCATCCATCCATCCATCCATCCATCCATCCATCTATCTATCTATCTATCTATCTATCTATCTATCTATCTATCTATCTATCTATCTATCTATCTATCCATCCATCCATCCATCCATCCATCCATCCATCCATCCAACCATTCATCCATCCATCCATCCATCCATCCATCCAACCATTCATCCATCCATCGAATTAATGAAGTTGTTGAGTGAATGCCCTGAAAATCAAAGGTAGGAAAGTTATTTGCTTACTGGGACCCTTTAAAGCTGCTAGAGGTTTGTTGTGTGATTTCAGGAGAAACCAAGAGATTCATGTAATAAACATCAAAATGACTTATGAGTTTAATTTTGAATGTGAAAATAGTGAC
Organism: Silurus aristotelis; assembly: GCF_946808225.1. Taxonomy (NCBI): domain Eukaryota; kingdom Metazoa; phylum Chordata; class Actinopteri; order Siluriformes; family Siluridae; genus Silurus; species Silurus aristotelis. Next base: position 17,333,079 of record NC_139586.1, read on the forward strand.
GCTTAATTTTATAATTCTACACCACTGGACCTGCATCAATCCATACAAATGCACAGGCTATGAAGGAAACCTGACCCTTTCCAATATGGCGGACGTATCTGCTACTTCGAACATAACCAAGGCGACAGACCGACGTCATAGTTGTGCGACGACAACCGTTCGGGCATGACTTTCCCCCAATTCTTTTGCACTTTGTAAAGGTGTTTTGTTTTGTTTAGTTGATGAAATCAGTCGGAATGTCGCTTCACAGACTACTAAGATGCAAAGTAAGTATATGAAGTTACATTCAGTTATATGAAGTTACATTCGGTTATCGCGGTGTGCTAGTTAGCTAGCTCCAACTGATTAATTGGAAATGAACTTTCCCATTGTCACGCGTACTTATCTACATTTGTGCTCAAAAGTCTGTTTGCATGCGCTTTTGCACGCTTTAAATCATACCGAAAACATCATGTTGTGCGTGATTTTAAAAAGAATACAACCTTCATAACTTCACAACATGTACAACGTTCAAATCACACCTATATGTCGTGCATGTGAGTATATTTGTGGGTATATACACTGACAGCTTGGCTCAGCAGTAAACTAGAAGAATAAGTGGTTATATTAGAGGGGTTGCTGCATTTGCAATCAGTACAGTTTTATTGTCACTGGCAAATATCCACAGATTCTTCAAGGATTATCATGCAGACAGACACAGAAAACTTTCTCGACCAACACTGAAGGAGAGATCCACATTACCAAAATCCTTAAAGAGAAGTTTCCCCAAGCCTCATCTCTCAAAGTTGTGGATATATCCGGTAAGCTTTTGCATTAGTATATACAATCATACATATTTTTCTCATTTGTCTGCTTGTTCTCAGGTTTATTGTGTTTATTTCAGGTGGCTGCGGTGCAATGTATGAAATCCACATCGAGTCAGATGAATTCAGAGGGAAAAGAATAGTGCAGCAGCACAAGTTAGTGAATCAGGTATGTCCCAAGTACAATTCTGCAATACAGTTATTGCTGTCTTGCATCACCAGAATAACTTGTATATTAACTGATTGCATTAAAACAATTTTTTTGGACATATCTTTAGGTCCATTTTTTGTGAGAACTGGTTTATTAGAACAGAATCCTTTTATTAGAATTCAATGCTCTTTTTATTAGAAACAGAATAGTATTATTATTATAATAAACCTTTTTTTGGCTCAGAATAGAATAGAGGTTGATTTAGAATAGAATTTAGGGTATAAAGGACTATTATAATAAAATATGATGACATTCTAATAAAAAATATATTTTTATTAGAATAGAATAGACAGTTTTCATAGAATGGGCTTTTATCAGATCAAAATATAACAGACTTTTAAATAGGACTTTAGATATTGATTATTTTAATATTCCTTCGATTAATCGAGTAATCGGATAAGAAGTACTTTTTCTTTATTAAAGAGCAATACTAAATAAACAAAAGAAAATCTGACAGGACAAACAAGTAATTTTATTGCTGAAATTGCAGACAAGAACGTCTGTGAAAACTAAACCCATTTAGTGCACTTAATTGCCAAATTACATAAAAATACATACATAATCTAATAACAAACATAACAATACATAAATAAATAGAAATATGTAAATAAATTTCAGATTACTCTTTAAAAAAAAAAAAATAATAAAATAAAAATGTAAGATGCTGTACGGTGTTTTTTTTTTTTTTTGTTTGTTTGTTTGTTTGTTTGTTTTTTGTTTTAGTTTCAAATGATCCCAAATCCTATGGAAGCTCGTTTCCACCACATTTTTCATGCGATTCCGAGTTTTTTTTCTCTCGCAATTGCGACTTTATTTCTCAAGTTGCGACTTTATTTCTTGTAAATATCCAACATTCCACCAGTAGCCGTGTTGTCGACCTGAAGTTTAAAGCTGTTGTATGAAGGAGGCCTAGTCTGCTTCACCTGTCTTGTTTCGTCTCCTCCAGCGCTGATTGTTAGAGTTCCCTCCAGGGATCAGAGGCTTAGTTCGATACCATGCGATTCTAATGATTGTAGACTTTCATTTTTAATGTGTAAAGCTTTCTGGCACTACAGAAGGGGTGATCTTGCCCGAAAAAAGCCGAAATTGCGGTAAATATATATTTTTTTTTATGTGGCGGAAACAGGCATTCATATAAATCTTCTTCTCGCCCTTTGCTATTTTCTCCCTGTTCCATTTTTTTTCAATCTGCAGCATCTTCTGTGTTTACCTGTCCAGTGCACTCCAGAGTATATCAGGTGGTGCGTCAGTCATAATGGTCTGTAGGGAAACACAATGCTCCGTGTGTAGTTAAATGAACGAGTTGAGGCAATGAGGCAAATTGATTTTCCTCAGGATTTTTTGCATTCAAATTACTCGAGTTTCTTGAGGAATCGTTTCAGCCCTACTTTAAAATATAATACTTTTTAAAATACTTAAAATAATTATTTAAACAACTTTTTTATTAAAACAGAATATAGTTTAAATAGAATAGAAGAGAGTTTGCCATTTTACAGGAAAAACCAGAAAGCACAAAGTCCTCTGTCCTGACTATTATCCTGGGTAATAGTCCTAACTAAACTCTTAAATTGTAGACTTCTTTCATCTATGCTTAATAAATAAATCCTGGCAGAAAACTGAATAAATAGCAGACTACCAACGTTTCTTTGTTAAATCACAAAGCTTTAGTATTAATGTTTGTTTATGTACATCACCCACCTGTGAATTAGCTGTTACTATGGAAATGATGATGTCAGACTGTCGGAGCTAAAAACTGTAATCAACAATTGCTCCCAATCAGAATAGAAAATGCATCACTGGTGTGGTATAATTTATAGTAATTAATGCCTAATATGTAAGTTAATTAACTGAGTAATAACATGACATTGTAAGTGATAATTAGGTTACAAGGCAAAAGGCAACCTCCATTAATAAGTTATTCAATCCAATTGTTGACATTTCCATGCTGTTTAACTGTCTTCACTCAGGGTATGTTTGGATTGTTTTAGCATGTCTTTATATTCCTTATAGTGTCAGGTGACAGTAAATGGATCATTTAAATAGAGAATATATTTCTCCTTGTAATATTTATTACATTTGTTGCAAATCATTACCTATATTCAGCAATTGTGGTAATATCTGTTTTTCTGTTATGTCTGATAATGTCATATGTTGCTCAGGTTGTTACTAATTTTTGTTCAAATGCATTATTTACCAGGCACTCAAGGAAGAGATTAAAGAAATGCACGGACTGCGGATCTTCACTGATGTTCCGAAAAAGTAGAATCTTCATTATCTTCATTCCACCAAGCTTTACACCTGATTATCATAAATTAATATATAATTTAAGAATAAACTATTGCATGACATTGCATCTAGAAATAATTTTTAAAAGAAATGCTTGATGGGCCTCATTTCTTAATGTTATTTTTAGAGCTTTGTGTGTATATACAGCATCTCAGAAAAGTGAGTACTCACATTTCAGCAACCATTTTAGTGTATCTTCTAAATTGACCATACTATAGAAACTAAACTTGGCTATATTTTATAGTAATTAATGTGAACATTAAGTACAGATTTACTGTCCTCTGAAAATAACTCTAAATCTGTACTGCTATACAAGCTGCACATTGACTACTCTAAAATATATCCACGTTTCATTTCTACAGTATTGTCCCTTGAGAAGATATACTACAATGGTTGTTGAAATGTGAGGGGTGTGTGTAAATGTTTATATGTATGTATGTATGTATGTATATATATATACACACACACACAGTATATTAGTAATAATTGCATTGAAATATAAATGCAGGAGTTCTTGTGGAATATGAATGTTTTTTCCCACACACACTAAGTGAATTTTCCTGGAGATAGATCTGTGGAAAGATCTTGTATCCAGCTTGATAAATGTGGCCCAATATTGTTGGAGTTCTAGAGTATGCACAAAATGTGACTTGAATGCTGCACTGCGCACAAAAATGACACAATATCTGAAAGCCACTGTTGTAGCCAGAGAAGAAAACCTGAAAAGCATCTCAGAATAGCAAATACAGTTATTCATAGCGCCAGTGATACTTGATATAACGTAAATATTAGATTTAGAACACTTGCGTTTGTTAATGTGTGAAACATTAGTGTTGTTTCTCTGTCCTTTGATTATGATCATTAGGAACCGAAAGCCATTAAATCCCATTTCTCTGTTACCGTCAATATTCTTGTGTGTGCACTGATAAAATATATGATCTCATAATATTTAGTGGAATTTGCGTGACGTTCTCTTAAGATTATGTGAATGACATGCTTATCCACTAGATGTCTCTACATATTGATATACCTAAACCATGTACTGAACAATTTTTTTTGTAAGGATGAAACATTGCAGAATAAAATGTAATTGACACAAAAGTGTACTTTTCTTTTGAGTAGTAAAACAGAAAACTGGTAGAATTGTATAGCATGACCCAAAAGCAAATGCTTAAACACTAATGAGAAAATCAGTGTTTCTCTGTGACTGTTTCAGGCTCTGAATTTGAATCATTTTAACTAAAAAGAATGTATACATTCCAAAAGCTAATTAAAAAGTAGTTCTAGAGTCACTCCAGGCATATATATTTGATTAATTAATCCATTAACAGAAAATGATGTTGTGCTTTCCAGAGGAAGCATTACCATCATTATGACTGTTCAAAACATTCTATTGGGTGGCAATAATTTTAAAACCTTCATTTAAAACAAGTCAAGTTTATTTCTATTGCGCTTTTCACCAAAGACATTGTCTCAAGGCAGCTAAACAGAATTTGAGTTAAGGTGAACAATGTTTTTTTATCCCTGATGAGCAAGCCATGGCGATTTTGAAAGGTGAGATGATGCCTGAGGAATGGAGAAGAAGTGTGATGGTACCGATCTTTAAGAATAAGGGTGCTGTGCAGACCTGCAGTAACTACAGGGGAATAAAGTTGATCAGTAACTACAGGGGAATAAAGTTGATCAGTAACACCATAAAGTTATGGGAAATACTATAAAGTAGTGGAAGCCAGTCTAAAAGAAGAGGTGACCATCTGTGAGCAACAGTATGGTTTCATCCTGAGGAAGAGCAGCAAAGACACATTATTTGCTTTGAGAAAGTTGATGGAGAAGTATAGAGAAGGTCAGGAGTTGAATTGTGGTATTGTATGAGGATGTCAGGTGTGGCAGAGAAGTATTTGAGGGTGGTCAGGACATGTATGAGGACAGAGTGACAGCAGTGAAGTGTGCAGTAGGACCGACAGACTGGTTCAAGGTGGAGACGGATGAGCCGCTGTGGCGATTTCCAATGGGAGAAGCTAAAAGAAGAAGAGCAAGCCATGCCAAATATGGCAAGGAAAAACTCCCTTAGATTTTATGAGGAAGAAACTTTGACAGGAACCAGACTTAAAAGGGAACCCATCCTCATTTCTGTAAAATCAAGATTGTGATTATAAATCTTAAAAACAACAGAAAACACTGGAGAGTGAGAACTAACATGAGCACCGGAATGTAAGATTATGAGTAATGTGCATTCTACAGTCTTATACAGTCAAGTGTCATTTTTGTTTGATCACATGAGGGTGCCACTAATTTCATAACAATGTTTTTTCCTCATATCCTGCAGATCTTTAAATACTAAACAACCATTTAGCCAAAAGAACAGTAATAATGGTATACACAGAATATTGAATCATTGAAATTGCAGTGGGAAATTTTGCTCATTACCTTCATCACCCTAGATGCATGATATACCTCCCACTGCAACATTTTAATGTCATAGCAGACTAAAGCAAAAAATGTCCTTAGGTTCCACTATTGAACATGTTCCCTTAAAGGGGTACTTGGCAGACCTGGAACTTTAAATCATGCTGCCATCAGGTTTTGGTACAGAAATACTCAGATGATTAGTTTATTTGCTGATACCCTTCACCTTCCAGGCACACTCATGGACACAGAATTACACTTCTTAGTCATGCTAATCTTCATAAATACCATCTTAAATCTTTGATATTTATCAGAGTTTGTCTTCAAGATAATCTAGCCAACTGTTAAACTGATGTATGTAAAGAACTGATTAACAGGAGCCATGCAAAAAAAACAACATATAGGATACAGAGTTTTTTGTTTTAAATTGAGTTTTTGGGGTCAGCACTGAGACTGAAGAGAATTTCCAATTACTTAGTCCCATGAAAAGCTGCATTTTTTACATATTTACTATGAGAAAGCAAACAGAGTAATTATTGAATGATCAATAGTTGACAGTTAAAGGTGCTATAATGCTAAATTAAAGTGATAATAGGAACATAACAGTTTTGCAGATGCCCATCAACATTAAATATAGCTACAATCAGACATAAAAATGATGTGTGCGCATGACTAGTTTGTGTTAAATTGCTTTTGTGGTAGGGGACAGCGTGACCATTTTAATATATTCTGTTGGAAAGAGCACATGGGATGGTTTCAGTAAATCATCACATCAAACTGCACCGTTGCCATGTTTTATTCCTATTTTGTTCCTTTATTACAATCTAAAAGACTGCTTTTCCAAAATGATTGTTGACAAAATAAGGAAGTCTCCATTGATTTTTTATTTTATTTTATTTTGTTACTCAAAAGCAGCCTTTAATCCAGACACTATTGATCTTAATAGAGCCAAATGAGGTACCCTTTGTGCTCAGCAGACTTTCTTCTTTCATTTCATTTTTATTTTGGAGCAAATATGTATTTTACTGACAGTCCACACAAAGTGTCTGTTTATACCCTAAATACTGAAAGTCTATAACAATTATGTAAGGAACATAAGCCCTCAGTAGTTTTAGAAGTAGTAGCAGATATTTGCTTTAATGACTATTTTTCATTGTGCTGATGCAGTTGTACAGTACCAGTCAACAGTGTTTTCTTTATATTTATTATTTTCAATATTGCACATTAATACTAAATACATAAAAACTACTAAGGAACATGTATGGATTTATTTAGTAAAACTGTTAAACAACCCAGACTATGTTTTATAGTTGAGATTGTCCAAAGTAGCTACAATTAGTTTTGATGACAGCTTGGCACACTCACACATTGTTGGTGATTTAGTCAAATTTGAGATCACACTTAACCAGCATGGCTACCACCGCATTTTGCAACACAATGCCATCCCATCTGGTTTGTACAATTTGTTTCCAAAAGAATAATGATGAATGAAAAAATTTTTCTATTTAATGTAAGTAATATAAATCCAAACAAAATGGTTTTAGGGTGAAGGACAAGCAGCCAACGATTACTCAACACCTCTGTTAACTCCTTCAAGATTATTGGAAAACAATTCTATAAGGCTGGCAGAGGGAATGCCAAGAGTGTGCAAAGTGGTCATCAAAGCAAAAGGTGGATGCTTTGGATAATCTAAAATATAAATGAAATTCTGGGTTGACTACATAATTTCATATTTGTTGTCATAATGTTGATGTCTTCAGTATTACTGTACAATGTTGAAAACCCTGTGAATAGAGAAGAAGGTGTGAATAAGAAGGTGTGTAGAAATGCATGTGTACATGATAGGAATACATGGCTTCTTGTAACTTAATAAACTGTATTGTTAAACCTTTAAACAAAAATGTATGGTAGCAAAACAATATATTTTTTTTAAGGTATTAAATACGGAAGTTTCAGTAGAAATGCTTGTGAAAAGGAAAACACGTTTCACAACAGGTTAACCAAGCAGATTGTTAGAAATAAACGATTTAGAACTTTTTGTTATATTTGGTTTCAGAGACATGTTTTGAGCAGACGTCTAGAAAAGGGTATTGGGGTGTAAGTCTGTATTCGCTTTGTGTACCTTTTTTACGGTATCTTTGTAGTCTACCGTAAATCTGGTAATAGGCTGAGCCGGTGCGCCCCCTCTCCCCGGTTAGAGCTGAAGTCGCGCCAGAGCTGCTGGAGGACCGTTAGATCACCCGCAGAGATGGCGAAGGAGGGCACCGAGGCGGCGGAGGAAACCGAGCAGATGATCGAGAAGAACGGGGCTAAAGAGCCGGAGAGCGCCGTGAATGCGCCGGATCCAAAGGAAATGCGCGCTGTGCTGCTTTCAGGCTTTGGAGGTCTAAACAAACTCAAAGTGACCAAGAAAGCCATGCCTGAACCCCAAGAAGGAGAAGTCAAAATTCGCGTTAAAGCATGGTACACCCTGTTTAATTATCGTTTTGTATATGGTTTTTTTTTTATTATTATTGTTTACTATTTTACAATTTGTATTTTTTTTTTTTTTTTTTTTTTTTGGAGAAATGTGACTGTGCGCTTTCCAGCAACATGTTGCATGAACACTGCCATAATGAACAGGTGCATGAGGAGGAACGAGATGGAAAGAAATATGGAATCATATTTGAATAGTTACTTTTCCATATGTCTGAATATATATATATATATATATATATATATATATATATATATATATATATATATATATATATATATATATATATATATATATATATATATATATTTAAAGATGCAAAAGTGCAAATATATTGGAACATGCTGATTCACATGAGCCATTTCAGCTTCTGGGCTATACTGCTACATTTGTACAAACAGCATAAGAAAATATGAATTAGATATAATGAAGATGATTGTGAGTCACTGATTTCAGTTTCAGTGGCTTTTGGGGAAGAAAAAAAATACAATTAAATAAATAATGACATTTTAAAAATGGAAACTGTTATCTGCACCATTTTGCATTCCCAGCTTGAAAGAAAAAAACATCCCTGTGTAATCTCTGCAATTCTGAAGGGCTTTTCTTTTCTAATACAGTGGCTTGAATTTTCTTGATCTCATGGTACGTCAAGGAAATATCGACAATCCTCCAAAAACCCCTCTAGTGCCTGGCTTTGAATGTTCTGGAATAGTGGAAGCTGTGGGAGAAAATACTAAAGGCTTTGAGGTATGTAACATCGTAGACTTTCATAAGCACTCGCATGTCTAACTATAAACCTGTATAGCTGAAAACACATGACAATAGCAATAGTATTTATTTATAAAGAAAACGAGAAAATTGATGTTTACTACATAAGTCTTGTCTGAAACTAAACGGATGTGACACACATGCTTGTTTGTCTCTCTACCAGAACCATTATAAAACATGTCTGTATCAGAGGCAGCATCCAGTCAGAGAGTTCTCTAAAGAGGGTTTCGATTAGAATCCCTTTAGGAAGGTTTAGGAACTCTTAACTATCTGTAGATCCCACAAACAACCGTGTGCTAAATGTATTGATACAACTTGCCATTTTATATTATCTCTATAAAACGATCTCACCATAATCATCCACCATCTGCATTAATTCCTTGTACCATCAGTAGCTTACGAGCAAATATCTGCAATCTGTTAAGCGCTATAGTTCTCTCAGTTCTCTGAGTCGAGCATGATGGACGTCTGTGTACAAACACAACTACGATTTCTGTGAATTAGTGAATTTGCTGTCTGATTTAGTTCAGTTGAAACTACTTGAAATAATGCAACATTTAATAGTGGGTACACTCCCTTAAGCATGCATTAATTGTCTTTTTTGAGAACCCTATAATGAATTATATAAGAACACTACAACAGCAAGGGTCCAGTGTAGGGTGCTTTTTTGAGCAACAAAGAATTAATCTGCAAATGAGATGCTACTAATCTTTTTATTTTATTTTATTTTATTACTCTCTCTTTATTTTTGTGCTTTCAGATTGGAGACAGGGTAATGGCTTTTACGAACTACAATGCTTGGGCCGAGGTGGTATGCACACAGCAGGATTGGGTTTATAAGATACCTGATGAGATGACTTTTCCCGAGGCAGCTGCTTTCTCTATGAACTTTGTGGCTGCATACATGATGCTGTTTGAAGTGGCCAATCTCCGGGAGGGGATGTCTGTATTTGTTCACTCAGCAGGGGGGGGAGTGGTAAGTCTCATAGACTGGGGTTATGATTACAGGGACATAGAAACCAGAGCACTAGAGAAATAATAATAATAATAATAATAATAACAGAAGACTATAGTGAGATTTTATCATTTTTTATCATTTAAATATTTTAGGCTTATAACATGATTCATGTGGTGGTTATGGGAACATACTTTGTCACATCCAAGAAAAAACAGATATAAGAATGTCATTACTGTAGTGTTTTGTAGTTATAATGTGTTTTATGTCTATTAGAACGTAACAATCTGGGAACAATGGCATTTTTATAACTTGAAGTTATATTTAAGGTTGATGATCAGTACAAACAAGTTCCAGGTATCACTTTAGTAATAACAGCTATTTCCACATATTCTTATTCTTATTCTTAAATTAAAAAAATGTACTGTTACAGAGAAAGTTATAATTTTATAAGGATAATATAAAAGTTATAAGGATAATTTCAAGCTTTAGCTTTGCCTGTGATTGTTACGAAGAGCTGACTAGAGACTTCTTCTATCTATGTTCAATAAACATTTCACAGAATATTCATCATATCAATTCTTTAATAATAACATCATTATTTTTTTCTTGTTGTTCATTACACATTTTCTATCCAATCAGAATCAAGAAAGCAACAACACCGTCATATTAGGGAGTTTATTTGGTCAAAAGAAAGACACTGTGCATATGTTGGCAGAGCTGGAGTTTGGTGACAGTGCTGCTGTGTGCTGTGTTGTTCCACATGCTTCTGATTCATAATTCAATATTACTGCACCGAAAATCAGATCACTTTCATCAGGGTTGTACCTGTATTTGTGGTAGAAATGTATGGGCATTTAATTAAATCAAATCCGCATTGCCATTTTCAGTTTTTTACTACAGATTTCCTCTTATTGTGTTACATCCAATTCGCTTCAGTGACAGTGATAATGCTGAAGCTCTCTCCTGTTTATTTATGTATGTTTTGTTTTTAGGGTCAAGCCGTTGCCCAGTTGTGCGCCACCGTCCCCAACGTCACGGTGTTTGGCACGGCGTCTCCGTTCAAACACGAAGCTATTCAACACTCTGTCACACACCTGTTCGACAGAAACCTCGACTATGTAGCAGAAGTTCGGAAGTAAGCAGACCGATGCTTTTTTTTTTTTTTTTATCACTTGGTGTTAATTAGGTTCCTAAAATATCTTAAGTGATGTGAGCAAAAAGATTGTGAGTTTAGAAAGGAACAGAGTGTGCAGATGATCAGGATATGATAATGTGGGTCACGCTCGGAGGACAGCGCTGGTCTGAGGAGGCAGACGTTTACCTTCTCTGGATCTGTGTGGCTGCGGTCTCCATGGCAACACTTTGCTCGACTGTAGTGCTTTAATGGAAGGAGGAGCACGAAAACACTCTTTAAAGCACACACACGCATACAGGCCTTGAGCTCTTGGTGTGCAGTGAACTTTTCCTGGACATTACTTAATATGATTTCAGATTTGGAGAAAAATAACTTCATGCCGGCCAGATTTCCTTCTGAACTGTTTTACTTTGCATATCAACAGTAGTTGTTCTCTTATTCGTTCATTGAATCCTTTCTGATCTGCAGGACATGCGGCGAGCTAATGCAGTCTTAGTGCTCCATATGATCAATATGAACACCCCAAGATCCATGCTTAGCTTTACGCGCTGATTGATATAGCTCGGATAAAGCCCTTGTGCACATTCGAGTGCTAATAAATCGAAGTAAAACGAGTAGGAGAGCAGAGATTAATACTCCTTTCATCTCGCTAGCCGCACATTCCACTCAGGATCAGGAGAAAAGCGAAATTAAATTGCTCTTTCAAGTCAGCCCTTACAATAGGTGAGACTTTGGGCATCACAAGGCCACAATGCAGGCGGCCTGAACAGCCGAGCAGAAAAGAAAAAGCCCTGAGACCACTTCATTTTAATGGTATGGTTCTCATGCTTTTCAGCTTGTCTTGTTTTTTTGGATTTACCATTAAGAAATGTTCAGTCTTGAACATCAGACAAGCTGACTGTTGGACAATGGGACCAAAACTAGAAGTATAATTAGGAGAAGAACAACATAATTTACGTAAAAATAATCTATGCATTGATACTATAATTCTGATTTTGTTTCATCTATATTCATAATGATGCGAAAAGCAAATTTTTTTTTAATGATGACATTTTATTTAGCTTTTGTTCATGCTGTTCTTTGTTATGGCATTCAAACAGTATCCTCAAATTGAAAGAGTGCAGGGAGAATACTAAATCTCAGCACAGTGTCATGAATTGCACTTCAATTTGTAAAGTGTAGACAAGTTCATGAGCGAGGGAGTTGGTGCATGTATCTCAGTAGTCAGTGCTCGCAGAACTGAAATGATCTCTATCAGTGGTGGACAGTAAGGAAGTAAACGTAGTTTGTTACTGTACTTAAGGGGGTTTCTCGTGGGTCTGTACTTTAATGAAGTATTTCTATTTGGGTAAACTTTTACTTTAACTACATTTCAAAATCAAATATCTTACTTTTGGTAAATCAGTCTTTCCTTTTTATATATGAGTGGATAAAACCTGAACTGGTCGAGCGCACAGCAAGCGACCAATCAGCGTAGAGCGCATGTTGTGTTTTGAACGTTGTTTTTTATTGCCGCTTGGTGGCATCTACTAGAGATTTAGAAATCATAGCAGCCGATTGGCAATATATAATGGCGATTTTTTTTGGCCAATATGTTTGGCCAATTTTCTTATTTTGATTTTTACTTCATCTCATAAAATCTAACAGATAATTATTAAGACATGATACAGATAAATGCTTGAATTAATCATCTATCTAACACCACAATCCTCCAATCACTGCACTTGTTACCAGGTTTTGGTACCCGAGACCCCCTGTAGCCTAAACTATACAGTTCCAAAAATTTTCTCTAATCCTTTTCCTACTGTTATTCTCATTCTCTCTCCTAATGTTATTCTCATTCTCTCTCCTAATGTTATTCTCATTCTCTCTCCTAATGTTATTCTCTTTCTCTCTCCTACTGTTATTCTCATTCTCTCTCCTAATGTTATTCTCATTCTCTCTCCTAATGTTATTCTCATTCTCTCTCCTAATGTTATTCTCATTCTCTCTCCTAATGTTATTCTCTTTCTCTCTCCTACTGTTATTCTCATTCTCTCTCCTAATGTTATTCTCATTCTCTCTCCTAATGTTATTCTCATTCTCTCTCCTAATGTTATTCTCATTCTCTCTCCTAATGTTATTCTCATTCTCTCTCCTAATGTTATTCTCTTTCTCTCTCCTACTGTTATTCTCATTCTCTCTCCTAATGTTATTCTCATTCTCTCTCCTAATGTTATTCTCATTCTTTCTCCTAATGTTATTCTCATTCTCTCTCCTAATGTTATTCTCTTTCTCTCTCCTACTGTTATTCTCATTCTCTTTCCTAATGTTATTCTCTTTCTCTCTCCTAATGTTATTCTCTTTCTCTTTCCTAATGTTATTCTCTTTCTCTCTCCTAATGTTATTCTCATTCTCTCTCCTAATGTTATTCTCTTTCTCTCTCCTAATGTTATTCTCTTTCTCTTTCCTAATGTTATTCTCATTCTCTCTCCTAATGTTATTCTCATTCTGTCTCCTAATGTTATTCACATCCTCTCTCCAAAAAGGATGTGAAGAAAGGAAGAATAAGAATTTAAAGCCCGGGACACATCAAGCTGACGGTGGGCCTTTGGGGAATGTCGGGGGGTCAAGTGTCGGTCGGGTTTAGTTTTGTTCTGCACTGTTGGCTCTGGTCGAACAGCGTCAGCTGTTTTTCTGTATGTCGACTCAGCGGCGGAGCTCTTTGGCGAGAAAGAGAACTCTGAATAGCTATTTAACTTATCGAATGAACGCGTGAGAAAATAAAAACGGAACAGACTTGTTGTCATTCTTGTTCTTGTCTTTGTAACTTTGCAGCCATTAGTGAAAATAAAGGACATAAACCCGTTAATGATAATCGCGGCATGTGGAAACGCTGCTCACTTTATATATTCACACTTCTAGCTTTTCTGGTTTCCCTGTTCGGATACCAAATACAAACTACTGCCACCTGTTTGTATGAGAGAATGACGTTCCCTCACGCAAGCGCAGAACGTAAGCGCACGGTTTGGCGTCAGATGCGCCTGCCTAATAATCGGCCTAATTTGCAGTACAATCGGCCAATGACGTATAATAAAAAAAAATTTTGTGTGTGTTTTGGGAGTAATCGCCCTGATTAATCGACCGGCCGATCAATCGGTTGACCTCTAGTATCTACTTAGCACGAACACACAGTTTAGCTTCAGTTTAACAGCAAGCAGAACATTTTGAGAGGAATAATTTTGAGAGCAACCTTATTTGTGCTAAAAATAAGAATAGAGTCTTTTCACATAAACTGAGTTGATTATGCCTTATGACAAAAATAATAATAGGACATTACTGCCATAATATATCATAGTACTTTATATATCAAGTATATCAAGTACATGGTTTGTGTACTTCGTCCACCCCTGCTAATGATACCTGATATCAGTATCGATCTGGATGTTTTTCTTGTTAAAATGATTAGGTTAACAGTAATGATGATCTTATCTGCTTCTCAGGGTCTCTCCTGAAGGAGTGGACATTGTTCTTGATTGTCTGTGTGGTGAGAACACGGGGAAAGGTTTGAGCCTCCTGAAGCCCCTCGGCACATACATCCTTTATGGTTGGTATTTTTTCAGTAAATCATAGATGCATTTAAGTGTTTGAATTTTCTAATGTTTTTGAATAGGAGAAAGGATTATAGAAAGATTATGAATTATGGAAAGAGTTATAACACACACACACACACACACACACACACACACACACACACACACACACACACACACACACACACACACACACAAACACACCCACACACACACACACACACACACACATACATGTATATATAAATTTTTCTCTTTTTTTGTTTTACTTTATGATGAAACCTAACATGATAAATGTGTGGCTGCTTCACTGGATATTTCTTCCTTTTTTAATTTTGTTCTTAGGGTGTGACAACGCTTGCATACCAATGCATCATTTAATGCTTGGAAAAGAGTTAAAAATGAATAAAACTATGCCATTTGACAAAGACTGATTCTTTTAATAAGAAAGTTCTGATTATTTAATGATTAAATTAAATATTCTCTATCATTAACAATGATAAATATATATATATATGTGTGTGTGTGTGTGTGTGTGTGTGTGTGTGTGTGTGTGTCTGTCAAGCGATTAAAATATTTAATCATGATCAATTGCAAATAAGGAATTATAGCTAATTCATAGAGTTAATTAATAATTAAGAATTCCTCAGTTTCATCTTTTATCATGAAGCATTTTTAATTGGCATGGAAGCTGTCAGGGCTGACAAACACATATTGCTGCATCACAAATGAATTCATCATGGTGACTGCTGAGACAAGTGTATTAATGTAAATCTGAATGAAATCCCATGTGTCAGTTATTTCTTCAAAGCATGATTTCTGTTGGAAGCTTTAACGTTTTAACTTTTGTACTTGTAGGCTCTTCGAACATGGTAACAGGCGAGACAAAAAGTTTCTTCACCTTCGCCAAATCTGTAAGTGTTACTTGGACTGCCGTTTATTCCTCACTTGGTTGATTTAAATACCACCTGTTCACTGCATGGCCCTTGTTTTGTTTTTTGCTTTAATCTGCAGTGGTGGCAGGTGGAGAAGGTTAACCCCATTAAACTCTATGAAGAAAACAAAGTCATGGCTGGATTTTCGCTGCTCAGTCTCCTTTTTAAGCAGGGAGGCTGCGGCCGTGTAAAGGCCACTGTCGACAAATTGCTTTTTCTCTACAATAAGAAGAAGATCAAACCTTTAGTGGATTCTCTCTGGGCTCTTGAAGAGGTAAGCAGATGAATGAGGGAAATATGCTAATGTGGTAGAGAATCAGCAAGGCCATTTTTATTTCCTTATAATAGCGGTAAGTTGTATGGAACCATGGAAAGCCATTCAAGGCCAATAATAAATACATAAACATGACACTACATCTCAAGGACTGATAGTAAAGTGGGCTGTAATTGTAGCCAATAAATGGTCTACCATCAGCATATCTTCTTTTCAACAGGGAAGTTAGCAAACGTGATTTTACCTCATTTTCACCTGATTGTGTGTGTATATGTATTAGATTATATCCTGTGCAGAAACAGTTTTATTACCTCAATCAATATCTTAATAAATTCATATATTATGACTTCTGTACATCTTCATGCTGTGTGCAAAAGAAACGTTTGAAGAAGGGATATACACTAAAAATAATCAAAATCTCAAAAATAGCATGTGTTGGATCAAGAGCTATTTTGTAAGCTGCTAAATACTGAGAGTGAATCAATAATCCTATTGTTAAATACAACCAAATTTGCAGTGTTTAATATGCTGGCAATATACTTGCTATCTTATTATTCGTTTCAATTTTTTTAATGTTTGAATGTCATGCACGTAACACATTAACTATTCCCTTTATATAAAAAGGCTGTATTCTAGATGCAGTTAAGGAAACTCTTTATTTTTATTGAAGAATAATCTGCCAACATTGTAAACAGAAACACACAATTTTACAAATGAATGTATCACATGCTTTGTAATAAGTAGTTGATTGAATGTCAAAATCTCTTGATCTCTGATTGGACAGAAGGTGATTCATTATTTATACTAGCAGTATCTGGAGTTCCAGATGCAAGGTAAATCACAGGTTTATATAAATGCACTTGTTCTAATAGCAATATGGATTATTAATAGAATGAATCTATTTTATTATATAATCTAAGTCTAATAATAACCCTAAAAATGTATTTAAATATTTGACCTAGATTAGACCCAGCTCTAAATAAACCTCTGCATATATAGTATAGCTCCCATATAACTAGTACATTGTGTATAACTGTAGGTACCTTTAAGGTTTGTATGTCAATGTGTACAATGACGTATAAATATTAAATTAATTTTGCAGTTTAATTTCTCCATTTTGAATGGATTTTTTTGGTTCTTTTTACAAAATAGTAACCAATTCATCATTTACACTAAAGCGCAAACTAAGTAAATGTTGAGAGCTTTACATTATTCCTCCGGGTTCAAACAAGGTTTGGATACAAAAATACTATATTCAAGTGGTAACCGCATTTACCCTTTAATGTTTAGCCATTTATGATTAGTTTAAGGCTATTAAAAAAGACAATTAATACTAGATATCTCACTGGTGTTTTATGTTACCATTTTTGACTACCACCATGTACATACTGTATTTGTTTTGAATTTGATCTGAGGAGACTCCATACATACTTTTCTGTCCATTCATCTTTTGTAATACATACTGTTCCAGTCACCCACGTTGTCCTTCCATATTTTCTTACTAATTTGGTCTTGGCTTATATTCGATTGTTTTTGTAATGTAGTCATTAAAAAAATAAAATCTCGATTTGGATCTCAGTCTCAAAGCACATTTCCATAGAGAAGTAGAACTAACACAAGTTAATTTGCTTTGTTAGTCCAAGATGCATTGCTTTATCATAGTCAACGATTCTTCATTCTTCCAGCTGTCAGTCAATATACTGCTTCCAAACCTGCTGTCAATCAAACATTCCCCTGAAGCTCAAATATTGTCAAGTGAAATTTGCCCATCAGTGGTATTTTAAGATGAAGCGGCATGCCGAGCTTCATCTATTCAGCAATACAATCAGGAGCTCAGGATCGACTGACAGGAGTACTTTCCAGACATTTTCTGATAGATCCGGTTGTTTTTTCCCAATGCCAACATAGCCAGCCGGGTCCTCCATTACTTTTGATTATGATGAATACACCTGCACATGTTGTGGAACCAGCAATGATTTAAAGAACTGGCTGTCATTTGCAGTTTTTTCCGTATTGCTTTTTGGATGAGTGATTTATTTTTTATGTTGTGAAGAAATACTTTTTTTTTTAAGACTTTTTTTTTACTGTTGCGGTTTTAGATCTAGCTTCCTTTCACCTTTGTATAGTTTTTCTATAGAGATACATTAGGAATCACTATGTCATGGTCTCTTTCCCTCACACACATCACACACATGTACCGTATGTGCTTATGCTTGTCACTGTTTTTCCACATTCAGCTGGGTGCAGCATTGATATCTTACTGCTTTATTGCATCAACCGTGAATGTGTGTAAGTGTGGAGGACGTGTGTGCTGGAAAAACAAACATGCATTAGGATTCTTTGTTTTTGTGCCATTTTACACCTAGTTCCTGCCAACCCAGGCTTCAGATTGTCATTTCTTTTGTATCTGTGTGTGTGTGTGTGTGTGTGTGTGTGTGTGTGTGTGTGTGTGTGTGTGTGTGTGTGTGTGTGTGTATTTCAGCTGGGTGAGCAGTTATATCAGTAGAGGTTTATAATATTTCCTACTTCTTTATAATATTTTCTACTTCCAGATCCACAGTGACATGAATTTTTAGATTCAGTTTTTAAATTAGATATGGGGAAAAGGCCTCTTATAATATTTAAATGATTTTCATGACATTAATGCGATGTGAATTGCTTTCATAGCTGAGAAAAACTCAGCTGAGGACTATTGATGTTGAGCGATTGACACTATGTGCTTTTCTTCAAGGCCCTTGTGTCAGCCATAATATTATGTAATGATTTGATCATTATACAGGGAGGGAGACAGTGTTTGTCCTCTGATTTAGCTACAGGATGAATAGAAAACATCGATCTGCCATAGCATTATGTAAACCAGCCTGA
Source organism: Silurus aristotelis (assembly GCF_946808225.1). Taxonomy (NCBI): domain Eukaryota; kingdom Metazoa; phylum Chordata; class Actinopteri; order Siluriformes; family Siluridae; genus Silurus; species Silurus aristotelis. Next base: position 17,351,768 of record NC_139586.1, read on the forward strand.
TATTGTTTAGGTTTCATTGCACCAGTAAAACAGCTTCGACTAGTTGATGCATAGACTCCACAAGACCTCTAAAAGGTGTGCTGTGTTATCTGTTACCATGATGTTAGCAGCAGATCCTTTAAATTGTTTTGAGTGCTGTGTTAAAGACTTGTTTAGATATTTGATTTGTTTAACACATCCTACTGATGATTAAGACCTAACCTAAAGAATCTGGAGGCCAAGTCAACACCTTGGACTCTTTGTTGTGTTCTTCAAACCATTTTTGGACAATTTTGGTAGTATAACAGGGAGAATTATTCCGCTGAAAGAGGCTATTAGGGAATGCAGTTGCCATTAAGTGGTGTTTGGTCTATAGCAATGCTTATGTACTGTAGGTGGTACATGTCAAATCAATATCCACATTAATGCTAGAACCTTGCGGGAACGTTGCACAGAGCATCATACACTTTCTACCAGCTTGCCTTCTTCCTATAGTACATCTTACTGCCAGGTCATTTTCAAATTCTCCATGTGGCTCAGTTCAGCTCATTAGATGAGGATGGATAATTTGGACTTTATAATATATATTTACATTTACCTTTACATTTGTGGCATTTAGCAGACGCCCTTATCCAGAGCGATGTACGAAAGTGCTTTGAGTCTCTAGCAATGAATCAATCTACACTGATTACAAACTTAATATAAATATAATTATTTAAATAAACATCTTGAATTCTACAAAGCAAACTTGGAAAGTGCTAATTTAAGTGTTTCAGGAAGAGGTAAGTCTTTAAGAGGTAAATACATTTAATATATTTCTCAGTGTTTGGGAACTTGTAAGAATGTAATAATGAATTATGACTGTTGGAGGCTCATAGCATGGCCTTCAATATGATCAGAGAGTCTAAAAATCTTCTTTATTAAATTGTGTTTTGGCTTTATAAAAGGTACAACAAGGCTTATTGGGTAGATGTTCTACTCCCTTTTCCAAGTAAAACAAATAACCTTCGAAATCCATAGTGTTAGTATGCTCTTTAAAAACAACGTTTCCCCAATGTTTTTTTTTGTATAGTTCTCCTTGCAAGCTTTGGCAAATAGGGAGCATCATAACTTATAATGACAACTCTATAGTTCATTTTCATACGCGATGAGATTAGAGTCATGTGTGCCTTGTGTGATTAGAAATATCTCCTTGTGACGTGCAACAGACACAACATGTGTGGATCTAATCACCCGACTGTAATGACGGTTTACACAGAGAGTAAAATAGCTTTTTTAGTTAGGAGAAAGTGGGAGAGAAAGAGAGACATTTTTTTTTCTGAGAACCAGAGCAAAAAAAAGGAGAAGTGAGAAAAAAGAATGTGGCCTAAGGTGGCAGTCGAAGTGGAGACAGTATTGTGCTCAGCAGGAGAGCCTGGGATCTCATTACCTATCTACAGTCCAGATACTGTTCTTTTTTTCCCCTCTTTGTGGGGTGAAGGAAGATGTCTTCTATCTGGATGCTAAATAGAACATTAGTATCACTGTGGTCTTTTTTTTTGTTTAACTGTGTAGAAGACGACAGCCTCTTGTATTTCTCTTCGAGGGCTTTCAAAAGGATTAATTGATCGTTCTTACACATTTGTAAGTCGTAATTGCAAAGGCAAGAAAATGTTTGTCATATGTGCTGCATGTGTGGCATTACCCTCAATCTTGCACTGGTTTGTTTGGCTTAGGGGGCCATTTCTGAAAAGCATGTGATTCAGCTTGTCACGATCCTGCTGTGAAGCTCCACGTCAGCAACAGCTACGTGGCCGTGCTTTTTAGCAACCACATCAGTTGCCATGCTAACCTGGGAGCTGCTCTGATGGCGGAGTCTGGTGACCTGGTATAATGAGCAGTGTGCACTCAGTATTCGTCTGAGAGCAAGAGGTTTAGATGAGCACTGTGCTAATGCAAACTGTCGAAAATCTTGACACATGTGACTTCTTAGTTCATTAGATAAATGTGCATTGGCTTGATTATCAATGGTTAACATGAGGCACATTTGTTAAAGTCCTTCTTACTGATGCTATTAAAATATTTTTGAGATTATTGATTATATAAAAACACACCATATTGTAGTGAATTTAGTGATTTTACCAGGCATGTCAAAAGTACACACATCCTTCACTCATGTAGAAGTACAGACACTCAAATTAACGAGCCTGTTTTGAAAATGTAAGAAGTAGAATGTACAGATATTTGTGCAAAAATTTTATGAGTAAACGTAAAAGGTTATCCAAAAAATAAATAGTGCAGTAAAGTACTGATACCAGAAAAATCTACTTTATTACTTCCTATCTCAGGATTTTACTGATCATTTGTAATAACGCTTGTACATAATTCTGTAAAATTAGAATGATTATTGCTAATATGATTTACCCTCACCAGCCAAGAACTCCTGCATATTCATGCAGTTATCCAATCAGCCAATCATGTGGTGGCAGTGCTATCCATAAAGTCATGCAGATGCAGGTCAAGAGCTTCAGTTAAAGTTTACATCAAACTAAAGAACAGGAAAAGGTGTGATTTCTGTGACTAGTGTCTGTGGCGTGGCTGTTGGTGTTCCCTCAGATGTTTTCTTGTAACATAATTCATTTCAAAACTCTGGAGATTAAAAGATACATTACTATTATTATTATTATTATTATTATTATTATTATTATTATTATTATTATTATCATTTCCTGCATACTGTTTTTTTGTTTTGCATAAAAAGATTAGACCGATTTTAAAAATGAATAAATTATGTAATGTTAAGAGTCTGGATATAAATAATTATGCATAAAACAATTTGTACAAGAAACTATAAAGTGAGGAAAATAAGTGTTTGAACACCCTGCTATTTTGCAAGTTCTCCCACTTAGAAATCATGGAGGGGTCTGAAATTGTCATCGTAGGTGCATGTCCACTGTGAGAGACATAATTAAAAAAAAAAATCCAGAAATCACAATGTATGATTTTTAAACTATTTATTTGTATGATACAGCTGCAAATAAGTATTTGAACACCTGAGAAAGTCAATGTTAATATTTGGTACAGTAGCCTTTGTTTGCAATTACAGTGGTCAAACGTTTCCTGTAGTTTTTCCAGCAGGTTTGCACACACTGCAGGAGGGATTTTGGCCCACTCTTTCACACAGATCTTCTCTAGATCAGTCAGGTTTCTGGCCTGTCGCTGAGAAACACGGAGTTTGAGCTCCCTATTGGGTTTGAGATTTGAGATTCTCTATTGGGTTTAGGTCTGGAGACTGGCTAGGCCACACCAGAACCTTGATATGCTTCTTACAGAGCCACTCCTTGGTTATCCTGGCTGTGTGCTTCGGGTCATTGTCATGTTGGAAGACCCAGCCTTGACCCATTTTCAATGCTCTAAATGAGGGAAGGAGGTTGTCCCCAAAATCTCGCAATACATGGCCCCGGTCATCCTCTCCTTAATACAGTGCAGTCGCCCTGTCCCATGTGCAGAAAAACACCCCCAAAGCATGATGCTACCACCCTCATGCTTCACAGTAGTGATGGTGTTCTTGGGATGGTACTCATCATTCTTCTTCCTCCAAACACGTTTAATGAAATTATGACCCAAAAGTTCTATTTTGGTCTCATCTGACCACATGACTTTCTCCCATGACTCCTCTGGATCATCCAAATGGTCATTGGCAAACTTAAGACGTGCCTGGACATGTGCTGGTTTAAGCAGGGGAACCTTCCGTGCCATGCAGGATTTCAAACCTTGACGTCTTAGTGTATTACCAACAGTAACCTTGGAAACGGTGGTCCCAGCTCTTTTCAGGTCATTGACCAGCTCCTCCCGTGTAGTTCTGGGCTGATTTCTCACCTTCCTTAGGATCATTGAGACCCCACGAGGTGAGTTCTTGCATGGAGCCCCAGTCCGAGGGCGATTGACAGTCATGTTTAGCTTCTTCCATTTTCTAATGATTGCTCCAACAGTGGACCTTTTTTCACCAAGCTGCTTGGCAATTTCCCCGTAGCCCTTTCCAGCCTTGTGGAGGTGTACAATTTTGTCTCTAGTGTCTTTGGACAGCTCTTTGGTCTTGGCCATGTTAGTAGTTGGATTCTTACTGATTGTATGGGGTGGACAGGTGTCTTTATGCAGCTAACGACCTCAAACAGGTGCATCTAATTTAGGATAATAAATGTAGTGGAGGTGGACATTTTAAAGGCAGACTAACAGGTCTTTGAGGGTCAGAATTCTAGCTGATAGACAGGTGTTCAAATACTTAATTGCAGCTGTATCATACAAATAAATAGTTAAAAAATCATATATTGTGATTTCTGGATTTTTCTTTTTAGATTATGTCTCTCACAGTGGACATGCACCTACGATGACCATTTCAGACCCCTCCATGTGGGAAAACTTGCAAAATAGCAGGGTGTATAAATACTTATTTTCCTCACTGTATATCAAATATAATACTGTACTATATCCTTGAGACAAGTTAAATACAAAATAACCCTGTATCTTGTCATGATACCAACAAACCACAAAGGACAAATCTGAAAGTTTACCACTGACTACTATAACTGACACTATAGAGAATCCTTCTAAAAATGGTAAATAAACATCTCACAAAGAAACACATCACTATGTCAATAAAAACCATTATGTGTAGTGTCTGCCATACAAATTTCTGAATTAACCGTTACCATAGAAACACTAATGTATTCAAATGAGGTCATTAATATAAATCTGTGGTTTTCCCTGAGGCTGGAAGTTTTGTTAGAGCTGCTGTTATAGAAACATTGGTCAACCAGAATAGAACATTAAACAGTGTGTTTTGTAAAATATGACATGGGTATGGGGAATGCAATCACTTCCTTTTCCTGATAGATATTTGTAAGAATTTTAAGAATTTGTTTTCTTCTAGTAGTAGAGTCAATTATAATGGAGATGCTTCTTTTTTAGGAACCCTGTTCTACATCACTGCATATTTCCACACAAACCTCATTACGCTCGTAATAAACATCTTTTTTCTATTTTTGTACATACATTTTTGTACATACATATAACTACATTGTCACGCATAACGTTCGTTCAGTCCATGCTTTTTTTTTTTTTTTTGTTACATTTTCTCCCCTTACTGACATTTTCTCACGAAAATTACAAAATCAGTCCCATCTATGATCTATCAAATTCAATTAGGTCTCTATTGCTTTTCCTTCTAATTGAATCACTCCATCCCTCATACGTTATTTGGCATGGAACAAAACCTGTCACGGGTGAAATGACTAGTGAGATCTAGCGTGTAACTATGGTGAGGTTCGTGAGCCATTTTTCTCTGATTAAAAAAACTGTAGGTTGTTTGTGCAAAAAGCACGCAGAGCAAAAGGAATCTGACCTTATGTACCACTGCAGAGATTTTATTATCTGTGAAAGCTAATTTCCTGGTTTTATGTAGGCTGAATCTTAAATAAAGGATGCCTTTTTTGAATGATTGAATTAGAATTTTAGACACGACCAGACTGGTAGCCTTAATTCAATTTGGCTTAGCAATATAAATTGTCACAAAGCTGCTTTACAGCAAAGCCAGACATAGATTCATATTTCCAGTGTCAGGCACAGGATAAATGACAGGAGGGAGAAACCTTGAGAGAACCAGACTTCAAGAGACTTAAGTATTTTGATAAGCAAAGGACAGTCTTAAGAATTACTGCAGCGGAAGACAGAATTACTGAATCATTCAGAAGACAAGCTCAAATCCAAATCCATGCCCTTTATTTACTCTTCTAGCTCACAGCCATTCTGTAGATCATGCATGATGATTTTTTGGACTATGACTACGTCACTGTGAGAGTTGTTGGAAAAAAAATTTCAGATAAAAAATTACGTTTGCATCTAAATCATTACCTCCTCTGATCCCAAACATCAACAGGCTCGAATAAATATGGCTTCACTAATGGGGCAAAATGTTTATCGTCATGTGCCATTGTAAGGTGCATGATGCATGTTTATATATGTTTATGCATAATACACCTACTCTGGAATACCTACTTCTCATAAGCCAAGTCTGATGGATAAAACCAAATCTGCACCTGACCCAATAATAATTGAGTCAAATAACCAATATATTACCCAAATCTTTCAAGTACTAAATGACTTGTTGATTTCTTTTAACAACTGGACAAATGTACAATATTTACTTTACAGTAGCAGTGGTTGTTTTTCTTTGCCTGGACTATTGCTAAATTTGAATTAGCCTAATAATTTGCAACACATTAAAAAAACTATATAAATGATATTAATATACAGTATATAATACATGCAAAAATCAACAAAGCTTTATACATGCTATAAAATTAATTAATTAATGTTATTTTGCTTCCTGTTTGTCCATCATTGAGAAGATATCATTTGATTCATCCCAGAAAATGTAAAAAAAAAAAACACCAGACTGCATAAAATTGGTCTAATAAGTATTTCAAGAACAACAAGACAGTAATTAACAGTATATAGATTCTAAAATATATACTGTTTGTATTAGATGTCCTTGAGTTATAAATTGGTGTTTTGATCAATACCCTGTGTTTCGAAGAAGATGCTAAGGCACTGTTAATTAGCTAGCTAGATGTGCAGAAAACAAATTTATGTAAATAAACAAAGTTTGGAATAAATATGGCTAGTATACAGTACAGCTACAGATGTTTTCATGCCACATAACATTCTCTCATGCCTTCCTTCTTTTAAAGAAAGTTTGATAAGGGCCAAACTGTGATGGGTCAGAGCATCTCCAAAACTGCAGCTCTTGTGGGTTTTCCTAGTCTGTAGTGGTCAGTATCTATCAAAAGTTGTCCAAGAAAGGAACAGTAATTCAGTCAGTGAGTAAAAATGTCTCTTCTCAAAAGCACGCCTCCGGTTTGGAGTCATGTAAAAGATTTGATTTGACGAGAATAACTAACAAATCTCTACCAAATATGCCTTTTCACTCAGAAATACGCGTTTACATTAACATTGTCTTTAGAATAGGAACATATTTTGGGTAGACACTGAGTGCAAGATTTTCTGACAAATTTGATAAGATTGTGAGCTTAATATGATTTATTAGATAGATTTATTAGATTATATAATAGATTTGCTGAAAGCAGTTTCTTGGTTACTGAGTTGAATCCGAAAGTCGACCATTTAACCGTAATAATCTTGCTGATTTTTCTTAGTGCATCTTTGCAGACAAGCCGCATTAAAAAAAAAAAAAAAAAAAAAAAAATATATATATATATATATATATATATATATATATATATATATATATATATATATATATATATATATATATATATATATATATACAGTGGGTACGGAAAGTATTCAGACCCCCTTAAATTTTTCACTCTTTGTTATATTGCAGCCATTTGCTAAAATCATTTAGGTTCATTCTTTTTCCTCATGAATGTACACATAGCACCCCATATTGACAGAAAAACACAGAATTGTTGACATTGTTGCAGATTTATTAAAAAAGAAAAACTGAAATATCACATGGTCCTAAGTATTCAGACCCTTTGCTATGACACTCATATATTTAACTCAGGTGCTTTCCATTTCTTCTGATCATCCTTGAGATGGTTCTACACCTTCATTTGAGTCCAGCTGTGTTTGATTATACTGATTGGACTTGATTAGGAAAGCCACACACCTGTCTATATAAGACCTTCCCGATCACAATGCATGTCAGAGCAAATGAGAATCATGAGGTCAAAGGAACTGCCTGAAGAGCTCAGAGACAGAATTGTGGCAAGGCACAGATCTGGCCAAGGTTACAAAAAGATTTCTGCTGCACTTAAGGTTCCTAAGAGCACAGTGGCCTCCATAATTCTCAAATGGAAGACGTTTGGGACGACCAGAACCCTCCCTAGAGCTGGCCGTCCGGCCAAACTGAGCTATCGGGGGAGAATAGCCTTGGTGAGAGAGGTAAAGAAGAACCCAAAGATCACTGTGGCTGAGCTCCAGAGATGCAGTCAGGAGATGGGAGAAAGTTGTAGAAAGTCAACCATCACTGCAGCCCTCCACCAGTCGGGGCTTTATGGCAGAGTGGCCTGACGGAAGCCTCTCCTCAGTGTAAGACACATGAAAGCCCGCATGGAGTTTGCTAAAAAACACCTGAAGGACTCCAAGATGGTGAAAAATAAGATTCTCTGGTCTGATGAGACCAAAATAGAACTTTTTGGCCTTAATTCTAAGCGGTATGTGTGGAGAAAACCAGGCACTGCTCATCACCTGTCAAATACAGTCCCAACAGTGAAGCATGGTGGTGGCAGCATCATGCTGTGGGGGTGTTTTTCAGCTGCAGGGACAGGACGACTGGTTGCAATCGAGGGAAAGATGAATGCGGCCAAGTACAGGGATATCCTGGACAAAAACCTTCTCCAGAGTGCTCTGGACCTCAGACTGGGCCGAAGGTTTACCTTCCAACAAGACAATGACCCTAAGCACACAGCTAAAATAACGAAGGAGTGGCTTCACAACAACTCCGTGACTGTTCTTGAATGGCCCAGCCAGAGCCCTGACTTAAACCCAATTGAGCATCTCTGGAGAGACCTTAAAATGGCTGTCCACCAACGTTTACCATCCAACCTGACAGAACTGGAGAGGATCTGCAAGGAGGAATGGCAGAGGATCCCCAAATCCAGGTGTGAAAGACTTGTTGCATCTTTCCCAAAAAGACTACTGGCTGTATTAGATCAAAAGGGGGCTTCTACTAAATACTGAGCAAAGGGTCTGAATACTTAGGACCATGTGATATTTCAGTTTTTCTTTTTTAATAAATCTGCAACAATGTCAACAATTCTGTGTTTTTCTGTCATTATGGGGAGCTGTGTGTACATTCATGAGGAAGAAGAATGAACCTAAATGATTTTAGCAAATGGCTGCAATATAACAAAGAGTGAAAAATTTAAGGGGGTCTGAATACTTTCCGTACCCACTGTATATATATATATATATATATATATATATATATATATATATATATATATATATATATATATATATATATATATATATATTAACATCACTGCAATAGAGCTAAGGTTTCTGCTGGTTTGGGAGTATAATGGAGAAGATTACAGAAGGATGAAATTACACTGACTCTTCACTAAACCATGCTGAGTTACTTTGGTACAAGCTGCCAATTTGTACTAAGATGAGATTTCTTGAGGTGGTGTAATGAAAGAAAATCTGGAAATCACCAGGGGATGATTAATAAATAGTACGAATTTGAGATCCTAAATGTATTGCATATTTGAATGTGTATCATTGTGTTTGTGGAAGAAATGACATACTCATAAAAAGTGATGACTCTAAGTGATGACTCTGGAGACTTCCACAAATAATAAAAAAACACTTTTTAATAGAAACCTAGACCAAAATCAAAGTGTTTGTTAAATAAGAACAGGCTTTATTAAATCATATATAATAGGAAAATAAGCTACACCTGGTTGGTGTAATACCCCCCTCTGGGTAGCTATGTATCTGTAACTCTGCTCCCAAAGTGCAGAGCCTGAAGTGCTTTATTGCCTATTATACAGTGGTCCACCTAAATAATCTATTCTGATTGGCTGGAAGATAGATCTGGCCAGTGCAATCATCCCTGTTCTAAACTAGAGGAAATTGTAAGCATTTATAAATTTGAGCTAGATTGATGATCTTTGCATGATGATCTTTGCAACTTATTTGGAGAATTTGGCCATTGTAATAAATAGGACAAGGCAAAAGATGAATTTGACAAACTGGAGATGAATGCAGGCCTCAGGTAGTTGTTTAACTCCACGCATTAAAATGGTGTAACACACTCCTAGCCATGGATTATCTAATACTTATACCTAAGGAAACTACTCTAATGTTGAATTTATTCATTACAACATATAATGTTTTTTATAGTTTGTGGTTAAATTGTAGAGTTTCACAACTGCTCTGAAATGTTAGTTTCTATACGGATTTATATTAAAGCATTTTATAAAGTCGTGTATTCACCAGCCTCTCTCAGCCTGTATCTTACAATTAAAAAAACTGAGAAAGCGGTGAACTCTTTCTGAAACGTTGTTGTGAAATTCACAGATCACTACACTGTGCTGACAATGGAGACTCCATCCATAAAATGTTAAATGTCTCTTAACAGAACTATAGCACATACAGTGGGTACGGAAAGTATTCAGACCCCCTTATATTGTTCACTTTTTGTTATATTGCAGCCATTTGCTAAAATCATTTAAGTTCATTTCTTTTCCTCATTAATGCACACATAGCACCCCATATTGACAGAAAAACACAGAATTGTTGACATTGTTGCAGATTTATTAAAAAAGAAAAACTAAAATATCACATGGTCCTAAGTATTCAGACCCTTTGCTGTGACACTCATATATTTAACTCAGCTGCTATACATTTCTTCTTATCATCCTTGAGATGGTTCTACACCTTCATTTGAGTCCAGCTGTGTTTGATTAAACTGATTGGACTTGATTAGGAAAGCCACACACCGGTCTATATAAGACCTTCCAGATCACAATGCATGTCAGAGCAAATGAGAATCATGAGGACAAAGGAACTGCCTGAAGAGCTCAGAGACAGAATTGTGGCAAGGCACAGATCTGGCCAAGGTTACAAATTTCTGCTGCACCTAAGGTTCCTAAGAGCACAGTGGCCTCCATAATCCTTAAATGGAAGACGTTTGGGACGACCAGAACCCTTCCTAGAGCTGGCCGTCCGGCCAAACTGAGCTATCGGGGGAGAAGCGCCTTGGTGAGAGAGGTAAAGAAGAACCCAAAGATCACTGTGGCTGAGCTCCAGAGATGCAGACTGCAGCCCTCCACCAGTCGGGGCTTTATGGCAGAGTGGCCTGACGGAAGCCTCTCCTCAGTGCAAGACACATGAAAGCCCGCATGGAGTTTGCTAAAAAACAGAGAAATAAGATTTTCTGGTCTGATGAGACCAAAATAGAACTTTTTGGCCTTAATTCTAAGCGGTATGTGTAGAGAAAACCAGGCACTGCTCATCACCTGTCCAATACAGTCCCAACAGTGAAGCATGGTGGTGGCAGCATCATGCTGTGGGGGTGTATTTCAGCTGCAGGCACACGACGACTGGTTGCAATCGAGGGAAAGATGAATGCGGCCAAGTACAGGGATATCCTGGACGAAAACCTTCTCCAGAGTGCTCTGGACCTCAGACTGGGCTGAAGGTTCACCTTCCAACAAGACAATGACCCTAAGCACACAGCTAAAATAACGAAGGAGTGGCTTCACAACAACTCCGTGACTGTTCTTGAATGGCCCAGCCAGAGCCCTGACTTAAATCTAATTGAGCATCTCTGGAGAGACCTAAAAATGGCTGTCCACCAACGTTTACCATCCAACCTGACAGAACTGGAGAGGATCTGCAAGGAGGAATGGCAGAGGATCCCCAAATCCAGGTGTGAAAGACTTGTTGCATCTTTCCCAAAAAGACTCCTGGCTGTATTAGATCAAAAGGGGGCTTCTACTAAATACTGAGCAAAGGGTCTGAATACTTAGGACCATGTGATATTTCAGTTTTTCTTTTTTAATAAATCTGCAACAATGTCAACAATTCTGTGTTTTTCTGTCAGTATGGGGTGCTATGTGTACATTCATGAGGAAGAAGAATGAACCTAAATGATTTTAGCAAATGGCTGCAATATAACAAAGAGTGAAAAATTTAAGGGGGTCTGAATACTTTCCGTACCCACTGTAAGCTATTCTTATATAAACAATTTCTTAACCCTAAGATTATCTAAATGAGCTGTCGTGAGTTGTTAGAGAAAAGGTAACACATCAGAAAATCACACCAGATTAAAGTAATCGAATTAACATGTTATGATGAGATGAAAATACTATCAGGAATGTGGTTAATCTCAAATTAACCAACTGCTTTTAAATCGAGAGTCCAACAGTGATTTAATACAAAGGGTAATAAACTGTAAGAAACCTCAAGGGTTCAAGCAAATGTGAACTTTTTTCCAATAAGTATATCATTTCTAATGAAACCTATCCTTCGCTTCTCATCTAACAGAGGATAATCATTCATATTTGTTTTGAAAAGTGCAAAACTAACATTCCTGTAATCTTCATGCCGAATCCAAAAGACACAGTCCATTTAACGATTAAGTACAAGAACACTGTTACTAAGCAACTGAGAAATATTGATACCAAAAATAATCTGGCTAATGATTAAGATAGCTAGCAAGTGGACTTTGACGACAACAAGGGAAGAAACAATAAGACAAAAACATTGGTGGAAAATCAAGATTTTGCTCAAGAAACTCCATCAAGATTCAACCTGGATAGCTTTTCTCTGTCTCTCTTGACTGATTGTTTAGTTTCTCTCTTTCTTTTTCTCTCGCTCTCTCGCTCTCTCGCTCTCTCGCTCTCTCTCTCTCTCTCTCTCTCTCTCTCTCTCTCTCTCTCTCTCTCTCTCTCTTTCTCTCTCTCCTATCTGTCTATCATCACGAGATGAGACATTTGATGTATATGTACGTGTATTTCTCCCTGTGTTAAAGAACTAGGAGGGGGACTCAGCAGCATATAGAATATGAACATCATATAAAATATTTTTGTCTGCTATCTAAATACTTATATTTATTGGGAACTTTATTGCACATTATAGTTTTGAAATGGTTTAAAAGTTAGGGCTGAAAAATATTTTCAATCATGTTTTCGGTTTCCTCAGAAAGCTGCTGATTGCTTGATTCTGATTTGGTCTGATTTTGACTGACTTGTTTTTTCTTAGTGAAAATAAGTTAAACATAAAGAGAAAAAAACAGCAAATTTATAGCTGCTACCATGTGAGCTAAAAAAGAACTAACTCATGAACATTGCTTTTATAAAAAAAAAAAAAAAAAGGTTATTTATTGGCTATTTGCGATTGTATAGAGGGAATAAAATACTGCAGTATGTACACTTATAGGAAACAAATCACCTTTAGGACTGTAACAGTAACTGTGCTTTGAGTCAGCGATCACAACATTCCATCATTGATTCATTTAATCTTTTATACTTTATCTAATACTGTGGTAAGCAGATAAGCAAAAAAAATCTACCAAGACTGCTGAATTATTAATGTTATTCTCCAAACTAAGTGCACTAATTCCTCACTTAAAAGAAGCAGAGCTACCATCGAGGTCGCATAAAAGCGAGAACGTTTTTAGAACTGAGCCTGGCGTAGCCCGCTAGCTGTATTCCCAGGCTACGGCGAGTCAAATGTGCACTTTAACAACAATGCAGAGAACAAGCCACTGCTGGCGACGGTAAAATTATGTGCAGGTTACTGCTGTAAATCAGGCACATTATCATAAAATGTGGGTGCAGCTCACAGAATATGCTTTCTGACCATGAAACTGTGGAGAGACACTCATCAGAGTGATTCAGAAGCGAATAATGAGTCATGATTTTACCACAACAGCAAGCTTTTTTCTGTCAAAAACAGACATGACTCAGTGGTGTATTATAAAATCAATATGCTTTGTTTTCATGCACAATTAATGTTATGTCACATTTGCATATTGTGTCTGCACTGTGTATGCTGTATGCATATGTGTGTGTGTGGGTGTGTCATGAAAATTATGACAGGGTCAATCTTGTGTTTGTGTGAATTATTAGTCTGAACTGAGCTGGATGCGTTTTATCGTTCCCGGCCGAGTGGCTTCATTTCGAGGCAATCAAACCTGTTTTGCAATGCCACTGAGATGAAACTGGATTCGTGTCGGGGGATGCTGGAGAGGCTGCAGTTCATGGTTTATGAGGCAAATGGTACTCACCAGAGGACGATTTGGCAGCTGCTGTTAGAGCTAAAACACACTTGGTGCCCTGTTTACAGGCTGCAGCTGCTGCAGGAATACACAAAATAAGGATTATGAGGACAGTCTTGATTATAGTCTGTGCACAATAGAAACAGATGACGAACAATAGGAGAAAATAGCACACTTCATAATGCATTATTTGCAGTATTGATACAAAGGCTGAGGCTAAAACACTTCAAGGAATATGTTACCCCGAGACATATACAAAATATTGATATTAAAATGATGTTGGTTGTTTATTCAAGTGATCCAGCAGGCTTGAATGAAAAATTAATGAAAGATGTTTGCAAAATGATCATTCTTTGGAAGTCTTTATTTTCTTTATAGGAGAGTGTACAGAAGGGCAGTCTGATCATGTGATCATGTGTAATTGATGGCGAGTTCCAGTGGCAACAGCTTTTGCCATTATGCAATTTTGCCTTATTCAGCTACATGGTATTATTATTATATAACGTAAAATGATATTTTCATAAACATAGCATAGCATCTGTTGCTCTTTGATTCCTGCCCTTAAAAATACAGATGCGAAACAGGTTTAGCATCTGATCGAAGCCAGCAGCACTTCAGACTGTGTGTGTGTGTGTGTGTGTGTTTATGTGTGTGTGTGTGTGTGTGTGTGTGTGTGTGTGTGTGTGTGTGTGTGTGTGTGTGTGTGTGTGTGTGTGTGTGTGACTGTGTGTATATATTTATATGCACACACATATATCATGCATATTCATTTTTACTCCAGGTGAAGGAGGCAATGCAGAGAATCCACGACAGAGGAAACATCGGAAAGCTGATTCTGGATGTCGAAAAGTCTCCCACTCCTTTAGTGAGTAACACAACAAAGGGAACTGTGTGTCTGTATTTGGGTTTGCATACGCAAATCAGTGACTGAGATGAATAAATAAAGAACAGCAGCTGAAATCAGAGCAGAAGGGAACGTTAAGCACACCTGTGTCCTGTTGACAAGAGCTTAAAAAAGAGAAAAAGCACTTGATGACAGTGATTGAGAAATACTATGACTTAGTTTCCATGGAGATTTGTTCAAGTAGTGCTGAGAGCGTCGGCACACATAATGGCTCATCAAAAAAACAACAAGAACATTTTATCTTCTGCTGGAAATCAGGTTTCTGTCACAATTTAACCTCAAGTTTCTAAGAATGTACAGAGGTTATTAGGTGTCCACCTTCGCCTCCTAGCTGAGGTACTGCCTTCATTCTCAAATTACAACACACATGCTCTTACTTATGGAGATCCTTTATAAGTAGAAATTAATTACTACATTTTAAAAGATTTGTTAAATAAAAGGAAGGCTTTTGACACCTTGTAATTTCCTGTCATTTCTGAATTCTTACAAATGATTTAATGGCCTTTTGTAACAACTTCATATAAAGGTATAAATGTGTAAAAAAAAAAAAAAAAAAAAAATATATATATATATATATATATATATATATATATATATATATATATATATATATATATATATATAAAAGAGAAAGAACGAAAACACTAAAAGCTTAATTTTAATGCAGTGTTCTCAAAAGTTTAACGCTTTTAGACACTACATTTATGGCATTTGGCAGACACCCTTATCCAAAATGACATTTATCTCATTCATACAACTGAGCAGCTACGGGGTTAAGGGCCTTGCTCAAGGGCCCAGGAATATCAGTTTGGTTTGGCTGGGATTTGAATTCACTAAACTACCATTTTCCACACTATTAGATTCACGAGAAATAAGCATAAAAAATCTAAGAAAGAAAGAAGGAAGGATGGTGGTGCTTTGTAGCCTGGTGGTTTGTGTTAAAGCACGTGTGCTGCTCCTGCAGATGGCGAGCGACAGCACAGAGACGAGTGAGGCAGGTGAGGAAGAGGAGGAGCATGAAGGAGACAGTGACAATAAGGAGCGAATGCCCTTCATCCAGTAAGCCCTGCTGATGATCCCCATTGGAAGGAGAAGAGACTGTGAGGGGATAAGTGCACCGTGTTTCCCCACGCTGTAGTGAAGTGTACGAATGTGCAACTGTAGTGCGTTTGAAAATATCCTTTTTGCCAACTGTCCAACTCAAGTGCCATTCCCAGCACAGTGCTGAAGTGCTTCAGTGTTTCTGACCATATGTATGTGCGCGTGTGTGTGTGAGTGTGTGTGTGTGTGTGTGCATGTGTATGTGTGTGTGTGTGTGTGTGTGTGTGTGTGTGTGTGTGTGTGTGTGTGTGTGTGTGTGTGTGTGTGTGTGTATTTCTCTTTACAGCTCTGTGGATCTTCTAAACATGTGTATTTCTGTTGTGTTAGTGACAGGAAAGAAAGACTTATTGTCCATTGAGCAGCAGTGTGCACAGAACTGCTCACTATATATATATATAGTCAACTGGAACCTGCAAACAAGAAAAAAGAAGACAGACATAGAAATATTGAAAATTATTATAAACTTTAGCTTATTATTAATGAATTATTTCAGTTATTATTATTTAAAAAATATTAAAGAAAGAAAGAATGTCTGTTGAAATGCAGATTTCACAGAGCCTTTCACAATTCAAAAATAATTCGAGATTTGCAGTAAAAGCTGAAGATTTGTGTGCAGGAAAATCAGTGGCTATGAGTCCTTTTGGCTTTTGTGATTCTGCATGTGTGTGCGATTTTGTGTTGTGTTTACACTATGGTGCCTGTGCTGAGCTCATGTTTCAAAAAGTATATTTTTGCAAACGTGTAATTCGTGTAGAGAAAAACTATAATGGAACCTGTAGCTGCACCTCTGCCTCTGCCTCTACCTGTACCTGTTCCTGTAGCTGTACCTCTGCTTCTTCCTGTTCCTGTATCTGTACCTCTGCATGAACCTCTGCCTCTACTTGTATCTGTACTTCGACCTGTACCTCTTCCTGTACTTGTACCTGTATCACTTCCTGTAACTCTACTTGTACCTGAACTTCTTCGTGTCATATAACTGAACCTTGTTCTGTGCCTGTATCACATGTACTGTACTCTGAAACGAAGGAAACATGCATCATACCTACATACTGTATAATCATATTTATCTAATCAGCAAAAAATCTGATAGTCATAACACATTATACTGTAGATAAAGTACAGAACTACAGAAAACCTCTATTAGTGCAGTCTGGATTAGTATTTTTGCCTTGACCTTTAAAAAATTGATAAAAAGGAAGATGATGGTGGACGATGATATTGAATAAATGTTTAATTATTTCTTAACGTCTCAAAGAAGAAAGATGAAAAGAAATAAAATGTAATGAAAAAACTAGAAAAATCATGAGAATCAAGAAATAAAGAGAGAAATTTAAGACAGAGAAATGACGAAAGGAAGAAGAAATGAAACAATCAAACACAAATAAAAAAGGAAACCTTTTTATAGTTTTAATTATTAAAGCCTCCACTTTTTGAGCTCATATAATATGCATATTCTGATAATAAAATATTAATATTGAAATGAACAGAAGAAACTGAACATTTAATGACATTAATTGACAAGAGATTTGTCGTATCTAATCATAATTGCACTTTCATCAACACAAAACTAAAACAGATGAACAGTGAAGAGGTCAGAGATACGCTACATTCAGTACGCCAGTACGTCTGAAATTACAAACCCAAAACATGAAATGTTTTTTTTCTGGTTTGTTTGCTGTTTTGCGTGTAGTGTCTGAAGTGTGTGAAAGCTTGTTGACTTGCCTTAAAAAGTAAAAAAAAAAAAAACTTCATACTTGGTATTTGTGTCTCGAGCCGCTCGAGCAGAGAACAGAATGATGTTTTGATGTAGTGTAGCTTTAATGCTTTTACTATGTTGTGCAGAGAAATTCTGAGTTCCAGAAATAAAGACTTGCAGAGCATGGGCTTCGTGTGCTGTCGTTTTTTGGTCTTGGTTTTAAATTTGAAAGACAAATCATGTTGGGAAAATCCGTCCCCCTAGCGCAAGAATGTTTTTCGTGTAATGTGTGTAACAAACATTTTCATTTTACTTTATTTACCTAATTAATATGGTCACTTAAAAAAATTGAGGAAAGGCATATTGTTTTTGAAGTGTAGTCAATTAAAAAGTTATATATTATGCACTAAATTGTAGTGAAATAAAAAATTTCCAAAAATGAAAACTGATAAATACTACTTAAAAATGTACTTATGTACAGTAACAAAATAAAAAGACTTTGTAATTATGTGCTAAACTCATGAATGAGGAGATTTTCCTGAGTTTCTGCATTGATTTGAAGAGACATTTTCAGATTCAATGGTCAGAAATTCTAATTGATGAGTGCAAGTTGAATGTTGCATTAGCACGCTAGTCATGAAAACAAACATTGGAAGCACATTAGAGCTTTTACGTTAGCAAGAGCTAGCTAATGGATTAATTATTTGTTTGCTCCTATGTAAGAAAAAAACGTTTATTTAATTAGTAATTTTGTTCCAGTAACAGAAGCACACAATGAAAGGTACCATAGATATGTTTGTAGCTACGATGATAAAGCAAAAAAGAGTTTTTCCGATTTAGATCACATCAATTAAAACACAATTTCCTGCAGTTATGCTATGTATTTCCATTTATGTTCATTCATTCTATCTGTTCTTTCAGAGCACTGTTTGATACGTTGTAAAGTCACTACAGATTTATTGCCCCTTGGCTAAGCAGCCTGGAAATATACAGGAAATGACAATGCTGTCTGTGATATAAAAGCAGCCTTTCTGACCTACAACGATATCATACGTTGACCTTTTCACTTGCTTCGCTCCAAATAAATTAAGTGTGACAAAAATATTTACAGTGCACGCTTTATTCTCAGTCACGCTCTGTGATTATAACATACTGAAAATCCTGCTTTTTTTTTATTATTCCTTTTAAAGCCTAATAATACATTTGAAATATTGACTCTTATTAGATACACTATAAGGAACATCTACTCATTTATTTTACAATTACCTAAACAGCCAATTGTGGCAGCAGTACTATGCATGAAATGGTGCAGATTTGTTAGTTTCACATAAACAATGGGGACCGTAAATAAGATCTGAATGGGTGTCTTGTCTGTGAGATGAAAAATGGTGTAAAATCTGCTGGTTTTAAAATAAAATAATTGCTGATCTTGCATTGTTACCCACTGCATTCTCTACAGTTGAAACAGTATACTTCGGAAAACTAAAAACATCCTCCAGGTGCAAGTTTTAAAAGTGAAAACAAGGTGGATTGAACAAGTTTACTTCAGATTACATTTTCTGCTCACATTTGGAAAGAATGGTTATATGAAGTGCTGCACAAAACTCAGATTTCATGAAAAACTTAAACCTCCTCTATGGCAGAAACAGCCATCTGCTTGACATATATCTGCATGATGTATATTTTTTTTATGTAGCTGCAACATGATGTCAATTTGAATGTTGATCAAACTAAATCAAATCGAATAAAATAACATTTTATTTGTCACATACACATACATACAGAGTACGACATGCAGTGGAATGCTTTTTACGACTGTGCGGCATTCAAGTATAAAAGGGAATGGAATATAAAAGGAATGGAATGAGGAAAAATAAAAACCAGGAAAAAAAAGAAGGTAGATAAATAAAAAGTATAAACTATATAAAATATAAAATATATGAAGATATATATGAAAATATGTATATATACATAGATGCATATGACAGTAAAAATGAAAGTGATTAACATGATTGTTCTTAAAGTATGCAGTATGGTGTGGTATAAAGTGCACTGTGCTGTGAAAGTCCAGAGTTAAAGTGTTATAGTGCAAAAAAGTTGGAGATGGAGAGAGAGGTCCAGTACTATCCTGGGTGTTTCCTGGTTTAAACTCCAAATGGCCTGCAGAAGGAAGCTCCTCCTCATTCTCTGTGTTTGCTTTCAAGTATTGGAAACTCTTTCCTGAACCCTGCGGGGCCTTCTTCACCAGGGTGTTGATGTGACAGGACCAGGTCCTGTGTGATGTGAACACCTAGATACCGGAAACTGTCCACTCTCTCCACTAGAGTTCTGTTGATGTTTAGCAGGTGGTATGACTGCTCCTGCTTTGTGCTGAAGTCCACTATCAACTCCTTAGTCTTGCTGACGTTCAGGAAAAGGTTGTTCTCCTGGCACCATCTCTTTTGGTTATTAACCTCTTGTAGGTAGGCCGTCTCGTCGTTGTTAGAGATCAAGCCCACCACAACAGTGTCGCCAGCAAACTTGATGATGGTGGTGGTGGAGTTGGAAGTGGCCACGCAGTCATATGTGTACAGTAAGTACAGCAGGGGGCTCAGAACACAACCCTGGGGAGCTCCAGTGCTGAGGGTGAGGGTGGTAAATTTTATAGGTAAATATAGGGTAAATTAAGACTGAGGACGCACCCAGCTGAAGGTCTGTCCTCAGTCAAGAGGTTTAAGTGTCGGTGGGCTTTAGTGTTCTTTCGCACCGTTGGCTCGTGTCAGACGGAATCGCTGTTTTTCAGTGATTTTGCATGGTGAGCAGCGGCGGAGCTCATCGGCCAGAATAAAATTTACCTTATATTTATTTGATATAATTGATTTCATCCTACATAAATGTTCTTATAAGGATTTCAGAGAAAAACAGTGTTTGTGTGCATGTGTGAGAGAGATGGCCCACGGTAATTCAAACATCAGCCTTCTTTCCACTCCCTCCATGTCTCACAGAATCAGGGTCTATAAATACTCCTGTCAGGACAGAATAAACTGGACTTTCTCGCAGTCTCTCTGACTGTATTTAAACCTTCTTGTACATATACACATTTTAAACTGTTTCAAACTAAAACTTAAACTGAGTGTAGCTTTTTGACAGTAGTGTCTTAATGGTAAATTGAATTGTAGTATATATAACAAATAAATGCTGCTGTTTCTTCAAAAGAAAAAAGCAGACCCTTGTTGGGTGCATAAGTATTCGTCCCTTGGGATGAGTCTACAAAAGCTGTTGGCCACTATTGAGAAATTGAGCTATTATCTTTGAACATCTGGATCCTGATATTCTTTCTGGCAGATTTTTTTTTTTCAAACCAAATGTCAGACTGGATAGAGACCTGTTTTTAAACAGTAAATTTTTTTTTGTCTTGTCACAAATTCTCGATCGGATTAAGGTCCGAGCTTTGAATAGGTCACTTGAGCACACACGGGTTCTTGGTTTTGAAACAATATAGTGTAGTTTTGGCATTATGTTCAGGGTTATTGTCCTGTTGAAAGATTAACCTCTGCACCATTCTTAATCTCTTTAAGATTGAAAAAGATTTAGAATTTTAGGATTGACCTATTTGGCCTCATCCATCATGCCCTCAACCTGACCAGTTTTCTAGTCCCTGCTGAGCACCCCACAACATGGTGCATGTAACAAATGCAACCATTAGGCCTCAATGTAAAGATTTAGAAGATTGTTTTTCTGTATCATGAACAGTTTTTGCTCTTTTTGTTGAGGTCAGGAGGTTCAATTTTGGTCAAATTAGAGCAGAGAGAAGTCTTCTACGTGGTTATTTGTTTGTGACAAATACAAATTTTGAATCTTGAATCTTGGTTGCGTTGTCTCTGTGGTGCCTTTTTGCAAACTTATATGGATTTTTCTTTCGCACCACTCTTGGTGTGTGTTAGGTATAATATACTTTTACTTCTCTTATTTAAGATACGAATTTCTCCCATTCCTTTAGAGCTACAGTTGACCTTATGATTGCTAATGACTTAATGGTTGCCTTCCTTACCAGGTTGCTGATTACTGGTGGATGGTTTTCTGTTTTTGCAATGTATTCTTTCTGTTTTTTTGTTTCACATTTTTTTTTCCATGTTCTTGTGAATAAATCGTAATAAATTTGATTATGTTAATGAAGTGGGAAAATAGTTTTTAATGTTATTCTGTACTGAATGTACTGTGACGCTGAGGTGGCTTGTTGACAGAAGACTGGAAGAAAAAGAACTGCATGCTGGCCCAGGTAAATAGTTATGAATGGGTGGATACAGTAAAAGGGTTGTTTACAGCACCTCTGGTATGCAATGCACTTGTTTTTGGAACTCACACTCCAACTCGAACATTTTCAGCCAATAAACTGGGAGTCTGCATGTCGAACGCTGGTGTGTATTTGGCGAGCTGGTCACTCTCTCAGGGGCTTCTTGTACTCGTATAAATGTAGGCTCTGTGTGAGCTGGCTGCTTTCTCACAGTAGCCATGGCTTTTGCACGGTTGATTCTTCTCTTCTTGCTGTCCCTGCTTCATCATGGATGTGCCAGAAAAGCTGTTGCAGGTCAAGGTAATTATAAAAAAAATCAATAAAAGAATGTACTAGAATTATTTCATGGAATTGGTGATTATACATCTGCATAATATTTTTTGTTTCTTTCTGAATGTGACTAAGAAGATGATGATATCAAGGCACAAATCGATAAACTATGGCAGGAGGTGAATTCTTTGAAAGAGATGCAAGCTCTGCAAACAGGTAGACTGCCTTTTCTATATACAAATCACCATTACACCCCCTTACACTGTGACTAGATACAAATACAGGTGTGTAATGGTCCTAACATCAGTACTCTTATTGAGCGCATACTAAAAAGGTTTGCAGGAGTTTCTCAACATAAGCTACAAATATATTGTGCATTTTTGTTCTCCAGGAGGCAGGAGTGCAAATGTGGTAGGAAAATTGTACAAAAATAGCCATGTCATATACTACGGGCTTCATGGCTCCTCAAGATTCTTCAAGAATTCAAAACAATGCATCCATTAATTAATTATTTAAATTTAATATCATCTCATTGGCTATTAGTTTTACACATTCATTTTTTTTTTTTTTTTTTTTATCTCTAAAGACAATTATCTAATCAAAATGCTTGTTTTAATTCCACAAGCAATGCAAAACAAGTAAGCAGTGTTACAGCTTGCACAGAGGCCAACTATAATGTATGATCCTGTGGTTTTGGACTCCGAAGTTATATTTAGACAGTTTAGGTTTATGTGGGAATTCTGCTAGTTCCACATCCTACACTGTGATTTTATTTTCAACTAGGTGATTATCTAAATTAAAATGACCCTTTAAATGCTCTGTGTTATGGTCACATAAACCTACTGACTGCCTCTTGCATTGGGAAAACGTTTTCACTATTTCTGCTTGCCCTATTTAGTCATATAGAGTTTGTGTCAATGTTAAATCATTTCTAAATGGAAATAAAAAAACGCTGTGCTCCTGCAGGATGATTTAAGCAGATATTCTAATGATAGCTACAAATGCAAAGCCACTTCTGTACACAATATCATATCATGTGGGTTATGGAGGTGCAGCAATAAGCTTACAGTTCCACTGTCCCGGGTTTAATCCTATGCATAGGTTACTATCTGTGTGGAATTTCGCAGGTTTCTCTTGTGGAGTCCCATTCAGGGTGTATTCCTATCCCATGCCTGGTGTTCTTTGGATAGACGCTGCATCTGACCAGAATAAATCAATAAATGCACATTAAGTGACTTTCCACTTCATAAATAAATGCATGAGCAGCTGCACTGCTGTTAGCACCGTAGTGATCTATTAGGTATCACTAAAGGAATAAACATAATTATAAATGATCCAGTAATGTTTTAGATAAAAATTATGAACACATTTAAAACAATATCTAAACGTGTAAAGGGTTTGCAGGAAAAGAAGTAAAAGGGAAAATCACTATCCAGATGCAAAACTTTTATTTTTGTGAAAATATTAGACGTCACCTACTGAAACTAATCCTGTTCACATGGGGGTTTATAATGGCATCTTGGTTACCCCTGGAGCACTGTTTTATTCTGAAGAGTGCATCGGATCAACTTCGGGAGGTTTTGCTGCCCTCTGCTGACGGAAAGAACTATCTGTGCATCATATAATCAAAGTTACGAATGATTTAATAATACCTATATTCATGGAAGTGACATTCTGTTGGGTATTCTTTAATGTAAAATGTATTCTTTGATGGCAAAATTTCAAGAAGCAATATGAGAAAAGGGAGACAAGAACAAGCAGTATACAGTCCTGCAATATCATTGTGGAGTAATTAGTTAAACACCAGTTAAACACTGGCTGAATTCTGGTATTTAGAAAAAAGGTATTTGACAGACACCCTTATCCAGAGCAACTTACAAAAGGGTGTCTATCAAGTCTCTATCAAGAAGTATATCCTGATACTGGTTCTGCATTAACATTTTATACAGACCCTAACAAGAATATTACTACAAGTGGTCCAACTAAAGACATGACTTCTCAAATTCTTATGAGACTCTTATACCATCTAAAAAAAGCAGCCAAAAAAAGTTTTTTTTTTTCTGTTTTTAGTTTGTCTTCGTGGCATCAAAGCTCACAAAAAGTGTTACCTGGTCATTGAAGAACCCAAGCATTATCACGAAGCCAATGAGGACTGCATTGCTCAGGGTGGAACCCTGGCAACACCTCGAAACCTGAGGGAAAACAACGACTTACGCGACTACGCCAAAATCAGCTCACCAGGCACCAAAGACTTCTGGATAGGTGTGACCGATATTGTTAAAGAAGGCCAGTACGTTGACGTCAACAGCAAGCCCATCACCTACTTCAACTGGGATCGTGCCAAGAAGGAGCCGACGGGAGGAAAACAAGAGAGTTGTGCTGTGATCTCTCTCTCGGCACAGGGCAAATGGCACGACGAGGTGTGTCGCACTGAGAAGAGATACATCTGTGAATACCTCATTCCTTAATGTAGAGCTAATATGCAATGCTACATGCATGAAGACGGTTTCATTCCTGAGGCTGGTTATTAATGCTGTAGAAGGATGCAAAGTCATATCCCACACATGTATTGTAGCTTTACACATCTGGCTTGAGAGAGACTCCAGTCAGCAAAATCAAACCTTTTATTATCTATATTAATGTTTTTCAATATGTAGAGTAACAGTCATAAAAGTACATACCTTTATTATGCTAAATTTGTTGACCATATGATTGGCTTTGTATGTGTGTCACTTTCTGGTAGTTTTTCTGTATGCCATTAATTAGTTGTTGTCATTTTCCCCATTATAGTTAATGGGGAAAAAAACCAAACAAAGAAGATAAGATAAGATATACCTTTAAGATATACCTTTATTCGTCCCACAGTGGGAAAACTTCTTAAAGAAATGTTCTCATTTTATTTTGAGGTCATATTTTCACATCTGGATCACAGGAAAGTGATGTCCTCAGAAAGCATTTCTGGGTCTAGTGTCCCTAATATATCAAACCAGAATGTGTGTATGTGTTTTATAATTATTATTTATACTTTACCTCAAAATCATGTGTTAATGTGATCATTGATTGGTAAAAAGAAGACATTTTGGTGTCATGTCACACTGCTACACAGACCTACATCCCTAATAAATAAATGGAGATAATGCAGTAAAATATTTTACATACATGCAAACATTTCACAATGTAATATGTATATAAATAAAGTTGAATTGTTATTGGTTGGTTACACAAAAGATACACCAAAGATAGGCCTCTGTTTCCGTACATACACACCAATCAACCATAACATTAAAGCCATTGACAGATGAAGTGAATAACACTGATCATCTGGTTACAATGACATGTGATACATTAGGTAGCAAGTGAACAGTCAGTATAAGTCAATGTTTGGGAACCAGGTAAAATGGCAAGTATAAAGATATGTGACTATGACAAGGGCCACATTGCAACCATTTTGACATTAATAATAAATGACATGCCATGTGTTTAAACTGTTTATAGGTTCATTAAATGTTACATGTTTCTTCAAGATATCACTTACATTATAGCACCTTTTATTCACTTCAATTCAGTTTTATCTGTATAGCACTTTTAACAATGCACATTGTCCCAAAGCAGCTTTACAGAGACAAGTTAAGTGCCTATAAGTTTATCCTTATTGAGCGAGCCAGCAATGACAGTGGCAAAAAAAACTCCCCGAGACGGTACAAAAAGAAGCATTATACATGAAGAAACATCCAGATAAGTAACAGATTAAATATACCCAAAGGGTTTAAAATTAAAATATCATATTCAATGTTACATTCATGTTTTAGATTAAGTAAAAATCTGTATACTTATATGTACTTATAGAAAATTCTTAATTTTGTACTTATACGAAAAGAAGTATTCTCTAAAAGTTCTTTCTGTACCAAACTCCTCCCGATCCTCAACCACAGCTCTCACCATCTCTCCAGGTACAAGCAAGACATGCTTCCATACTCTCCTTTGAGGTCAAATTCCACTTGAACAACTGAGTCTCTAGCAATTTTCAAATGACACCCAAAAACCGTAAAAACTTCAGACTATTTTCTCTCCCAGCAAAACTTTCAACTGGTTGTATTCTTAATGTCCTAATAAACCAGTATCAGTTTATATTATTTGCTGGAGTCGTCAAAGCACTTTGTAAGTACCTCCTGATAAGGCTATCTGCAAAATACTATAAATGTAAGTGTAAATTCTAATATAGGAGAAATGGGGGTTGTTAGCGTCCTAAAAATGTTTGCCCGTTAAAACTTTCTTGCTCTCCTTTCTGGTTTTACATAACATTCAGAAAACAACTAAATATCTCAATATATATCTCAGCATGTGAGAGTGTGTGTGAGGAGACTTGTTTAAGGGCCCAGCACTGGCAGCTTGGTGGTGCTGGGAATTGAACTCACAGCTGTATAGTGCTTTTAAAAGTGGACCTTGTCTTAGTATATATATATATATATATATATATATATATATATATATATATATATATATATATATATATATATATATATATTTTTTTTTTTTTTTTTTTTTTTTTTTTTTTTCTAATAATCAGCAAGCCAGTGGTGACTGTGGCAAGGAAAAACTACCTGAGATGGTATGAGGAAGAAACCTTAAGAGGAACCAGACCCAAAAGGAAACCCATCCATCTGGATAACACTGAGTGTCCATTCATTATAGTTGTATAATGTTCATTGATGGGTGCTTAAATGCCAGTGCAATAAAACCCCAATTGTGTAAAAATGTAAATAAAAACAGAATGCAAATTCTTATGAACCCTAATTTAATTCACAATAGAAAATTGAGTGTATATCAAATTTTCATACTGAGGAAATATACTACTGAATCTCTGATGGTATGGGAGTGCATTAGTGCCTGAGTGCCATGTTTCCATCCAGAAAACGTTTTCTCAGGAATGGCCTTGCATATTTGAGCAAAACAATGCTAACTGCATACTGCATTTATTACAACAGCATGACTTCTTAGTATAAGAGTACGGATGCTAAACTGACCTGTCTGAAATCTAGACCTTTCACCATTTAAAAACATTTGGCACATCATGAAATGAAAAATACAGCAAAGGACACCAGGACTGTTAAACAGCTAGAATCCTGTATTAGACACATATGGGACAACATTCTAAAACTGGTCTCCTCAATTCCCAGATGTATACAGACAAAAGTCGTCATGCTTCACTAGGCCCTGCCCCAACTTTTTTAGAAATCTGTTGCAGTCATCAAATACAAAATTACCTTAATTTGTCCTTCAAATGTTATATATTCTCAAAGTAAACATTTGATATGTTTTTGTTTGTTTTATTATGTAAGAAATATAGATTTATTAGATTTGCAAATCATTGCATTGTTTTTATTTACATTTTGCACAGCATCCCAACTTTTTTGGAATTGGGGTTGTAAACTGTTTATATTAATGACAATACAAATCGATCCTAATACTTCTTGAGTTGCTCTGTAACTTTTTTGATCTTTAGGCTATTCATATGGAACCATCCTCAGCTTCACACAATGTGAAGAGAACTCCATCCAGATAAAGAAGGAAGGGTGCTGGGATGAATCAGGACACGATCACTGGTCACTGGTACCTCAGGAGTTTGTTTATCTCGACAGAGAGAGAGAGAGAGAGAGAGAGAGAGAGAGAGAGAGAGAGGGAGAAAAGAGGGGAATTATTAAGTATCCTTATTGTTACAAGTGATATGAAATGTACCAAAGTAAATCCCAGGCTTCAGCGTGCTGTTCATAGGTACAGTAATTGAACAACCCCCCCCCCCCCCTCCATCCCATCACACCACACCTCATTATAGTTGTGACGTTGACGATCAACACCGACGTCATCGCATCAAAATAGTCCTTGTTTAGGAAGTGACGCAAAGATCGAGCTGAAATCTCGCGCACGCTGGGAAGACGGCCATTTTTAGTGCCCATTGATTTTTGCTGTTTGTGGATTGCAGTGAAAACAGAAAAAAGGGGGGAGAGAGGGACAGAAAGAAAAAGCGAAAGTGTCTGCGATTGCTTCGACAACAAGTTTCTGAGCGGACAGTCCGGCGTCCGCAGGCAGGCCGGGAGATTTCGGTTACAGAAGGGCGAATGATGTTCATCCGAGAGGCTGCACAGAGTCGCTGTTGACACCAGAGCCGCGGGGTTGATGTGCGTCTAACAGCCGTCCGAATGGAAATGGTGCCCAGCGAGGAAAACCAGCTCGTACCCAAAGAGGTGAGAGGAAGATCGGAAGGGAAAAAGGACTGAGACGCCGTCCTTCGAGCAACTGCGCTTTATTTCAGTGTGATTTTTCCAATGACACTTCTGCACATTTGCTTACTAGCAAAGCAAAGCGGTGGAAGAAGCCCGAGTGACGAGTTGTTACGCAGCAGCTCCTACGCATCGCTATGTTTATTAGCATAGCAAATGTCCGTCACCATTATCTCGCATTAGCCGCAGCGACCAATAAAGCGACTCGTTCGGCACGCAGCGTTCCAGCAACATCTTAATAACGTTAATAAAGCAGTGTTATATTACAACGCTGCTTAAAGCTAGTTCATAGCTAGCTAGCTTGCTGCTCTGGGCTAACTAGCTAACAGCTTGTTTTTGAGGTTTCCAAAATGTCCATAGGTGTAAGCATTTACTGGTGACAGTCGTCGAATTTATTCCAACGACCGAAATAAAACTTCGTTGTTGAGTGAAAAAAAAATTGCGAGTAACGACGCCATGTTTAATGCTACACTGCTAACCCAAGCAAGCAAACAAACAAACAAGCTAGCAAGAGAGCTAAAAGGGAATCTAGCTAGCTAGTTCGCTTCAATCCGTCCCCTGTCCCGGTTTCTGATTTACTAGCAGGAAAAACAATAGACTATAGTTAGGAGCAGGTGATTATAGTAATGTTTTATAGTAAAATGATCTATCTATATTTATATGTATATATAAAAAGGCTTGTTTCTAGGGTTAAAGTTGACCCTGGTGTTGGGAGCTAAGCAGGTTATTTGTTAGATGTTCCTGGAAGCTAGCCTATTGAAAAGCGAGACTTTGGGGAATATAGATTTCTTAAAAGGTTTGTTATGGCTTTTGCTGTGTGTGATTTATTCTTCCTGGTACTTATGTGATCACCCTGAAGTAATAATCTGACTTTTTTCCATCTAGTCGTTACGTTTTTATTTAAAGCACCCTGTTTACCAGTGTAGTCACATTTCCCATGACGTCTCTGTGAGATTCAGGATGTACTGACCACTAAACATCACCTGCTCTGTTTTCCCAATCTTCATCTGTCACGGTTCTGTGATGCTGAACCCACCATAGCCTCACATTCATGTTCTGGGCAAAAGGACAGGACTTTATAACCAGGTGTGGGATTTATTTGCCTCATGGTGTACATGATTCTGAGATGCTTTTCTGCTCACCATAGTTTCAATGAGTGATGAGCAGAGCCTTCATGTCAACAAGATGTTAGTGGTTAAGGCTCTGGGTTACTACGAAGGTGGGGGTTTAAACACCACTATCACCAAGCTGCCACTCTTGGGCTCTTAAACAAGACCCTAACCCTCTCTGTTCCATAGGTGCTGTTTCATAGCTGACCCTGCATGCTGAAGCAAGTAGATCTGTCATTGTCATATTTTTTTTTACCACCATTCTATGCAATCAGTAGAGAATGTTGTGTGAAAATGTCCAGGAGATGAACAGTTTCTGAAATACTCAAACCAGCATATCTTTCACTAACAGTCCTGCTGAAGTTACTAAGCCCTGGGTTTGGTGGGAGACAATAAAAAACAATGCACAAAACACCTCTTTTAAGGTCTGGCCAGTCTGTAAGAAAATAGCCTGGATTCTGAGCAGATACAAATCCCAGAAAAGTCTCAAGTAACCATTGTTATCCCACCTCTACATGTATAAACAAATCTAATCCAAATTGTTGTTGTTTTTTTATAAACTTAATGAAGCCCTCAGCACCACATCACATCTTTACATCGTTATTTAGTTTATTTTCCGCTGGATTTTGTTAATGGGACAAATCACACAACATAAACTTTGATCCTGAGTTGAGATTGGTTGTCATTAGCCATCACTTTGTTTCATTTCAAGGTTCTAATTGTTTTAAAATGCTTTTCTGCTCACTGTGGTTGCAAAGAGTGATTATTCAAATCCAATGATGCCCACAGGAGTGTTTTCATTTTCTTTTTTAATGCAGATCGAAGATGTAAAATGCATGCAGTTTTTTTTTTTTTTTTTTTTTTTTCTTCAGTGGTTAGATGACGATCATTATATAATCTGACATGATCTTGTGCTGTCTGTAAATTTTAGCCAGGGTTTATCAGGCTCATATTTAGTCTGACAAGCAATAATCTTAAAAGATTGGTGAAGTTGCACAGTCTAAAACCAGCTTAGGTTAGCATGAACATTTCCTGGAATGGCCTGATTACATTTTTCTCTCTCAGTGCATTAGGTTAGAGTACAACCCACTCAGCAGCCAGCACCTTAAATCGCCAGGTGTAAGGTTTCTGTAAACCGTGTTTGATAATTCGCCAGGTTAAATGAAAGCTCCCCCCCCCCCCCCCCCAAATTCATTGAGTGTAAGATTTCAATTCATTTCGTCTGCAGCTATCTGACTGACTGCATCAAAGTCAAGCTACACTTAAAGTCAATCAGAGACTTGTATCGAGCTCCAGGCCTGCCACGTGGCCTTCTAAGAGGATAAAATCGATCTTTTCTCTAGATTATGGCCCTCGCGCATGTGACAGCAAACAGTTTATTTCTTAACTGTTTCAAGATGTTTTCTTAATTCAAATGTCTTGGTGGAGATTTGACACGTTTCGCCTATAACGGCTTCACCGCTCAATAACCTAATCTCTAATTTGACCTCACGTCAAACTTTACATTGCTCCCTACCTCTTTAAGGCATAGAGAAGAAACCTGGACCTTCGTCCATCTTATTTCTGTTAGTTCATGTATTTCATATATTTTGGGTCAAAAACAGGTTATGAGCAGCCTGTGTACTCGTTCTGTGGGTGTGTGAAAAGACACCACCTGTTGTAGCTGTAGCAGTGTGTCAGAGGGTTAACGCAGAACGGTGAGTCAGCATCGTGGGTGCACATTATTTCGGTGATTAGTAAAATCCTCCACTTTACGAAAGGTAATTGTAAAGCAGTGATTTGGTGAGAAGCAGTGTGCTTTTTTAAAATTAAATTATTATTATTTTTTATTTAATTAAATTTTTTTAGCAACTAAAAATCAGTCCAAGAATGCTCTTATTCGGCTTCATTTGTTGTGCATTGCATTAAGTTGCCTGTAGATGTTTGTGTACGGGAAACCCGATTAAAAAAAAATTCTGCTGGATTTAGGAAATCCTGATTTTTTTTCGCCATACTCGCATTCATCAACATGTCAGTCATCTGTTAAATGACCAGGAATGTTCACGGGACGGCTGATTTGCATATGGTGATGCCCACAAAACTCCGTAAAAGGCAACGTCTTTGCGACAAGCGAAAGGCAAAAAAAGACTCCTTCAGCGGTTGAAGTTACATTTTGACTCTCACCTATGCCCAGAAATATAATCTGGAGACATGTTGAATGTTTTTGCTGAAATCTCATGTTTAATGGAACTACAAAGTAAATGGACAAATGACAAGCTTATTATTATTAATATTTAAATACTTGTCCAGCAACCAGCAGAAGAAGAAATTGTGTGTTTATTTAAATACAATAGGCACCAATTGGTTCATTAGTTATCAGTTGTGTCCCCCGCACAGGCGCGGTGACTTCAGCACGGCAAACAACTTCCGCCAAAAACAATTGAGCGCCGACTTGTATATTAACACCAGAATTGCTAAACATGCCACTCATTCAGTTTTATCACATTGACGTTTTGATCTGAAAGCAGAGATTCTTATTGTCCTGGTCATGTTTGTAGCGTAGCCCATTTAGTGTCAGACGCCGCATACTATGCACACACCGTTTTCTTTGCTCTAGAGAACCTTTATGATTGGGTTCAAAGGGATTTGGAAAATGCTAAGCAGGATCCGAGAGGCCCCCACGGCTCGGTCTCTGTGTGCTTTCGGCTGCATGCCAGCTGGGGATGTTTCTTCAGTGCTGCTTTTGAAGTCCCACCGTTTGCTCAAGCTCCAATGACCTACATCTGACCTTATCGATATAATATCAACACTACATTCTAAATCCTATGTCGCTGGCTGGGTTAAAATGGTAGGTTGTGTGCATCGTGAGCATGTGGTGTAAAGCCTATGGAACGTCTAGTATGATGCATCTTAGGATATATTTCTTAGAGATATCAATGTTTTGCTCATAATCTGATTATTATAGAACTGCATGTGTTACGATGGATGAATGTTTTTGGAGTTACTTCTGTTTTTTGGGGTTTTTTTCTGTGGTTTTCCCAAAGAGGAAAGAAAAGGGTGTTAAATTATTTTATTTAAATGTTTTGTTGTTTTTTTTTTTCTCAAAGCAGAGTATGTTTTGGAGTTGCAGGCAGAGTATTTTGGAGGAGATGAAGAAGAGGTTCTCACAGGTCAGCTCAAGCATGAGCACCTTTTCATTAGTTTAACAGCATGGTGTTTGTGTATGAGCTGTAAACTAATGTGTGCGATAAGATCTACTAACTGTAAGCTAATGAGGCGTATAAAGGTTAGGATGAGGCCTGACTTTGTAACCTGCAGGTTTTAAAATGCTCAGACTACTGTCAGTTTTTAATAGTTCCTTATTTGTTGTTCAGCTTTGAAAAATGACACTCCGAGTTTATTTTTCGGGGCGTTTGTGTTGTGTGCTGACAGTTGCTCACTGCTGCTTGAGTTTTTTTTACTGAGATAAAGGGCTGGCCTGTTGCCACTGCTGAGTCAGCATGAGTTGTAGTGTATTTTAAATGCCATTGGCTGTCGGGGAAATCGGTCAAGCTCTTCACCATGCCCCTAAAACACAAGGAAACACTTCAACACACAGAATCAAATCTTTCAAACCACTTACATTTCCTACTATAAGTAAGGAATAGAACCCTTTGAGTGTATGGTAGTGTAGGAAAATAATCAACACCCGGATGACCCTTGATACGACGTGTGCAGTTATTTTCACCCCAGGGTGAGAAAAGTTAAAAGTTAAACCCCTTTCTTAATGTTAACCAAATTAGATTGTTGTGCCCCACCATACCCCACTTAACACCCCCTTCTTGTTCCGAAGGAATCCGATATGTTTATGTACTGAAGTTCATTAGTGTCGCCGTTGAGTGGTGAAAAGTTATTTCTGCTGCGATTCGTTTTCTACATCCTTTTATATTCATTGTTTCCCCTCTTCCTCCCCCTCCCTCTGCTCTTCCTTCCCAGACAGTCTGTTTCACGTGCATCATTCTTGGAAGGCTCGGCAATTCGCTTGTAGTAACATGAGCAAATAGGCAGATAAGAGCCGTCTGGGGAGGCATTGCGTAAGAACAAGGAGGCTCTGGCCTTGTAAACAGTTTTTATTTTTTATTTTTATTCATTGCTCAAAACTAGTCGATGGTAAGCAAAATTATTCTTATTATGAAAGAGGTAATATCGTGATCAGCTTTAGTGTGATTCGAATTGAACAGCACGTTGTCCTGGTATATAAGTCATGCTTGGCCAGAGATTAATGTAACCAGGTCTGCCGTAGCTTCTATTTATACTGAGTTGTGTAATCACTGTTGTTCCACTTTCATCTGCAACACTGTTTCTCAACATGTTATGGTTAAATGCAGGGAAAGTGCTGAGTGGCAGCTCCCCAAACTGAGCGTATCGCCATATTTTGTAGCAGCATAGCATTCGGTAACAGAATAATCCTGTACAGGTAACAGTGTATAATGTAACTGGTTAAACCGGATGGTGGTGGAGGCTGAAGCAGACCTTTGGGTGAAGGCCACATTTTTGTTTACTTTGCTTTACCTTGTGTTGCAACACAAAGCAATGGTTAATAGCAAGTTGTTATAACAGATGATGCGAAAGCACGCATTTGAAATCAAAACACAAATTGGCCCGAATAGTAATAAAATAAATACTTTAAATTGCTTTTTCTGTTTTGATTTATTTAGCTTGAATTGCAAATGAGTGCAGTAAAAGTGCCTGTGTCTCAGTGCTCACTGGAGTTCACTGCACAGTGCCCGAGTGCACACTTGCGCTTATTAGTAGTGACGACCATTGTTCATTCTCAGGGCATGACAAAGATTTGTGCAGTTATTTATATTTAGTAAAAAAAAAAAAAAAGTGTGTTAATGTTCACATAATCGTATACATTATTTTAGAGATTTTTTGTTGTTGTATTGACGATGTCTGCTGCACGATTGGATGCTGTTGCCATGGTAAACCCTCACCGGGTGCACAAACAGTGGTAAAGAGCGCATGTTCTGTTTGTTGCAGATCGAGAACGCCGCCGACAAACCCCGAGTGCTGTGTATCGTCCAGGACACCACCAACGCCAAGACAGTCAATGAGAGACTGACACTCAACCTCCCGGCTACCACAACCGTGTCAAAGCTTTACGAGGATGTCGCTCACAAAGCCGGCTACGTGCTTGGCACCTTTGAGCTGGCATGGGCCAACGTGGTGGACTCGGTGAGCATCTCATCGTCTTTCTTTTTTTAAATATATATCTTACTATGTTATGCGTCATGAATAAGTGATCAGGCATGTGTTGATAACTGGTTATGTAATGTAATATCCAACACAGTGCTTCTGGCCACTTTGCAATGCATTACCTGTGTAGTGTCATGAGTAGTGAGTGTATATCCTCTAAAGTGTTCAAGATGATAGTGTTTTGAACAATGATAAAGACAGCCTTAGTATTCTTTAGCCGGGTTGGAATGCTAATCCTGTAGCTGACTCAGAGCACAGGTGCCAGGGTTAGCGTCGGATCTCTGAGTCGGTCACTGGATTAACCCCTTTATTTGTGCCGACAGCACCTTTAAAAAGCTATGTAATGCAGCATTCACATTTTATACAAATATGCAACATTATGATACAGCTGTGCTCCATAAGGCTGTATAAAACAAACAAAAATCATTTCTAGTCCCCTTTTTTATCTCATGCAAAATGGTCTTACAGGTGTAAAGCTAATCCTTGCACAGAGAGGACTGCGAGTGCACAGTGGGATATTAAAGTATTTGATATGACCAATATACCTGTAAATATTTAATGAATTTGTTGTAACTGTGAAGCCCAGACATAAAAAATGCAATGACTAGTTCTCCTATTCTAGTCAATATACATTATTAGCACAATTGAGTGTATGATCTTAAAAAAGAAAAAAAATTAAAATTACTTTAATTGTGCTTTCATTTTTCTAGAAAGAAAAGTGTGATATAAAAAAAAATAAAAAAAAACCTTTACAAACCCCATTTTAAATCAGTCAACTTTTCAGTTTAGATACTATTTTATTAACACATTATTATAAAATAGAAACTTTTTTCGCACACGGTCAATGTATTGCCCAGGATTTCGTGTGTTTGGGGTATGTTAAACCTGTAGTGTAAATCCTCAGGTGAAACAGATAAAGTTGTCTAACTGAGTCTGTTTAAAGCTGGCTCAAGGATCCATATTACTTTTATTTTCTTCCTCTTGGTTCTATGTTTATTCAGGATAAAGCTACATCATCCTTCCTTTTCTGTCTCTGTCTCCGCAGGCTCCTCTGGACCAGGCCAGTGAGATGTCTCTGGTAGAGTCTGCGTTCGAGCCAGGGAAGAGGAACTTCCTGCAACTCTCAGACAAGGATGGCGAGCAGCCTCAGATAGCTTCTGTGAGTGGCCAGCTGGGCAGATGGGCAGAGCTCAAAATGTGCAGTTATCAGTGCGTAATTAGCTTGCTTCGCTGGTGCCTGGGTCAGTAAATGGGTTATCTCCTCCAACAGCTGTTTCCTAATCAACAGTGGCTCACAGCCATGCAGCATTTCAGCTCTGTCACTGACAATGAGGAAAGACCAAGCAGCCGTTTCTGTGTCCAGCAAGCTTCAGGCATGATTTATGCAACACGGGGACCTTTTAAACATTGAATGTTCCACAGCTCAAGTATAGTAGCTGACTCTAGATTTCGATCCCATCTTCTTTGACTATTCCTGTCACTGCTAAAACTTACTGTAGGGGTGGACAAAAAAGTGGATTAGGTCATCAGCAAGTGAAGGCTCCAGTGTGCTCTGGTGGTTTGGTTGTCTGGAAATCGAATTATCTAGCCTCAAAAGGTCACTGACGTATTTTAAACCCAAATTTACCCAAAATTAACCCTAACGAGAGAAAGAATGCATTATAAGTCTCTGCATGACGCTCCTTTGTGGAAAAAAGAGAGCTTTCTCAGATCACATGCTTCTCCTGCAGCAAGGTTTTTTTTTTTCCTTGCTTTTATTTATTATAATTTTTTTTAATAAATCAGTGGTCTAATATACTAGCTCGAATAACCTCAGCGATTGATTGTGTAAGAATCTAAAAACCTCATGCAGACAGTGCGTATTCAAGCAAGGCTTATTTTTACCCTTTTAAAAATGTCTCGTATCAAGACACCTCGTCTTCACCTCATCACCTCACCTCACCTCGCCTCACCTCGAGTGAATATGAATGCGGCGTGTGAAATTTACGCATCATTACAATTCTGGCGGTCAGTCCCATTAAATGCTGTGCTGAAGTTTGAGTTTAGCATTTCCTGAGCAGCATTAAAAACATGTAGTATAAGGAGCATTTCCCTGTGAGACGGCTACCTCAGGAATACCTGCCTCTGCACAGTTTGCATTGTCTCTCTGTGTCTAGGGAACAGTGTGTTTGGCTGTTTGCACTGGGAACAGTGCATTGGCTCAGCTAAATTTAGGCACATTTTCTGCACACCAATTACTTGTAACAATGTTTCTTCAGCATTAAATTGTAGTTTGCAGAAAAACTCATTTTGTGTATGCAGGATGAATCTGGCACGGCGGACAGCAGTGGGCTGGACGATAGTTCTCAGGACCGCTTCATTGGACCCTTGCCCCGTGATGGTACAGTAGGCTGTAGCAGTGACTACAGCAGTCCCAGCTACTCCTATTCCTCCATACTCAACAAGTCTGAAACAGGTGACCCCCTTTTTTTATTATTATTATTATTTCTTTTTGGAGAAAAGGACAAATCTACAAAAACCTGTAGGCATGCTGTTCATATAGTTTCTGTCCAAATCTAATTTTTCATTTAGGATATGTGGGTTTGGTCAATCAGGCCATGACTTGCTACCTGAACAGTTTGCTTCAGACCCTGTTTATGACGCCGGAGTTTAGAAATGCCCTCTACAAGTAGGTGTAAAAACATGTCATTCCCCATAAGAATTGTAGGAAGGAAAGCAGCAAATAAGAATAAAATCTATGTTTTATTTCCTGATCAGCTGGGAGTTTGAGGATTCTGAGGAAGATCCTGTCAATAGTATCCCCTATCAGCTGCAACGACTGTTTGTGCTGCTGCAGACCAGCAAGAAAAGAGCCATAGAGACCACAGACGTGACTCGCAGTTTCGGCTGGGACAGCAGTGAAGGTGAGGTCCTCTCAGCCTCTGCTCTAGCCTGCCTACTTTCAGGTTTTTCAACACCCTGTTTTATAGCATTTTTGTTAAACTTATTATTTTTACATATATTATAGTGGTGTAATACACCGAATGCTGTCCTTTTTTTTACATGCGGAACAATGCCTTCCCGAGGGCACGCAGATTTGAACTGGCGGTCTGCAAGTTTGTTTATTCACCGCCTCGCACTTTCAGCTAACTTTATTTCCAATTATTACTAAACTTGAAAACATGCACAACAATGCCAGGGGTATAAAAAAGGAACTAGAGTTAGCACAGTGTCACTGTGGCTACCCCCTCCGTCCCCGAAATAAGAT
Source organism: Silurus aristotelis (assembly GCF_946808225.1). Classification (NCBI taxonomy): domain Eukaryota; kingdom Metazoa; phylum Chordata; class Actinopteri; order Siluriformes; family Siluridae; genus Silurus; species Silurus aristotelis. The sequence goes on from NC_139586.1 coordinate 17,389,640, forward strand.
TTATTTTGCGCATACATGAAAACGCTAAAGAATCGTATAGCGTTAGCCGCAAACCAGGAAGTGGCTAGGCTGTAACGCTAGCGCTATGGGTTCTTTAGCGTTTTATGTCCTGATTCAAGAATTTTTCATAAATGGAACAAAGGCATTTGTTAAAGTATGCTGAAATAAGTAGAACATTAAAGTAGATCTTTAGAAAATTAAATATTAAATGTAAAACACACATGTATCTGTATTACCCAAATGGGATCTTACAAATGTCAACTAAGTAATTAAATCTTTCCATTTATTTAATTTTATTGAATAAATTTTACTTGTGCCAATTTAATTAACTACTCAATTTAATCAATATCAGTGTATTAGATTTGTCTATTTTTCTTTTTTTTTTTTTTTAAATTTAAAAATAATTTTTACATCAGACATTTTATTTAAAATTGTTTTTAAAATGTAAATTGTTCAAATGTTGATTGCACATGTTAATAATAATAACAATAAACTGCTTTAAAGACGTACAAAACATTGTTTTGCATAACAAAATTGAACCGACTTAAGTTTTGTGTACCGTTACACCCTTTATATATATAAAATTAGTATTAATTTCACACATTGTGGTTTTTTTTTTGTTTTTTTTTTGTTTTTTTTTTTACACACAGAACTGTGTATATAGGTTAAAGATAGTAGAGGTCGACCTATATGGGTTTTTCCTCAGGCCGATGGCGATATTTAGAAATCAGGGCAGCCAATTTCCGGTGCCTTTTTTTTTTTTTTTTTTTTCGGCTGATATGAACACCACAAATCTCCAATTACTGCACTTGTTACCAGGTTTTGGTACCCGAACCTCCCTGTAGCCTAAACTACAGCTCGTTGAAGACTCACTAACAATAAAGTTCCAAAAATTTACTCTCATCCTCTTTACTACTGTTATTCTCTTTCTCTCTCCTAATGTTATTCTCATCCTCTCTTCTAATGTTATTCTCTTTCTCTCTCCTACTGTTATTCTCATCCTCTCTCCTACTGTTATTCTCATCCTCTCTCCTAATGTTATTCTCATCCTCTCTTCTAATGTTATTCTCTTTCTCTCTCCTACTGTTATTCTCATCCTCTCTCCTACTGTTATTCTCATCCTCTCTCCTAATGTTATTCTCATCCTCTCTTCTAATGTTATTCTCTTTCTCTCTCCTACTGTTATTCTCATCCTCTCTCCTACTGTTATTCTCATCCTCTCTCCTACTGTTATTCTCATCCTCTCTCCTAATGTTATTCTCATCCTCTCTTCTAATGTTATTCTCTTTCTCTCTCCTACTGTTATTCTTGTCTCGTCTGTAAGAAAGAAAACTCCAATTGTCTATTCAACTTAAAAAAATGATCACACAAGGAAAAAAAACGGAACAGGCTTGTTATTCTTGCTCGTCTTTGCATCTCAAAAGAAAAAAAAAAAAAAGCTAGATGCGTCCGTGAGTAATGGGCGTGGCAGGTGGAAAGGCTGCTTTATGTATTCAGTTCTAGCTTTTCCAGTTTCCCTGAATACAAACTACTGCCACCTGCTGGTATGGGACAGTTATGTTCTCTAATGCAAGGACAAAACGTATGCACATGGTTTGGTGTGTGAGATGCTCCTGCCTAATAATCAGCCTAATTTGCAGCACAATCGGCCGATGCCGAATAAATAGAAATGCCAAAAATCGGCCCTTATTAATCCACCAGCCGATTAGTCGGTGGAACTCTAATAGATAGTAATATTAGGAAATTTAAATTTGCTATTTGAATCATACTGTAGTAGTATTTGTGTATTCAGGTCTCTATTAAAATATTAGATTCTGTTTCACAGAATAATATTTTAACAGATTTTTATTTTATTAAAAAAGTTTGAGCTCGGCTGCCTTTTTTTTCTTGCATCTCCAACAGTAAATGGGAACTCATCACATGCATTTATCGCAAGTGAAGCACTAAAAAACAGTTTTTTATTTAGGTTTAACTTGTACTGAAATTACAGCTCCATGTTGTGCACACGCATGGAAAATGTCGACCTGCCTTTTACTTTGTTGCTTGCTAATATGGAGTGTTAGTCATTAATCTTTAGCCAGATTAATACGATTATGGTGCAGGAGCACCCGCCTTTCATATTGCACTTGCAACTGGGTTATTTGATGGCGAGCAGATAATGAGTTTAAATTTTTTTTTATTTAATTGCAGTTTTGTAACCTTTTTTGCCATGTTTGTGGGAGTAATAGTGATTAAACTTTAATGAAACTGTTATGACTGTCATTGTAGCCTGAATAATTAAGCAGAGACGACACAGGCAGACTAGTAGAGTACTGTGAAAGTATTCCTTACGAGTGTGTGTCTGTGTTTGTTGTATGTTGGGCAGCCTGGCAACAGCACGACGTCCAGGAACTTTGCCGGGTCATGTTTGATGCCTTGGAGCAGAAGTGGAAACAGACGGAGCAGGTACGTGCTCCAGCTCCAGCTGCACCTTTATCTGATATGCCACTAATCCACTAGGGTCTGAACAAAGGACCCAGTGTAACCAAGTCTCGGGTTAGTACTCCGTGATTTGGAAGTTGTTTGTATAAACACAACCTCATGTGATCCGCACAGTTTTTTAAAGACATGTCTGATTCAGTCACAGGGTTTTGACTGTTTACTTGTTCACTCATGCGGAGTTGAGTATAAATGCTAAATGTAGAGGAGGATACATTTTCCCTGCTCATGTTTGGGACTCGTGTAGTGCCTAGCTGAAGCATTGTTTGTAATTTATACCTTTTTGTTCTTTTTGAAAAAAACTTTTATGCATCAGCACTAAACAACTGTTCTTGACAATTCAGGCTGACCTGATAAATCAGCTGTACCAGGGCAAGCTAAAGGACTATGTACGCTGTCTGGAGTGCGGCAATGAAAGCTGGCGGATTGACACATACCTAGACATCCCGTTGGTCATCAGGCCGTTTGGAGCCAGCCAGGCTTTTGGCAGTGTGGTGCGTGTCTGTCTCCAGTGACCTGTCAGTTGTTTGGAATTGTACCATACATTGTACAGTAAATCTCTCTAAAGTTTAATTACATTTAACCTTCTGTTTTTTTCCTTTTTTTTATTTTTATTTTTATTAAAACAATTTGTGTACCAAACCAAGTGGTTAAGTTTCAAACCAGGACGGGATGTCTTTAAATTTTTTTTGTGACGTAATCATAATAAATCAAGATAATGTTCCGTATTTACTCACCGTATTTTCCGGACATTTATGAACTGTACATGTTCTCCTTATGCTCTGATATATGTAATAGGAGGAAGCACTGCAGGCCTTCATCCAGCCTGAAACTTTGGACGGGCCAAACCAGTACTTTTGTGAGCGCTGCAAGAAGAAATGCGATGCACGCAAGGTGAGCAGGACCAGAGCAGATTAGTGTAGACTGTTGTCTTCTCTCTGTCTCTGTAGTGGATTCTAATTGTATTGCTGCCATTCTCCTGGATCTTATTCTTTAGGGTCTGCGGTTTTTGCACTTTCCCTACCTGCTGACGTTGCAGCTGAAACGGTTTGATTTTGACTACACCACTATGCACCGAATCAAACTCAACGACCGCATGACCTTCCCCGAGGAGCTTGACATGAGCCCCTTTATTGACCTCGAGGACGAGGTAAAAAAATTATTACAGTAGCCACAAATATTTAATGGTTTCTTTAAAATTTTGCTCTCTCGTTGTTTCTCAGTAGTTAGGTGTGATTGTGACTGTCCAAAAAATTGTTTGTTTGTGTTTTTATTTTTTATTTTTTTTATTTTTTTTGATTTACCACAATTGCAAATTGCAGAAGTCCCCTCAGACAGAAAGCTGCACTGACAGCGGGGCAGAGAACGAAGGCAGTTGCCACAGCGACCAGATGAGCAACGACTTCTCTACAGACGATGGCGTAGATGAGGGCATCTGCTTAGACAGTACCAGTACCACTGAGAGGGTCCTTAAGCCAAAGGTAGCTCCATGCTTTACCCCTGACATTTCTCCAGAATAAATAAATATGTTTACAGCAATGTTATTTTAAAAGATAAAAGCATGGCACTAATACATTTAAAAGACGAGTGGTACTTTTAGAATAATTCAGGCCATGCTGTTAACAGTAACAGTGGAATAATTACTTTTCACATCAGATTTTTTCCCCCTTTGCAGAGCTCACTGACCTATGAACTCTTCTCGGTAATGGTGCATTCTGGGAGTGCAGCAGGTGGACACTACTACGCCTGCATCAAGTCCTTCAGCGATGGCCAGTGGTACAGCTTCAACGACCAGCACGTCAGCAAGGTTCTTTAACTTTCATAATTACACACATTTATATTTTTCCAGTTATTTCTTTATTTCTTTATTTTTTTTTACACACATTGTTTTTTGTATATTTTGGCTGTAGATCACACAGGACGACATCAGAAAGACTTACGGTGGTTCCTCAGGGAGCAGGGGCTATTACTCCAGTGCCTTTGCCAGGTAAATAAAACCTCACCTCTTGTTTTTTTTTTCTTTTCACACCTCTGCATCTGGCTGCTGTCTCGATGGTGGGCCTTCAAAGGGAAAAGCCCTCAAAATCGCCTCGAACTTCAGCCATTATACAAGTAAATGACATCTCTATGAGATGAATACAACAAACTCTTTTGTTTAAGCACGAACAAAGCCCCATTTATTTCTACTCTTTTATTACGCACTTGTGGTTTTTTGCTGTCGTAAAGTTGTCCAAGAAACCGCATTCTTACATTGCTGGTGTTTCTGACTGAAAATAATCCTCTAATTATGTTTTGTATTCCAACAGCTCCACAAACGCATACATGCTCATATATAGACTGAAAGATTCCTCAAGGAATGCAAGTAAGAGAAAATATCAGTTTGTACTTTTCAAATCTGTTGGTTGTAAACCTTCTTTCTTTTTTTTGTGTTTTAAAATAACAAGTTATCTTTTGTAATGAATTTCTATGCTGCTGAATTATTCTGCTGTTTGGGGAAATAAATATGGTAAACTGTGTGCAGAGTACCTCGACGTGGAAGACTTCCCAGAGCACATAAAGCGTCTCGTTCAGAGAGAGCGAGAGTCCGAGGAGCAGGAGAAGAGACAAAGAGAGATTGAACGCAATACCTGCAAGGTGCTGCATGTACTTTTTACACCAGGGGGTCCCCAAACATTTTTCTGTGAGGGCCACATAATTGTTGCTGGGAACTGGCTCCGTCAATAAAAGAAAATTACATGGACTGGAGTGACTCCCAGTATTATTGTAAAGATTTTATTATAATTTAAATTTGATTATATGATTTGATAGTTATTATTATATTTAGTTGTGCACCATTCAGACAAATGTGCATAAATTTTCAAGAGATATATAGCCTATTAAACAAAGAGCAAACAGGCCATGTTAATAACTAGCAGTCGACAGATTGAATTATACAGATACCGATAGCAAAGTTGGATTGTACTTGCTGAAAGCCAAATAATCGACCGATAGTTTTAAAAATGTGTACTGAATAAAAAAAAAATCATGAAAAATTTCTAAAGGAAATAAATGAGAATATCTATTAATACATATGAATAAATGATAAATAATACATATAGTGCCATCCGTGCAGCATACTGTCTCACATTTGTAAGAACAAACAGCACATTGTGTCAGTGATTCGCCTCTAGAGGCCGCTCTCATAACTACAACTGACCAGAATGTATTTTTGCTGATAGTTCCAGCATTCAACTATCGGTGCCTTGACCTCCTATTAATAATACATTTTTGTTCCAACCTTTATCATCAAATTTAGATATGATATAAGTCAAACATATTCAAAATAAAATGTTTAAAATTTGCTTCTGGTGTCGTTCAGAGGGCCGTTCCTTATGCGGAGGTGGGCCATAGTTTGGGGATCTTTGTTTGAAACTATACTGCAACTTCATACACGGGTTCGCAATTCAAATGCTCATGCCTCCATTTCAAACATTTTCTAGATCAAGCTCTTCTGCATGCATCCTGTCAAAATGATGATGATGATGGAGAACAAGTTGGAGGTACACAAGGACAAAACACTCAGAGAAGCCACAGAAATAGCATACAAGGTGAGTCTAGGGTTTAATTGGTAGTGTCTGCTGTTTGAAGTTTATTTCGCATGATGACTGTTAGAGTCCTACATGTATATGTACATCTTGACCCAACTGTAACCTAAACCGTTAATGTAATGCTTCCACCACCATGCTTCACTGTTCATGCAGTAATTAATGTATTGTTTTATGCTTGTAGTTGATGGATCTTGAGGGTGTAGTTTCTCTGGATTGCTGTCGCTTAGTGAAGTATGATGAATTTCATGAATATCTGGAGCGCTCATATGAGGGGGAGGAAGACATGCCCATGGGGCTACTCCTTGGCGGGGTTAAGTCTTCCTACATGTTCGATTTGCTACTAGAGACCCGCCGACCCGACCAAGCGTTCCAACCTTATAAACCCGGAGGTGGCATCAATCACTAACTAATTGGTATAGTACACACACCACATACTATGAATGTGTCAGTCTAAATCTGTGTATTTTTCAGAGGTGATGGTGAAGGTCCATGTGGTGGATCTGAAGACCGAGACCATCGCTTCTCCTGTCAGCGTCAGGGCATACCTGAACCAAACCATTACAGAGTTCAAGCAACTCATTGCACAAGTGCGTTTTCTCTTTTATTGTCTGCAGACATGAGGACCACACGTCTGTTTATTCGATCATGTTAATAATGCATGAAATTCAAAACCTGATAATGGAATATCTTCTAGCAAGCAGCGCTGAAAAATGTTTTTTCCGCTCAGGCCACCGGGCTGTCCGCAGAAACCATGCGAGTCGTTCTGGAGCGCTGCTATAATGACCTTCGGCTACTCTACGTGCCCAACAAGACACTGAAAGCTGAAGGTTTCTTCAGGAGCAACAAGGTTTAATTTTTTTTACCTGTCAAAGGAATATTGATATCGTACTGTTTTCGTGCTTCGTCATCGTTCTGTGAACATCTGCTATAGTCTTTAATTGCGTCCACTTCTTTTAGGTTTTTGTGGAAAGCTCTGAATCTGAGGACAACCAGGCGACGTTTACTGATTCGCTCCTGTGGAAGCTTCTGGACCGTCACGGCAACACAATCAGACTGTTTGTTTCTCTCCCGGAGCAGTCTCCTGGCTCTGTGGCCCACAGAACTAGTTGCCCCAAAGTAAGCGGTGACTCCGAGGACTCGTTTGAGGGGGCTAAAAGCAGTGGGCAGTGTGTAGAGGCTATACTGGAGGAGAGCACGGAGAAGTTAAAGAACCTTTCTCTGCAACAGCAGCAGAAGCAGCAGCAGCAAACGCAAACATCTAGCACCAGCGAGAGTCAGAAAAGTTCAGACCACAGCGATTTCGAGCACCTCGATTTCCCACAGCCTGAGAACCAGCTGGCTTCAGAGGAGCGTTCTGACTCGGATGCCAACAACGACCGCAGCACCAGCTCCGTGGACTCTGATATCCTGAGCTCAAGCCACAGCAGCGACACGCTGTGCAATGCTGACGGCGCCCCCCTGCCTTTGGCTAACGGCTTAGACTCGCACAGCATCACCAGCAGCCGTCGCTCCAAAGCCCACGAGGGTAAGAAGGAGACGTGGGACACAGCCGAGGAGGACTCTGGCACCGACAGCGAATACGACGAGAACGGCAAGAGTAAAATGCAGACTCATTACCTGTACTTCAGAGCAGAGCCATATTCACAGGAGGATGCTGCAGCAGATGGACAGAAATGTAAGGAACACTGCAAATGCCTATGTAGTGATGAGTAGGGTTGCAGAGGGCGGAACATTTCCGGAAACTTTCCATACGAGCTTCATCTGGGGGATATTGGAAATATTCCAAGTTGGAAAATTACCAAGAAATTTATGAAAATTAATTAGAAATTTATATAAACTAGATCATATACAAACAAACAAGAAAATTTTGTTTATACAACAAATTTTGTTTGGTCATTTGGTCAGTTTTTGACTGATTTAATTGTTCGTATAATGTTGTTGCAAAATAGCAAACAAAATTATGAAGTTTTTAAATATAAATGTATGTAATTCACGCGAATACTCGCCAAAATGTAATATATTGGGTGCAGGATTTAAGGAATTATGTGTTGTAGAAAAAAAACATGGCTTCAGGAGCCCTGCAGTAAGTAGAAATTCAACAGAAATTGCATTAAAGCTGGTTGTTTTAACCAAGAATATCCTGCAAGGTTCCCTGTTAAAGCATAACCTGCAATTTTGTAAATTCCAGTTTATTCCTATTCGTTTCTGTTAATTCCCATGGAAAGTTTCCAGTCTTAAAAATTCCTGGAAGTGTTTTGTTGGGCAAATTTCATAAATAAAGATTTGATCCATACTCTGATTATAACTGTACTCTCTCCAATAAGGGTCTACCCTGCAAAACATTAAGTAAAATTTGTCAATTGGCAAAATTGTCATTGGATTAGCATGAAGTGAGCATTGTATCTAGTAGCTGACTCATGCTAATCAATCATTAATGATATCACTAGTTAAATTAACCAACAGTAAAAAAAAAAAAAAAAATTGTTCAAAACTCAATTTGTTCTGCAATATTATAATACAATTACACAAAAACTGGCATAGTGGATATTCCACACAGACAAACTATATGTGTATACTATTTGTATATTGTGAATTTTGAGATAAAAGTGCTTTGCACACACTTTCCTTTGGTTAAATTTGGGCAAATAATTTAGAAACTATTTACCATGTAGCTGTTATCCACTTTGTAACACTCAGCAGTAAATAATTTCTCACCGTGTGGGTTTTTATTGTGTTTTTAAATGCTTTCAGGCTTACTTGTCCATGTGGATAAAAGGATCACACTGGCAGCATTTAAGCAGAACCTCGAGCCATTCGTCGGAGTGCCCTCTACACAGTTCAAAGTCTTCCGGGTATATGCCAACAACCAGGAGTTTGAAAGCGTGCGACTCAACGAGACTCTTTCTTCTTTTTCAGATGACAACAAGGTTTGTTATGAAACACCACAGTGGTACGTAATATCACCACCTTATTCATGGCTCCAGTCATTTTTAAAGTGGCTTTTTTTTTGTAGATAACCATTCGGTTAGGACGAGCCCTGAAGAAAGGTGAATACAGGGTGAAGGTGTACCAGCTGTTGGTAAATGAATCTGAGGTAAGTAAATAGCATCTTTGTACTCTTCTCAGAGATTCAAATGTTGTATTTGTTTATCAGATAAAGTTGCAAAACATGGTTGATGTGGATCTCTTTCTCCTTAGCCATGTAGGTTTCTGTTGGATACTGTGTTTGCTAAGGGCATGACCGTGAGGCAGTCTAAAGAGGAGTTACTGCCTCAGCTCCGAGACCAGTGCAAACTGGACCTTGGCATAGACAGGTGAGCGCCTGAACGCATCATATACAGTGGGTACGGAAAGTATTCAGACCCCCTTAAATTTTTCACTCTGTTATATTGCAGCCATTTGCTAAAATCATTTAAGTTCATTCTTCTTCCTCATGAATGTACACACAGCTCCCCATATTGACAGAAAAACACAGAATTGTTGACATTGTTGCAGATTTATTAAAAAAGAAAAACTGAAATATCACATGGTCCTAAGTATTCAGACCCTTTGCTGTGACACTCATATATTTAACTCAGGTGCTTTCCATTTCTTCTGATCATCCTTGAGATGGTTCTACACCTTCATTTGAGTCCAGCTGTGTTTGATTATACTGATTGGACATGATTAGGAAAGCCACACACCTGTCTATATAAAACCTTCCAGATCACAATGCATGTCAGAGCAAATGAGAATCATGAGGTCAAAGGAACTGCCTGAAGAGCTCAGAGACAGAATTGTGGCAAGGCACAGATCTGGCCAAGGTTACAAATTTCTGCTGCACCTAAGGTTCCTAAGAGCACAGTGGCCTCCATAATCCTCAAATGGAAGACGTTTGGGACGACCAGAACCCTTCCTAGAGCTGGCCGTCCGGCCAAACTGAGCTATCGGGGGAGAAAAACCTTGGTGAGAGAGGTAAAAAAGAACCCAAAGATCACTGTGCCTGAGCTCCAGAGATGCAGTCAGGAGATGGGAGAAAGTTGTAGAAAGTCAACCATCACTGCAGCCCTCCACCAGTCGGGGCTTTATGGCAGAGTGGCCCGACGGAAGCCTCTCCTCAGTGTAAGACACATGAAAGCCCGCATGGAGTTTGCTAAAAAACACCTGAAGGACTCCAAGATGGTGAGAAATAAGATTCTCTGGTCTGATGAGACCAAAATAGAACTTTTTGGCCTTAATTCTAAGCGGTATGTGTGGAGAAAACCAGGCACTGCTCATCACCTGTCCAATACAGTCCCAACAGTGAAGCATGGTGGTGGCAGCATCATGCTGTGGGGGTGTTTTTCAGCTGCAGGGACAGGACGACTGGTTGCAATCGAGGGAAAGATGAATGCGGCCAAGTACAGGGATATCCTGGACAAAAACCTTCTCCAAAGTGCTCTGGACCTCAGACTGGGCCGAAGGTTTACCTTCCAACAAGACAATGACCCTAAGCACACAGCTAAAATAACGAAGGAGTGGCTTCACAACAACTCCGTGACTGTTCTTGAATGGCCCAGCCAGAGCCCTGACTTAAACCCAATTGAGCATCTCTGGAGAGACCTAAAAATGGCTGTCCATCAACGTTTACCATCCAACCTGACAGAACTGGAGAGGACCTGCAAGGAGGAATGGCAGAGGATCCCCAAATCCAGGTGTGAAAGACTTGTTGCATCTTTCCCAAAAAGACTCCTGGCTGTATTAGATCAAAAGGGGGCTTCTACTAAATACTGAGCAAAGGGTCTGAATACTTAGGACCATGTGATATTTCAGTTTTTCTTTTTTAATAAATCTGCAACAATGTCAACAATTCAAAGTCAACAATGTCAACAATTGGGTCTGAATACTTTCCGTACCCACTGTATTTCCAATGTATTAGGTATATCTGATATGGGAGGGAAACCTCAAGATATTTTCGCAAGTATTTAATCAATTATTTGTGTGCTATGGATCTGCCTGGATAGTGTCCTTATGAGATTTTAAACACAATTAAATTTATTTTAGCTGATCACCATAGTATAATGGCATATAAACTCAATCCTCAAATTCCAGACTTTCAGCTTTGATATATTTAAATATAAAAGTGAGCTGAGGAACTCCAATCCTCAGCATTCTTCTACTGATACCATGTCTGTCCTCTGCACTTGTCCAAACCATCTCAATCGTGCCTTTCTCACCTTGTCTCTGAAGCATAACAGCTCATCATATTATCTGGCATATACACTGATGAGGCATAACATTTTAACTGATGAGTGAATAACACTGATTATCTGTTAATCATGACAGCCAAGGCTTATTGATGCACGTGGGTAGCGAAGGCTGGTCCGTGTGGTCCAATCCAACAGACGAACTTCTGTAGCTTAAATTGCTTAAGAAGTGCATGCTGTTTATGCTCGATGGGTGAGGACCATTTTGACAGCAAAACAATATTAGGAAGGCGGCTATAAAGTTATACCCGGTCTGTGTGTATGTTGTAATGGATTCGGTTTCTATGTACTAATGATGCGACACTTGGCAAAGGCTGAAGTGTTAAATACTTTAAATGGACAATGATGTGCATTTCCTAAGACTTTTTAAGGCAAAGAAGTAGAATGTTCTGCAGTAGCCTTGGAGTTACTGAAAATTTTGAGAAAACATTTCACATGCTGAGAAAAAAAAAATTGTTTATCCTTGAATTAATGCTCAAAAATTACACTCCAGTACCATATTAGATGGTAAATGTTAAACTATTTATGCACTTGACTAGGGCTGAAACAATTCCGCTAGTAACTCAAATAATCGAATAATAATAATAATAATAATAAAAAAAAAACTATATTTTAGGGAGTTGCAACCAGAATTGGATGGGCTATCATAAAAGGATGCCATCAGTTTAAGAAACCGGGGCTGAAATAAACAAATAAAGGTAGACAGCGATAAACTGAAATGCGCTTTAAGCAGCCAGCAGTGAGGTAACTGTTTAATCGTCCATTTTGGCACTATAACAGCAGTGGGATCCCATATCAACAGTAAAATAGAGAGTAGGCTGTGGATATATTTTGGAAAAGCTTTTATTTTCAGCCATAGACCTCATGTCAAAGGTTATTCATTTCCATCTTTGTGGCCCAAACCTGCAACTCATATCAGCAGCTGACCTTTTCAGCAGCCGACTCACCGGTATCGTGGCAGATGAGCTAAACCCACGCAGAATATAAATTGTCTTGTGCTGCTGCCTTCGCAGGTTTCGACTCAGGAAGAAGACGTGGAAAAACCCCGGCACAGTATTTCTGGAGTATCACGTTTACGAGGAGGACATCAATATCTCTAGTAACTGGGAAGTCTTCCTTGAAGTTCTTGATGGTAAACATTTTATCTCTACCAAAAAAAAGGCAACAATGACAGAGTTGGAGTTACACTGGAGAGCTATTTATGCACAGTCACTAGACTGGTTTGCAGCACCTACTGATTGTTCATGATCAAGTTTTGGTAAACTCTTTATTTTATTTTAAAGAAATAATTGACTATTATAATTTTTGAAAGTTGTAGAATGTAGGAGTGAGGATAAAGCTGATATCATATGCCTGATGTATTACCAGACCCATACATTTGTGAAGTTTGAATGGATCTTCTGTTTATAAATAACTAGTGAAAGCAACATTTTAAATAGACTTTCATTGGTTATTTATAAACAGAAGATCCATTCAAACTTTACAAATGTATGTGTCTTGTAATACATCAGGCATATGATATCAGCTTTATCCTCACTCCTACATTCTACAAATTTCAAAAATTATAATAGTCAATTATTTCTTTAAAATAAAATAAAGAGTTTACCAAAACTTGATCATGAACAATCAGTAGGTGCTGCAAACCAGTCTAGTGACTGTGCATAAATAGCTCTCCAGTGTAACTCCAAATGAATAATTTCCAAGCCAACTTTCTATATATTGTTTGTTGTGTGAGACATTCACACCTGCTCATTTTCTTTTATATAACCTGTGGTGGTGAAATACGATGCCTAAAATTCACTTTACTAAAATATATTTGTTAAAGCTTTGGCACCAGCTGCTTTTGATCACTTGTCATGCACATGGAAATTGTTCTAATTATAGTCACAGGGATCATGCACTAGTTTCAGTATCATTCATGCAAGGCAATGTGCGTGAATGGGACAATGTGAGATCACAGCCGGATGTGAAGCACTTTCCTCTTAGTGTTCTTTTGTCCCTTTTATACAGATAAACCTTGCACTACTAGCTAAATGTTATCCAATAAAATTGACCCAATGCATCTAAACTTCTAGGTCTGTGATTAATTTTAGATCTGAGTGTTTAATAAAAAAAAGTGTTAAAAAAAACTGTCCCTTGATGTAATTGTGATCGTCGGTGTGTTGCAGAACCAGAACGGATGAAGTCCATGTCTCAGTTGGCGGTGCTGACGCGGCGCTGGTGTCCGTCTCTGATGAAGCTAGAATCCTTCCGGGAGGTGGTGCTGGAGAGCAGCAGTGTGGACGAACTCAAGGAGAAGGTGATGTTCAGCTGTTTGCCTTTTTCTTTCTTTTTTTTTTTTTTTTCTTTTATTTTATTTTTTTTTATACCCCGACCAGATTTTAAGAGAATACTACTACTGATGGCTGATGGATGGAAGGTGTTTTATTCTCATGATGTTTGTTTCTCTGCAGCTCAGTGAAATTAGTAATATTCCACTGGAGAACTTGGAGTTTGCCAAGGTATGACCCCTTTGATTCCATTTTATTTATTTAATTATTTATAAAGTATTTATTATTTAATCAGGGATATTCAGCATATACAGCTGGAATTTGAGGTAAAGAGGTTGTAAATAAAATACATCAGTTCAAAATTTTGGTTTGTTCTGGAGGTTACCATTTTTATTTGGTGCTATGAGACGACGTCATTTTCCAGACGACAGAACAGAAAATTATTGAAACGATTCCTCTGAAAGTACAATCTTGTTTTAGCCCTATTTAACTTAAGGATATATGTAGTAATTGGTTCATTGTTCTCCGTGCTCTAGGGACGAGGAACATTTCCTTGCGACATATCTGTGTTGGAGATCCATCAGGATTTAGACTGGAATCCTAAGGTTTCCACACTGAACGTCTGGCCTCTCTACATCTGTGATGATGGTGCGGTGGTGTTTTATAGGTAAAAAGAGAGATATAATGGGCCCTTTTTCAATATAAAGCCCCAGTAATGTTTGATTTAGAAATTAATCATGTGTCCGTCTCATGCAGGGACCGCACTGAGGAACTCATGGAGCTCTCTGAAGAAGAGCGTAATGAACTGATGAAAAAGGAGAGCAGCCGGCTGCTGAAGACGGGCCACCGGATCAGTTATTCTCCCCGCAAAGAGAAAGCTCTCAAGATCTACTTAGACGGAGGGCCTTCTAAAGACCCGGGCCAGGATTGAGAGTGGCCCCTCTACACCTTGATCATTATTATTATTTTTTTTTAAATAGCTGGCCTGCCCGCTGCAGTATAGCGCTGCCTCATCAGGGGCCCTTGGTGGCGTTGAAGCCCACGTCCGATCTGGTGGCGTACAACCGGCGCCGTCTTCTCCGAGCTCTGCGGGGGGTCTTGTGTTCGAGGCTCAGATTTATTTTTTTTTTTTTACTGTGCACTATAGTTTCTCATAAAGTTTAAAGGAAAGTGCAACACCTATTTCAAATGAACAGACATCCAGTATCATTCAGACTAATCAATCAGGGTGGAAATGGATGCACTTGTGGAATAGAGAGGACTATTTGAATATCTTTCTCTGGCTCCATCAAATCTATCTTCTTTTTTTTTCTTCCCCCCTCCTATTTCAATTACCGTTCATTAATCACTCGCTTTCTGGCTGAGTGGCGAATTCATCCACCACCTTATGTGCAAATGTCCATGATCCAAGTTTTGTTTGGTTGAGATACATGGCAATCCCTCACATCTCCTACACGAACATCTGCGTTTTCGAGGTCCTCCACTATCTTCAGGTGTATTCTAATCATTCTCAGAATACTGGGTCCTTTGCTCTTGTTCAATTAATAAATTCAACGCTTCTCTTCTGGATGATGCCGTTTTCCCCCAGGAGCTTTTATCGCACGGGTGTGTTTGTGTAAGACAAAGGCTGATGCTCTGTGCCACTTTGTTGACTGCTAAGGCTCCACCCATTGCAGAGGGAACCCCACCTCTTGATCTCTTACAACTCCTCCTACTTTTCCCTCTGGAAAACTCACACTGGTACATTTTTAGTCTGCCTTTAAGACTAGAGAAATACAAATCAAGTAGAGCTTTATATCTACGTCTTTACCTTCCTCCCACAACCTCTTTGTAAATTAACTTCACCCCGGACTTGCTTGACGACGAAGATGATGATGATGATAATGATAATGCTGATTTATGTGTAACTGGGATACATTTTAATTGTTTTGCTTTGTAACCCAATTTACTTTTTGTCCTTTTTTTTTTGTTCGTTTGTTTTTTGCTTTTTTTTAAATTTCTGCACAACAAGAGCAGAGCAGCCTGTTCTGTGTGTATGTGTGGGTGTGCACTTTCGGTGTGATGCTACTTGCAGATGTTTTTGCGTAGCCAGAGCGCAAAAGCTCTGCAGCAGGGCTGCCGGATGCAACTCGCTAGTCTCTATGACCAGGGTTCATAGTTGGGTTAGTGCAGGAAATCCACCAGACCGTGCTATGGTTAGGTGGAGTTTGGTGACCCTGCTTTAGAGCCACACAGTGCAGAGCAGTGCAAAGCATCACTGAACTAAACCGAACCATCGTGGGCCCCCTGGGCTCCTAACTCTGCCACAAGCTGTTCACTGTAGACTTGCCAATATGGAAATAAAATAAAAAATAATCAGTTTCCGACTGAGTGCTTGATTTCAGGACATTAGTTCCCTGGCGTGACCTTATGGGGGAGAGGGGGCTTTCAGCAGAAGAGTTCATGTATTATTTTCTGCTGAAAGATTATCGGGTTCTCATTTCTGAATCATGTAAACTGATTTCCAATGCCATTGCGATTGGATGGCTGATTTGCCAAAGTAGCTGCACATCTTCTGTAGGTTAAGGATTGTTTCCAAGTTCTATAATCGTGCGCTTGCATAGACCAGCAGTTTAAATAATAATAGAGGTGTTAATGGGCTGTTTGATTGGTTTTAATTGAAAATGTCAACATATTTAATAATCTAAAACATTCTAGTTAATTTTTTACTGGCTTCCTGTATTGCCGTAACTAATAATACAGGTTCATCAGTGCCGGACAGTTTCATATATATATATATAATTTTTTTTTTTTTTTTTCTTTTTTCTTTCTGAAAATGGCCTCAACACCCAACCCCCATGCTATAGTTCATTAGATTGCACCTTCATGCTAGTGACATTTTTACCTGATTTCCAAATAGACTTCTATAGTTTCCTTCCAAATTACATGCTGAAAAATGCCTTGGTGACTCCAAATCGTGAAGAAGACACGATACAATAGAGCAGATGGTGAAGCTTAGAGCTATCGTAAAAAGATTTGCATTTAAGCAAACTTACAAATGCAGGTAGTTCTTTAGTTTAAATGGTTTGACTTAAAATTCTTTAAGATTACAATGACGATAGCGATGCGACCATATTGTAAACAAATAAATTTTTGTGCTGCTGGCACACAAGTGTATGTGGTACAAGACCCAATTTTAGCTCTCTTCTCTCTCCTTTTCGGGCCTCACCAGACTGGCTCCGCCCTTCTCTCACGAACCAGCGATTGTCCGCCTGCTGTAAAGTTTATACATTGCAGTAGTGTAAAATTGCTCTTTTTTTGCTAAAATATGTACTGTAATTTATTAATTTATTAAAAATTTTTTAGTATACTACCCCCATACCGATCACCATACTTTAAGACCCCTGGGTAGTGAGGCAGTGTCTTGACTCACGATATATTCAATTTGCGATGAGGTCATTGGAACGCATCTCCAGTGTCAGGACTATAAGTCAGGTTTTGATATTAAGTATAATAATATTTAAAAAAAAAAAAATTTAATGATGTTTTAGAAATAAAGTAAAAAAAAAAATGTAATGTCTAATAACAAAAGTCTAAAAACTGCATAAAAACACGAAAAATCTAATAGCTGTTGAGGTGCAGAATGGTGTACTGTGTCACACTTTAACATGATATTGATATTCCATCATATCGACTGGTCTTACAGGTTATGAAATCCAAAGATTAATGAGAACACGCTTAAAAAATGAGAATCTTTCAGGTTTTTATTTAGTGCAAGTTTACATTTCTGTAGCTTTGAGACACAGTGTAGGATTGCATTTTATGAGTTAATTCTTAATCAGGGGTGTTGTACTCTGCCCTTAAGCAGCAATTTCTTTTTTCTTAACCGACCAAATATAGTAGATGGAGGACTGATAATGAGGGTGAAAGGCTGAACTCTGAAGCTCTGGGTTTCCCCGAACAGGAGTCCACTAACTGGTCTATAAGCATCCATGGTGACCCTTCAGTCATATGTGCCTACATATACAATGCATATCTTTCAGTCTAATACTGTCTGCAGAGCTTTGGGTGAACCTTTATATTGTGCACTTCCTGCTAAAAGCTACTGCTCTTGGAGACAAGCTGAACACTGGCACATGAAGCACGTTAATGATGACCAGACTGTAAATACGGTTATGGTTTAAGTAATAATTTTCTACAGCAGACTGCTAAAGACTTTAAGGCTCACTGAAGTTTCCAGAGCTCCATATTGTAATAACTTCATGTGTGAACAGGTTCTGTGATCTGGTTTATATGATGTAGTCGATCTCGGAGTACAGAGAGTCGCTCAGAGCTTCTTCGCTGGAGGTCGGCCCTTTCAAGCACACCAAGCTGCGACTAAAGACAGAACAGTGAAGGTTATACAGTTAGGGCCACTTCTTATGTCTAAAGGTACAGCACAGAGCATAGGCCTAATTAGTGCAATTTGGCAACAATGAAATGTTTTTGTATCAAAAATACCTCTGCCATCAAAATACATTAATATGGGTAATTATTATATAGAAACATTTTTTATGAAAATAAGAATTAATCAGTCACAGTAAGATCAGTTGACTGGTGTACTAACTGACTGGCTTTAATCAACAATTCAAGTTTAAAATTTAAAGTAAGCATTAAATGTTATATATTTGATAATTGATATTTTCTCCATTGTAATGTCAAGTTTCACAACTTTACTCCTTGTGATAGTAGTGATTAGATAGATAGATAGATAGATAGATAGATAGATAGATAGATAGATAGATAGATAGATAGATAGATAGATAGATAGATAGATAAACATCAATAAATATGGGTGGTCCATTAAAAAGTAATAAATTGTAATATAGCATATATCGTTTCCCTAACCAGTCTCCTGCTTTCCCACTTTCTCTCTTACTAAGAAACCAGAAAGCACAGACTTTGCCATGGTGGAAGAGATTTTATTTTTTTTTATATTTGTTAAATCACAGCAAGTTGTTAACACACAGATTATTAGCCTTAGTTCGAGCATACAAGTCCCTGTGAATGAGCCGTTGCTATAGAAAAGTAATGCGCACCGGTATAATCCTGTGATGTAAATGACTGCTAGAACTCCTGCTATTAGAGCTGCTGAATAAAAATGATCAACACTTTCTGACATCAGAATTCGAGAGCTGGACATAGTTGTGGTTGACATTATAACGGCAGGATATTTCACTTTTAACTCTGTTTGCAAAATGAGGCATAACTTTAATTTAAGAAATTGCATCTGGGCAACTCTTCCAGACATCAGTGATTGGAGATTAATTCAATAGGAGTTGTGATGCCTTTATTTGGTTGCAGCCATCGTTTTGTTTATTTGAATGACACTTTACAGTCACACTGGGAATGTAGAATCTTACCCCAGATGCTGGCACTGCAGGTCCCCAGCGCAGGGACAGTGCTCTTTTGGACTCCTCTGTCCTAAATCCCATGACAGCAGGTCCATCAGGTGATTGGTGGAGATGCTGCAGGGTTCACGTTCTTTGGGTTTGAGGCTGCACACTGGGAAAAGCAGACCTAAAGGAAAAATGTGGATGAATGAAAAAAAAATATAGCAAAATTTTAGTCTGGCGGTGAAACTACTTATTTGGAAGATGCAAGAAATATTTTGCTAAAATTTTCTCTTGATAAAAAAACATATATATATATATATATAATAGATGTTATTTAAAGGTTAAATGCAAGTTTTCTTAGATTCACATCTGTAAAATATTTGCAGGGGTTGAATAATAAAACTGAGCGACCTGGTTTTAGAACACAGTAATTTATTAGTAGGCCTGCTATTACGGCTAATACAGAATCAGTTTGTAAGGAAAGACATGCATGTCCTACACAGTGACCAGAGGGTTTTTGAGCCATTTCTCTTGCAAAACAATGGCCAGGTCACTACATGTTGATGGTGTAGATAAAAAGAAAAAAAAGAGAAAAAGCCAGAGTATTGTATAGTGAGGAATATATATTACATAACTGTCAGTATTGTATATACTGTACATTATACAGTTCAAGCATTATAGTTAAGAATATGAAATGGGGATTCAGGAAGGAAAATGCTACCTAGCTACCTGTTTTTATGGTATCTTTTTAAAAGACCATAAATTACAGATATTGAAATAGGTTATGGCTAACATTCTGAGCTAGCTGCTGTTAGTTTAGAGCTGTGTTCTGTATACTGTACTGAATATGGTTGAACTTTGGCAATACTTTTTTTTTTTTTGCACTAAAATGTTAAAACCAGCTACTAAGTTTAACTAATTGACTTAATCTTTTCATGGTCATTTTTCAGTCAGTAAATTCCCTGATTCAGAATATTTTGCAATCTACCAAGTCTAAGTGCTCTTTTTGCCTCATCTCTGTTTTCTTGTAGAAAGGCATTCTGCTGAGTAATGCTACAGCAACAATAAATAATAGCAGTAAAATCCTGTCACCGGTAAAAGCAGCTGCAGCTCCATCCTCATTCACGGGTAATAAAATATGCTCATTGTAAGTCAGTACCTTCATGGAAGGCGCAGCACAGATCGCTGTCACAGTCGCTTTGTTCTTGGCAGATGGTTCCTGCTTCTCCTTTAGTGGAGTTCCTGCAATGACCCAACACACACAACTGGCCCTCGCAGCACTCCTCATCTTTCCTGCAGGCCTGTGATAGAAATCCACACAAATGCCATGCAAAATCTCTTAGCTTCTCCTGTGGGTCTTTTCATTGTCATGAATAAAGATCAATGCTGAATGTTATCCAGCGAGCTACTGGGATACTATTGATACAGTATGATATCATCTGAACAGAGATGAAAAAGTTATTGATAGACAATAATGCTATCATGGGAGCTACTGCTTTTATTACTTACCGTAATAGTATTAGAATTAACTAGCATTGTAAACAAAATAAAGTAAAAAATAGTAAACTTAGCAAACTTAGCAGTAATTTTATTACTGTTGCTACTCTGTTGCAACTCATAATGAGATGGCTATTACTACTATTTCTGCTTCTATTACTAATGCTGCTGTTACTACTGGTATTAGTAATACTATTGTTACGTTAGTACAACTATTATTACTCACATTACTAGCTAATGGTACTTCTGTTGCTATAGTAACTGATATTTTTTATACTTAGACGGCAATTTCCACTATTAGCATTAACAAAAATATTCCTATTCCTACTACTGAGTCCAATTTTACTATTAATGTTACTTATACGCTAGTTTGTTGCTGAGATCAGCCCTGAAGGCTTGAAGATTTCCATTATGGTTAGGGAGAAGGTATTTTGCAACCAGTACATAAACACATTTTATCTGTCATGGCTGCCCACTGAGTTCATAACCAAGATCAATGTCACAAGAACTTTCCCTTAAAGGCTTGTCTACAGACCTTTAAATCAATTTTTAAAAAATGCTTATAGTCTCAGGAGCACATTTAACCTTCCAGCTGTCCATCTGTATTTCATGGTAGACCAAAATCCAGCCTCTGAACTGAAAAAGAAAAGAACCTGTCAGCCAGCAGCACATCAGTATTCTAGGTCTGTCTTCTGTCCATCGCTGGCTTCTGTAGTCCTTTCTATGTCCCAGATAATGTCACAGGGACAGAGACAGCTCTCAGATTTAGCAAGCGATCCACTTTAATGTGAAGCCCAAAACGGAAAAAAACCTGCCTGCATATCAATTTCCAAATGCACTCGTGCTTGTGCTGCAATGCAGATACAATGCAGTCTCAGTTACATCATATAGAAAGGTGGAGGCTCTCAAATGTGCAGGTCTTCAGCACTTTCATGGTAGATCTGGGTGAGGTCCTCTGTGAGATAATAGATGCACAAATTTGTACAAGAAGAATGAAGTTCCTACCCCTTCTGATTGCTTGCAAGGTGTGCACTCAGAGTGGTGTTCGTCATACAGACAGTATCTACCCCTCTCACAGTCCTCGTCGATTATGCACTCCTGAGAGACATAATAATAAACATGACAAATAAAAATGCTCATAACTTTCAAGATGAGGCTAATGCAGGAGCATAATCTCTAATTTCATTGCTAAAAATAGCAACTAAAATACCACTACTGATACGATTACTATTGCTATTACAGATACTATCCTAATACAATTACTACTAATATAATAAGTGCTCCTGTAGTATTAGTGTTGCTGTATAGTTTCTACTTTTACAAGTACTGCTTCTAGTACTGTACTACTACAACAACTACTACTATTATTATTATTATTATTATTATGAAAACTACTTGTACAATTAGTACTACTACTATGATTTGTAATGTCATGAATGCAACTGTAATATTACTACACATGCTACTTCTAGTAATAGTATAAGTAGTGCTGCTTCTATTACTTTTACTATTACAGCTAGTAGTTTTACCATTGCTGTTCTTACAGTGAATAATACTGCAAGTATTAACATTTCAAATATTGCTATATGTTGTAGTATAATATAATTAATTTTATATATTTTAATATATTATTATTTTAACTGTTACTACAT
Source organism: Silurus aristotelis (assembly GCF_946808225.1). NCBI lineage: Eukaryota > Metazoa > Chordata > Actinopteri > Siluriformes > Siluridae > Silurus > Silurus aristotelis. Next base: position 17,411,703 of record NC_139586.1, read on the forward strand.
TACTATTTAGTATATATATATATATATATATATATATATATATATATATATATATATATATATATATATATATATATATATATATATATATATATATATTAATTACTATTTCTAATCCTAATACTCCTCCTCTACCTAATACTACTGCTGCTACTGTCAGTAATAGAGTAGCTGGATTAGTTCAAAACCACTTTCATTATGTTGTAATCTGTTGTGGTTTTTTCCAGAGAGTTTCTGAGAATTTTTAAGATTGTGAGGCTGATACATGAACTGTCTAATATTTACCTGTACGGTAAAGTGACCCAGATGTTCAGAATTAAGACAAACGCTTTTGATTCCGTTTAGGCTAAAATAAACATCTGCTGCCTTTTACCGCAAAGATATCACATGGTAAAACAGGAGGCTTTGTTTCTCCCAGTTGAAAGAAGTGGTTGAAATTGAATTTAAGCTTCTGAAATATCAATATATCAATAGAGCTGGAATATCAAACTATAACTAAAGGTTGCTTTATTTGAATCCTAATTCGAATGCTGGAGAAATGTGCATCATGGAATTCTTGGAATAAAAAAAGAGATGATTTTGAAACAGCAATATTCTACATCAAAATTCTTTTTCCTAAGTGATGCATTTTCAGTTTGATGCACATACTTTAGAATGTTTTACTGAACTAAAGAATATCTTTGAATAAAACAATGAGACTTTCATATAAAACAACCAGTTTTCTATGAATGTCTCAGAAAATTTCAGAAAGAAGCATGGAAAATACCACTGAGCTCTGACAAAATACAGATGATAAATATGCTGTATATGATGCCATTACATTCATTTCGATCATTAATTCATTATAGAATTAGCTGTTTGTTGCTGCTTTTGCATCTTAATTTCATGTTCAATATCAAATAATCCATATGCCTAATGAGGTTCTGGACCGTCTTTCTTATATGCCATATAGTATATGATCTGGATTTATCCTGCTCAGACACAGCAGCCTGCAACTCCAGCTCATGTCTGCTGGAGGATTATTGACTGACCAGTTTTACCGAGAGACGTTTTGATGTGTGAGAGGATCTGCACGTCAGGAAATTGATTTGTGCAAAGCTGCACTACAGTGTATTGGGTGCAACTTTAGGAACTAAAGCAGTTCAAGAGACGATCTTCTGAAGACGACGAACAGAACATAGGATGCCTTAAATGCCCTCAGTATTGATTTATTCCCAAAATATACCAAACTGGTATTTAAAGAAAAAAAGCTTGTCTTGGAAATTGTCCCTATGGAATGTGATAAAACCGTGTAAATGAGTCCTACATTTTTTTTTTAGAAAATTCTCCAAGTGTGATCTTCAATAGCGTCCGGGATTTTAAGCTCACTCAATGACCGAGTCAAATGCCTCAATTAAGTTGGCACCAACATCACTGAACTACTTACAAATACATCCATACAATACATTTAGTTTGTTTCTGGGTGGAATATTAAATATTAAAAGATTATACTGTGCAGGAGATGTACTGACAGTATGTAAAGAGTTAAATAGGGATATATTTAATCACATAATATAGACGATTATAGTTACGCACATGAGTGATGTCATTTTCCTTGCCCATGGACTGGTTCCCGGTTCTGGTCATGTGGATCTCCTCAGTTGTATTGCCTGATCTCTAAAAACATAAGCACACTGGTCAGGAACACACAATGAGTAGACATTTTGACAAGCAGTTGTCATTCAGGCCACTGCGATCATGTCAGACATCTCGAACATCATGACCTCCACACTAGTCTTACCTTATCGACCGCTTCCACAGCAGAGGCAGATTGATTTCCGCTAACGATCTCCGAGCTGCTTTCGTTGCTGTAATTTGAGGTGATGTTATAGATGTGCTGAATGGATTTTGCGCTCTCGTTGTCCATCTAAAAAACGCTCAAGATGAGTAACACATCAGCCACTGCTGATAAATAACAGTAACATGTTCCACATGCCCTACATGATCTAATGCTAGCAAAAGTGAATCAACAGTGCTGTAAAGCTGTGGTCAGATCGCTGATCATACTCCAGCAAAAAATCTGCAAATGCCATTGTACATAATTTCTTAAAAATGACTGCATATGGTGTGATCTGAGTACTTCATGCCTAAAAACTTTGGATTCTGGACAACCACAAATATACATAGAGGATGTTTCTGGATTGGTATCGGGCCAGATTTTATAATATAAAGAATGTGTTAACTGACGGCCCAAAAACCCCACCATCTTGTCTTTGGTGTTTCAAATAACCTTGCAAAAGACACTTGCAGACAGTTGGCCTGGTTACTAACACAGCAGGTAACACTTTACACAACAAAAGGGTACCTTTCCTTATCTTTTTTAACTTTTAGCTTTTATTAGAAAATATGGATCTAGTCAATCCTAGCTTTTTATATTGAGTATGTTTGAATTACACAGTTATACGATGAGCCAGAAGTGAGACGTAATGAAGTACAAATACTTTGCTACTGTATTTAAGTAGATTTTTCTGGTATCAGTACTTCATTATTTTTTTTTTCAGGCAATTTTTTACTTTTACTCATTAAATTTTTTAAACAACTATCTGCACTTTCTATTTCTTACATTTACAAAATGGGCTTGTTAATTTAGTTTTAATATTTGGTGACATGATCAATATTTTTTCTTCTCATTGCATGTCGTTTTCAGCCCATCAACCTATTTCTTGTCATTTTGCAGCTTTTTTAATCTACCACTCATGTTCCTGGCCCTCACACACCACATACGTAGACTAGTTTAAGAAGCTAACAACGAGCAATACAGAAGGCAAGAAGTATGAGTAATGAGAATTTATAATTTTATTATAAAATAAATATATTAATTAATAATAATAAATAAATATTCTCACTAAAACAAGTAGTAGTAATGGTTGCTTTTTGCTTAAGTACATCTCAGAGCTCATACTTCTATATTTAAGTGAAAAAGTGTGGTCAGTACTTTAACTTTTACCAGAATCCCTGAGTTAAGGATGTGTGTACTTTTTCCATCTCTGCTAAAAGCATCTAGCATCGAAATAGCCCAAAATTTCCAGAAGGGCTTCACGATCACAAAACAGCAGAATATTCTGAAATTTAATACACTATTACGTCTAATCTTGTATATCTTATTTTGAGTATACTTCAACACAAAGAGGGAATAGTGTGTATCTTTGATAAAATACATGGTGCATAATAAATGTAAAATAAAATTAGCTTGCGGAAAGGTCAAATTTAGTGCAAATTGCAATTTTTCTTATTACATCATCATAAACTCACTCATTTATGTATGTATATAGGCTAAGCCCATATTGCAAAATATGAAGCTTTTAATGGTAACAAAAAACTATTTACGAATGAAACATATACAATATATCTCTCCATGCTCTATCAATCCTGTTTTTTTGCATACATTTTTCATGACATTCATGTACCGAGTGGGTTGTGGCAAATAAAACAAATACTTTCTTCAGAAAAAAAATTCCAGAAGACATTGTTGTAGAATATACCCCCATATGTGTTATTTTTTTTGTGTGTTCATTTGTCATCAAACATTTTACACGATTATGAGTTTACCCTTGCACACATAGTAACCTGTGTCTAGCTTTTCCGCTCCTAAACAGTTAATTACAGCAAAAGTACTTGAGCAAATGGTGGTACAGGAGAGCTCAGAAATGCATTGGTTTCTCAGGATTTAATGTAAAGCTAGATATTTTGCCTTTCTGAGCTTGGCCTCTTTATTCTCAGCCCAGGAGTGTGTGTGTTCTGCGTCGAAGCAATGAGTCTAGACTTTATGCACGGTAGTAGGCGATACCTGATGCTCATCGTCTTCCAGATGTTTCACCTTGCTGAACAGGTCGCTCAGCGTCGTCGGTTTTTGTCCTCCGGTCGCCTCCGTGGGCGCGTGCGACTGCAAGTCCACACCGGGAGCTGTCCAAGTTTCAGGAAGGAGTCCATTAACGGTGCCCAGGCAGGGATTCAGCGCCAGCAGCAGCAGCAGCAGCAGCATCTTCGCCGCGTCGCTCGGTGCTTGATGGAAGATGGAAGATGGAAGAATGCAGACCGACGCAAGATGCACCACCAGCTCGTGCGCTGAATTATGGGCGTGAAAGATTCAAGATATTGCGCGCGCACGCGCAGACTGGTCCATTTGTTACTGTATATTAATAATAAAAAAATTCTCATAAAGCATATATTACCTCATTAATCATAATGACACGTGGAGTTTATGGTTTTCACACACTCGGTTTTGATTTAATGACTTTTCAGTGTTTCAGAAATGCATGTTTAATGTTCTTGAACAGGAAGTGACTCAATTCGGTTCGAAATTAAACATATGGGTTTGTTGGGAAGGTATCCGTATACTTTGGCCTTTTTCTACCTTGAACCTTTAAGGGGTTTACTTACAAAAACAACCAAATCATTTGCAGAGGGTACAGAGTTGTAATAAAATGTTTGTTCAAATATTTGTTAACTCATGAATGAACTGTTATTAGTCCAATTTTTTGGGAAGCTGAGTTAAGTTTTACTTGCCATACCCAGGTCTGATTTCTGCCAAACCTGTTAAATCAAGAAATAGAACCTGTCTGGCAATACACACATCATGCTGCGATCTAGAGAAATTTAAAAACATATGAGAAATTGACATGATTGGAAAGGGTTACAAGGCTAGTTTTATGAGCCCATTTGCCCTACCAAAATTACTCCAAGAGGGCAACGACGACTTATCGAAAAGCTAGTAAAAGATCCCAAAAGAACATCTAAAGAACTGCAGGCCTGACTAGCCTCAGTTAAAGCCAGTGTTCATGATTCAGCAAAAAGAAAGAGATGCATCCATGGCATGCAAAAATAGCATTAATGGGAGAGTTCCAAAGCAAAAGCGCCTTTTCTATAGCAGGCCACTCAAGAAGACCACATTTTCTTGGCTTTGTCTATGGGTAATTATTATGCTGGAACAGGTTTGGTCCAAATGATGGGAAATGTAATTAACTTTACCATTTGCATGGGCACCAAATCTCTCAAGTCCTGTATGTTGCGAGGTGGGAATATATAGAAAATATATATTCTAAACATTAAATTATATATTAATATTTGAGAAATTTCCTGGTGAAACTAATACATTGAACCCATTCTCATGCTTCTTAAACTGTTCCTGAACATATTTTGCAATTTGCATTATTCTGCTAAAAGACTCCACTGCCATTAAGGAATAATATTGACTTGAAAGTATGTACTTGGTAGACACGGATTTATCATTAAAGCTTACTGCTTTCATTGTCTGTAAACATTATGCAGGTCTCCTCCATCCTGTACAATCTGTATTCTCTCTGTATATAACTGTCCATTTCTCTTATATGTCTGTATACCTCTGTATATTCACTCTATATTATCTTGGTACTATTGAACATAGAATATACATATCTCATATATTGTACACAGTTTATATTTCTTTTTTTTTATATTTTTACATATATTTTATCTTATACACTTATACTATACTTATATACTATTTATATACATAAATATTCTTACTGGCGCTTGCTGGAAATCATCTGCATGTTTTTCACTTTATTTGTTGTACAGTTACATATTTACCTGCACTTGTTCATTTGCACAATGCTACTATTTGCACTTCCGATAGATTAAACTGCATTTTGTTATTGTGTACCTGTACTAAGCAATGACAATAAAGTTCTATCTATCTATCTATCTATCTATCTATCTATCTATCTATCTATCTATCTATCTATCTATCTATCTATCTATCTATCTATCTATCTATCTATCTATCTATCTATCTATCTATCTATATATCTACAGTGAGGAAAATAAGTATTTGAACACCCTGCTATTTTGCAAGTTCTCCCACTTAGAACTCATGGAGGGGTCTGAAATTGTCATCGTAGGTGCATGTCCACTGTGAGAGACATAATCTAAAAAAAAATCCAGAAATCACAATATATGATTTTTGAACTATTTATTTGTATGATACAGCTGCAAATAAGTATTTGAACACCTGTCTATCAGCTAGAATTCTGACCCTCAAAGACCTGTTAGTCTGCCTTTAAAATGTCCACCTCCACTACATTTATTATCCTAAATTAGATGCACCTGTTTAAGGTCGTTAGCTGCATAAAGACACCTGTCCACCCCATACAATCAGTAAGAATCCAACTACTAACATGGCCAAGACCAAAGAGCTGTCCAAAGACACTAGAGACAAAATTGTACACCTCCACAAGGCTGGAAAGGGCTACGGGGAAATTGCCAAGCAGCTTGGTGAAAAAAGGTCCACTGTTGGAGCAATCATTAGAAAATGGAAGAAGCTAAACATGACTGTCAATTTTCCTTTGGACTGGGGCTCCATGCAAGATCTCACCTCGTGGGCTCTCAATGATCCTAAGGAAGGTGAGAAATCAGCCCAGAACTACATGGGAGGAGCTGGTCAATGACCTAAAAAGAGCTGGGACCACCGTTTCCAAGGTTACTGTTGGTAATACACTAAGACGTCATGGTTTGAAATCCTGCATGGCACGGAAGGGTTCCCTGCTTAAAGCAGCACATGTCCAGGCACGTCTTAAGTTTGCCAATGACCATTTGGATGATCCAGAGGAGTCATGGGAGAAAGTCATGTGGTCAGATGAGACCAAAATAAACCTTTTGGATCATAATTCCACTAAACGTGTTTGGAGGAAGAAGAATGATGAGTACCATCCCAAGAACACCATCCCTACTGTGAAGCATGGGGGTGGTAGCATCATGCTTTGGGGGTGTTTTTCTGCACATGGGACAGGGCGACTGCACTGTATTAAGGAGAGGATGACCGGGGCTATGTATTGCGAGATTTTGGGGAACAACCTCCTTCCCTCAGTTAGAGCATTGAAGATGGGTCGAGGCTGGGTCTTCCAACATGACAATAACCCGAAGCACACAGCCAGGATAACCAAGGAGTGGCTCTGTAAGAAGCATATCAAGGTTCTGGCATGGCCTAGCCAGTCTCCAGACCTAAACCCAATAGAGAATCTTTGGAGGGAGCTCAAACTCCGTGTTTCTCAGCGACAGGCCAGAAACCTGACTGATCTAGAGAAGATCTGTGTGGAGGAGTGGGCCAAAATCCCTCCTGCAGTGTGTGCAAACCTGGTGAAAAACTACAGGAAATGTTTGACCTCTGTAATTGCAAACAAAGGCTACTGTACCAAATATTAACATTGACTTTCTCAGGTGTTCAAATACTTATTTGCAGCTGTATCATACAAATAAATAGTTAAAAAATCATACATTGTGATTTCTAGATTTTTTTTTTAGATTATGTCTCTCACAGTGGACATGCACCTACGATGAAAATTCCAGACCCCTCCATGATTTCTAAGTGGGAGAACTTGCAAAATAGCAGGGTGTTCAAATACTTATTTTCCTCACTCTATCTATCTATCTATCTATCTATCTATCTATCTATCTATCTATCTATCTATCTATCTATCTATCTATCTATCTATCTATCTATCTATCTATCTATCTATCTATCTATCTATCTATCTATCTATCTATCTATCTATCTATCTATCTATCTATCTATCTAAAAATCTTATGTATGAAAATTACCACCAACATGAATGCATCCTCTATTTTCCAGCACAACATTCCCCAGACCAACACATCAGCATTGAGAACTGGCTGTTTACTTGCTGCCTAATAGATCTCACCCATCAACAGGTGCTTCTGGCAAAGAGATGAACATTTTATTCACTTCAATTTTAGTGGTTTTAATGTTATGGCTGCACTTATGTGTGTATATAAAATGTCAAATGTATATACTCTGTTATTTTTTATATATATATATTATAAAATAAATCTGCCTAAGCCAATTTCCCAAACTTGTTTCAGTTAGTTTTTTTTGATGCATTGATAAATAAAGCTAGCACCGATTCTGCATTATGGTGAGCTGAGTTGCATATTGATTCTATATGCAATAATTGAATCAGTAATTCAACCATATAATATGTTTACTAATAAGATGGTATGTACCCGGTACCCACTCTCTGGTCCATGAAAAAATTGCGTGAAACTGGTCTGTGGTGCAAAAGAAAAAAGGTTTCCAAGTTCCAGGACATCCTATACAATTGTGTGCCTGCAGTTTTTTAATAACAGTTTGTATAAGAACCACATATGGGAGGAAAGTTCAGGGGTCCCAATACTTTTGTCCATCCATATAGTTTAAGTGTCTTACACCTGATACCCCTGCACACGTGCAGCATTTTCCACAAAACGGAGCTTGCCAGCAGGGGGCGCCTTTTACATATGAAATATGACTATCACAATTTAGAAATTCCCAAAAAAATTTATTTGTAATAAAATACTGAATGATATAGTGATATTACATTGCCATTTATATTGGGTCTGGCGCGTGCACTTCACGGAACCGCGAGCTCAATAGGAGCGCGTGTTCGTCTGTACTTGTGAAATATGTATCAGATGCTTCACGTGCGCCTTTGGAAAGTGCTCACTGTAGTAAACCGGTGACTTGACGCTGCGTCGCGCGCTCACGTGTAAACGTCCGGGAAAAAAAAGGAAAAAAGGACGATGCGCGAGGCGGTGACGGGCGCGTGCCTGCAGTTCGGAGCGCGCAGTTGTGCTTTGTGGTCACTGAGACAAGCAGGCGGACATTCATCCAGTCTGAGCTTCTGACCTGAAAGAAACCGGCAAAGTAAGTAGTATTTCATTCACGGCTTTATTCGTTTCTCCACGTCAGAAATCCGAAGCGCAGAAAACCGCAAGTCTGTAGTGTACTTTACCCTACACTACTGTACTGTTCTAAGACTTATTTTTTTTACGTGTTTCCACGCTCTGTTTGAAAATATCTGAATTAAAATAAACCAGTTTGTATCGACATTTCACCGCCTGATCCTATAAGTTACATTAAACATTTACCCAGTCAGTATTTTGCCCTCATCGCGCTGTGTATACAGAACCTCGTGCGATTTCGTCGCAAAAAATCATACCGCGATAATTATATTGCATAGGATCAGAGGACGCTCTCACGATATCCAGGACGTATCGTTTTGAGCTTTTGCTGATAGTGCCAAAATTAATTCCCTTGTGTTATATTTACAGATTAAATTATCATAAAGAAAAGAGGAAGAAGAAAAAAAAAACAGCTGGTTGGTCAGTGGTGCAGAAATGCAGATATATATATATATATATATATATATATATATATATATATATATATATATATATATAAATACATCCAGAGTATGTGATTCCATTATAAAAAATGAATCTGATTTATTTTATCTGATTTAAATCTGATTGTATCCTTACTTGTACAAATAACCTGTTAAATATCAAAAAATAATAATGATTTTTTCAAATATGATCAAAGAACAAAAGAATTCAAAGAAAATATGATCAAAAAAATATGATCAAAGAAAAAAAAAAGGACTTTTGTTCTCTGATCATATTTAAAAAAAAAAAATCATTATAATTTTTTTATACTGGGTTCAATCATTGAACCCAGTACCGTTTTTAGGCACGGGCAAACTAGATAGTCGCCAACTGCGCAACCAGCTGGGGGGCACCAGTGAGCGCCCCCTGCCACGCCACCACCACCACCACCGGCCTTGTTCATTTAAATGATTTACCTGTTTTTCTGCTGAAGTTTAATATACAGTATATATTTGCATACTTGAATTTTGCAATGATTATAAAATGTGTTGAAACTTTTTTTATGGAAGGTAGGCGGTGGTGGGAGGGCAGAGCTATGGGGGGGTGACAATAGGAATCTAACCTAAGGTGCCAAAAAGGTAAGAAGGCCCTGATTAAACCCCCCTCATTAATAATTTGTATGGCAGGCGGGACTTTGTAAACATGGGTGGGAGTTAGGGCTTTGGGGTGGGCTTAAGGAGTTAAATATCCAACATGGACGGATTGCCTATAGTCTTCACTAGAAGTACTGAAGTAAAAAGTACATTGTTTTTCAGTGCGTTTCTAAAGACTATGCGAATGCTGTGTAAGAAAACGTTTTTATATCGTTATGTGTCTTCTGCCCGCAAACAGACTCTTTGTTGCATTCTTGCTGCAACAAATGTTATACTTGTTTCCCATTTAAATCATCACAAATCTTCCCTCCTTGTGCAGAGTTTTGGGCAGTATCAGCTGAAAAAGTACAAACAGATCTCCACTAAAGAAACACTGGCCTATGGTACCTTTAGAAAACTCATTTCAACATATTTCAACACAGCAGAGGTGAGAAGTAAAGTCCAAATACTTCATTACTTTATTTAAAGTAGATCTTTCTGGTATCAGTACTTCACTATTTATTTATCAGACAGTTTTTTACTTTCACTCATTGCATTTTTGACACAGATATCTGTACTTTCTACCTCTTACGTTTTCAAAACCGGCTCGTTACTTTATTTTTAATATTTGGTGACCGTTTTCAGCCCATCAACCTATTTCTTGTCATCTACCACTGGCGTATCATTTCCTGGCTCTCACGCACCACAGACGTAGACTAGTTTACGATGTTAACAACAAGCAAGACAGAAGACAAACAAGAAATATGGTGTTATTGTGGATGAGACAGAGGGAGTCAGTGATGTAAACATGACTGAGAACAGACACATTCCTGATCAGCTGATCATCATCAACTTTTCTCTGCTTGTGTTCTATATAGTGGATGTTCAGCCTGGATACATTCATTAGATAACAAAATTGTACATTTTATATTACTATATTAATAAAATGTAATGGTGTGAGATCCAGTTAAACAAGATTAAATAGGAATACAATGTTACATTCATTGGTTATTTAATATCTGCTTTGTTCTGAACTCTACAGCTATAAATCCTGGGGGGGGGGGGGGGGGTATTTCATATATCATATTTATGCTGGTCTATTTTGTCTACACAAGCAACAAGCAGTCTGAAGTAAACCATAGCTAGGTTCTTTTGTGTAGGGAAAAAACACAATTCTTCCAATGGGACTTGATTTTAACCACATAGGCGTTTCCCCTTCATTATTATAAAGATACAACGCTTTTTAAAATGCTTTTAGCATGTCACACATGGGTCAGGACTGCACCACAGATATGCTGTACAATACCGAATTAGAACAAGTTTCAATCTGCACTAGTGGAAAGTTCAAATCTGTGCCAGTGTTGTTATGTGAGGGCAAAAAAAACCAGGAAAAACGAATGATTACATTTGAATAAGAGATGATTAAGTGCCATCTCAATTTCAGTTTTTCAGTCATATGAAAGAGAAGCAGATTTTATGGTGACTGTTCTGTTTGCCATCGAACAACCTAAAAGTCATGTTTTTACCCTCGTTGTCGAAGTTTGTGTAAAATTTGCATGAGCCAAATAGGATGAAAAGCTATGTAGGGTTAACATAAGGATAAGAAGGCGTTTCTTCCCCTACAGGTTCATTTAAAATCCAACCAAACCGTAGTTGTTGTTCGTGTGAGGTTTGTTTAGGACTGCGCAGGATTTCTGTAATAAAATCTTCAGTTCTGCACTTCAATCGTACTGTTTATGTAGGTAGAGATATCGGTAGAAATAAGCTCATTCTGCATGGCATCTCTTTTTTTTTCTCTCTCTCTCTCTCTACCTCTATCCCACACTTTCTCAGATGGTCAATGTCTCATGGTTTTTTTTGCTGAGAGTGGGCTGCAAGCATGTATTAAGCGAAGGGCTATAATCAGATCCCTGCTTTAAACACAGCTCTGCACGCACACTCAAATTCCAGCACCGTTCTCTCAGAAAAATCACCTACGCTCATTTTTTTTGTTGGAATATCTACAGGAATGTCGGCTTCTGTGCCGCAGATTTGCATCAATCAGAAGGCTAGACACTGATAGGTGCGGCGTGTCGCTTCAGGGTCCTTTACAGTCTGTGCTCTGATGTCCTCTTTGTCTCCTCGCTTTAAACCATGTGTTTCTGTCGACAGAGGAATTTTTGTTCAGAAGCACTGCCATGTTGATACAAGCGCTGTTGTATTATCACTACGAACGAATTTTTGGCAAGGGATAAAACTCGTCACGGCACTGCTTTTTTTTTTTTTGGAGGGGAGGGGTGTAAGAGCTTTACTTTCACATCCCAACCTTTTCAGTCAAGTTAATGCTATTTTATAAAGCCGGAATAATCTGTGAATAATACGGTTTTTGCCCTTATTTGGGATTCCAAAATGCGGTTGAAATGCATATTTTTGTGAAGTTGGTTTATATTTGTTAGATAAATTTAGAGAAGTGAAATCTATGACCTATGATCATGTGCATTCTTTGGATTTTCTCCATGAACCGTTTGAGTCCAAACAGCACTCATTAGCTCCTCCAGTCATTAAAAGGCTTACGCTTAGTTATAAATATAGTATACTTTTTTATAGCGATGATAGCATTTTATTCTTTTTGACTGAGTCAATATTTAAGTAAAAATTAAATATATCAGGTACAAGTTCCAGCATCCCAGGCTGTCATTAGTGGTTTAACCACCCTTTAATTTAAACATATGGCTTGGGGAGAAAACAGATAGTATTCTCTAAAAAGCGTTTTATTACCCAACTAGTTTAAAGATGCAGCACAATTCTGTCCATAAAGATTCTAATGTTTTATTGAGACTTTCCTTTTTCTCACCTGGAACCTTTCCCGCTGAGACCCAGACTCTGGAAGTGACTCCATGTTTCCTGTCTGTCAGCATGTCAAAAAAACAGTCCGGTAGAGGATGTTTGCTGGTCAGGGTTTCAGCATGGCAGAGTGAATCACTTTCCACCAGTACAAAGCTTTCCACCAGTACATCATTCTCTAAAGGAAACAGTAAAAGTAGCTTAAAATATAATTGTCTTTGACATTGATCTTCTAGTAAATATATTAAAACCACACAATTTGAGCGTGTTTTTTTTGTTTGTTTTGTTTATACTGCCTCATAGTTCTGCTGCCACCAGGTCTATCCCCAATGCTTAAAACCCCCTGGGGATAGACTTTATGGCAGCAGGTATATTGGGAGATTTTTTATTGGGAGATTAGCAGAAATATCAACTAGTAGTATTTAAACAAAATATATGATTTGAATAAAGCTGCTGCATAACAGAATCCCATGTGTTCTCCATGTGAGGATGAAGATCGTCCCCTGATAGACCAGCGATTAAAGAAAATCTCAACGTTCTGTTTTTGTCATCAATCAATGTCATGCAGGAAACAGGAACGTAAAGAGAAAAAACTCTTCACTCTGAGCTCGAGGGAACAAGGATAAGATTTGCTTACGTTTCGCCGTTGCCATGACCACACGGTAGCTGCCTCATTTTTCACATCAGAAACAGTACGTGAGATTGTCACGTGAAGCATTGTGAGCAAGGAGTTTTAAGTCAATGCAGCAAAATTAGCATCATAACAAGGTTCAATTAAAATCAGATACACAGCACCTGAAAAGAAGTGTTGTTTTTTTTTTTTTAAATGCTCTGATAGCTTGAATAACAGCTTTACACACTTTTGGCTTTTGGACAGTTCGTTTTTCCAAACATTCTGCTTTGCCATGACTGAGATTTCTTTCTGCCCTTGTGACCCAGTTCATCCCAGAGCAGTTTAAAAAGACTTTAGTGCAGGGACAGGGCAGGCCATTCCAGCCGACTGTTTGCTCTCTAAACAACGCTGACAGAGCTTGGACGTATGCTTCGGGTCATCGTCTTGTTGTATGGTGAAGTTCTAATTAGCTGCAGTCCAGACAGAATTGCATGGTGTTCAGGTTATGGAAGAGTAGCCATGCTGGTTCAGTATTTCCTTCAACCTTTCCTTGCTTCAAAACTACCCAAAAAACATTAATCTCCCATCTCCATGTTTGTCTCTTTTCTCCAATTCCCCATTTTACTAATTTTTTTTTAGAGCCAAAAAATAATAAAAATTTAGTATTTTGTCCACAGAACTTTCTTCCAGTCATTCACTGTCCAAATTTCCAATTCAGTTCAGTTCGTTTTTATTTGTAAAGCGCTTTTTAACAATGAACATCTTCTCAAAGCAGCTTTACACAGATGAAGCAGATATAAAGTTTGATAAAAGAGTGTATAATTTTAGTCCCTAAAAGTTTGTTCCTCATAATTGTAAGTTTGCCCTTAATGAGCGATCCAGAGGCAACAATGGCAAAGAAACACTCCATGAGATGGCATGAGGAAGAGAAATTTGAAAGGAACGACACTTAAAAGGAAACCTATTCTCATCTGGGCGGCACCAAATGTTCATTCATTACAATTTTTGTGTGTTTGTTGCATGCAAACAAAAGACGAGGTGTTTCCAAACATATATACATACAGAAATAGCATCATTTTAAATGGGATAAATCACTGGCTGGAGACACAGAGATGCATAGACAAGAAAGTTTTTTACAGTACTTGTCCCAGTGTTCTGGTAGGTTCAATATGATATAGTGGTAAGCTGGCATTTTGACCTGCTTATTTATTTCCCAGCAGTAATTTGCCGGTTGTCCTTCTAGACTCACATGTACAACAGGATTTAGCTTCACTGCATAAATAGTGTATGCTCTCTGTGCTGGAGAGATGGCATACTCTTTTTCCCTCATCACTCACAGGCAAATTGTAGGAATTTATGAGCTCATGTATGAGGAAGACGGTAGATAGCACTTTCCTACGAGTGTGTTTGAGAATGTGCAGATAGCTGGTTTTATCTGTGGAGGAAGGACCTATCAATCCAGCACAATTGGTATCTGTTGGAGTATATGGGCTAAGCTGAGTAGTGAGTGGAAACTGGAAGTTTCATCAAATTAGAGGGAAAAATACACGGAAAACATGTATGAATGTACTAAAAAGAAAGGTACTACTAAGATCTTTAACGTCTCACTTAAAAGTGAGATGTGCCCCAATAAATTCTATTTATACTTCGATATAATGTCACCTAGCTACAGGAAATGGAGAAATCCCCTGCTTCTAGAAACCTGTAATAATCCGAGCGCTAAGGACGTCTTGTTTTTCCCTTGTGGAACATGAGACTTGTCTATTCTGAGCATTTCATCTCCTCAGCCTAGTCTTTTGCCCAGCAGCAGTAACACAACACAAGTCATCTGTTGACCTCATAGCAGGAGGAGTGCAAACTGCAACTGGATTTTATTTGAATTCTTTCCCTCCATCCAAGTGCTTTACATCCAAGATAAAAGAGAACAATTAAGAAAGATATACACAAAAAAAACATAGCAACAATTTAAAACAAAGCAAGTTTAAACAGGGATGTTTTTAACAGCTTTTGAAACGTGTCCACAGAGTCCAGAGATCTGAGATTCAAGGGTAGAGCAGTCCACAACCTGGAAGCAAACTCACAGTCACAGCCATTAAGTGAAGTTTTTGCATCGTTTTTATATATGTGGATGTCAGGAGATTTGCATTTTACATTTACACATCGAGATGTCCACACACTTCACGTTAAAATGAACCCCGTGCCCCAGAATGCTGCTCATTCTATTTGCACATTCATTTCTGTAAATGACCTGTTTGGACCTCCCCAGAGCGCTTTGTCAAAAAGGCACATGCACAGTGTTTTTCCTTCTTAAGTGTCTCTGTATAAATCGGTGCTGTTGGAGGGGAGTGCGTGCTTGAGGCTCTGGGAACATCAGAAAGGCTCTCAGACGGCATGCAGCTGTTCCACAGCCCTCGCTTCTGTGTAGATTAACGGTTTTTCTCCACACCAGAAGACAGATGACGTTCGCCGGGTCCTGCCAGATAACACACTGTTTGTTTTCTTGTTTAAAACTGCGTTCCTTTGTTTTGGCACCAGTTTGGGAAGACGTGTCTAGTTTTCAGTACGTTTACGCGAGACACTTATTTATTGATCATTTAGTGAAGCTGTGTGTGAATGTTTTTGTAAGGCCTAAGCAAAGAGCTCGTCTCAGGTTTTTATTCATACTCGGGTAAAGATAAAAAATGATAAAATGATTAAATGACCAGAAAAAAGCATTTTGCACTGTTGTGAAGCAATTGAAAGTTCAGGATCGTGACTTGGAGTAAAGCAAGAAAATTTGGCCATCTTCTCAGGGAGAACAGATGACATACTCTCTGCCCTGTACATCAGTCAACACCAGCCAATTGGGGGCTGATAAATGCAGGGCTGATGGCACTTTCTTCTGAGCCAAGGACTCTGCGTGTGAGCAGGTGCAGAAGCTGCATAAAGTGTGTTTTCTTCATCCTCCATCCTTGGTAGTTGTTGTGTAATAAGAGAGAGGTGGCTAGCTAGCCAATGGGTGGGATTTGGCAAGAGTAAATTGAAGAGAAAATTGATATTTTAATGCAGTAATAATGCAGCTCAGCCACTGTAGTGCATCAACTACTACAGACTCAAACTCTTCCTTTTATACGTGCCATTTCTTCGTCTTGACTGAACGGACTGAACTGTCTTGGATTGCCTTTATTCAAGTCATTATTATGAAATGATATTAATATATTTATTCAATTTGTGTGCGCTTGAAAATTGCAATTTAAACTAGTCAGTGTATTTATGCATAATATTTACAATAAATCATTACTAATGATCAAATTTCAATCCATTCAGTCAGTGTTCACGTTTCCCTATCTGTAAATGTAACTATTTGAGCTAACTGGATATTCTGGAATGCCACATTACTGGTGTAAATGCTCCTGTGTTTTCTCTGTAGTATTTACTGAGAAAACAGTATCCTGCTTGATCAATAAGACCAGTGTGAGAGAGTTTGCAAGAATCAGGCTGAGGCCAGTGAGATGCTAGGAAATACTGTTTTGTTGCTTTGTCGTGCCTCACTGAGGCGTGAACCTGTTTATCATAGGAGGGGGCAGGAGGCAGCAGGGTTCCTTCCTGGTTTTCTTCTGAGTCCCCAGCAATTAAGGGCATTATGAGTAGCTTTCAGTTCCGCATGCACGTTGACATTACTGACCCTTTTGTTTGGCCTGATAGTCGGAAGTTTTGACCAGCAACACAAGTACACGTCTGGATTTTCCTCCAGCCTTTGGCCTTGTCTTGGCCAGATTTCAGGACGCTGGACTCTACTCCACTGTAAAAACATCCCAAAGTTCCTAGAGCGAATATGAGGTCAGACCAAGTGGCCCCATTAATTCAATGACATTATTACTTCACGCTTGCCAACCACTTGTTATGGTGGTCTCGGTGCCATAAGTGAAAGCTGAGCTTATTGGCTACATCATTTCTACGTCGAAGGTTTGTTTCATAGTGAATTTTGATGTGTTTTTTTACATTCCAGACAGCTTTTGAGGCTTGTGTTTTGGCTGTATAATATCATCCCTCTTGAAAAGCATACAGAAAGTCTGCCTCCTACTTTTGATGTAGTCTTGACTTGGCTGCTGAAAATGATACAAACCTGGCATAGCTGGAATTCCTGCACTCTGGAGAAAATTGATATTTTGTGTGCTTTAATAAATATTATATACAGTGCAGGATATGGAGGTGAATATTTTAGGACTTGAGGATTTGTGAAGGATCAGCATCACCCTTGGCATAGGGCAAATTCGAAAACATTTCTCAAACTGTTTCTGTATCCAAGGATCCTTTAAGCAGTAAAATCAATTTCATGGGTCTGATTGATTTTACGAATGTGATTTAAATGTTAACAGTAAAATGTTGTCTACTTTCTAGAATCCTACAAAATCCTTTTGATTTCTACCAACAGAACACAATCTTACAAATTTACGGTTCTTACACACTTCTGGTTCTTTTTCCAGACTCGTAAACATTTGAATCCTTTAGTTTGGAACAATTTAAGCATTAGTAATGCTGTTTTTTAAGGTCAGGATCAGTCTTAAAAATAGGGGCTCTGATGATTGTGTCAACCAAAGCTGGAATTGGATGTCCAAAAATGCACGTATTGGTAGGATGATCTGGTGCAATACGATATTTTATCAGCTATTATCTGTTTACAAACTGTATTGATTAAGCAATTGCTTGAGCATTAAATTATACATGTGCAAATCATCGACTCGACAATCATAAAAGAACACTTAACTGCCAAGTGTTTCTCAAGCTGGATCCCTACCCAACATTATCTTTTCAGAAAGCCTTAGCAAGATTAGAGATTTTAAAGTATCTTGTGGGCAAAAACTAATTGCCCTCAGTTTATGGCTGTTTTCTCTTTGCAGAGTTCAAGCACAGCGATATCTGATGGCTTTTCCCATTCTGCCACACATGGTGCATTTCTGATAACTAATAGAAACTGTAAAAACAAACAAATCTAATCGTCATCCGATAACCAGATCAGATCAAAACAAGCTGCTGATTGGATAATCTGATAAAGTTTTTAACTCTGCCCCAGCACAATCAAAGCCATCCTTTTACTGTGCAGAAGGCTCGTTCTTTGATCTCCACTCCTCTGTGTATGAGTCTCTGTGTGTATGTGTGTGTGTGTGTGTGTGTGTGTGTGTGTGTGTGTGTGCGTGTGCGTGTGTGCGTGTGTGCGTGTGCGTGTATGCGTGTGTGTGTGTGTGTGTGTGTGTGTGTGTGCGTGTGTGTGTGTGTGTGTGTGTGTATGTGTGTGTGTGTGTGTGTGGTGAAATCACGGTATTTAAGCGAACAGAATGCTGCTTCAGCTCAAAGGGCGATCTGTGGGGATGGTGTGTGTTCATGCTACCTTTTCATTAACCCGTGCGTGCT
>NC_139586.1:17435338-17672838 GCF_946808225.1 Silurus aristotelis
CAGAACGATTGCATGGTTTGCTTTCACTCCGGGTTATTTTCTTGTTGTTTGTTGCTGTCGTTACTGTTGCTATGACTCCCAATCAGATGCTCAGTTCTGCAGTTTGCTCAGGCACTCTAAATACCAAGCATGGTAAAATAGGGGATTTTGGGACGGGGGAGGGATTATAGGGATTATAAATAACACTCATTTTGATGCTGCATTGCCTTATATACTCATAAAAAGGCAGAAATATTTTTTTTCACTGTTTTCAAAAGTGATCCATGGCACTGAAACAGGTAGAACATATTTGGTCTGGTTGGCAGTTTGAAATGTAACATTTGACCCAGACGTATCTGATGGCATTTGAAAAAAAAAAAAAAACAGAAAATGGAGCCCAATTTTCCACATCATTTTAGTTCTGTAAGTAAAATGCATTTATTTTGGATGTGCTGACAGCCGTGACTTTGTGAGACATTACTTAATTTTTTATTATGGCCTGCTCAGTGTGTGTATATGGACCACATAACCAAAGGCTTTGACTGCGCGGTTTCCTCACAACTCAGAAATGCGTACTTTCCGCTTAGATCTTCTGCAGGCGCAATGATTTCCTCCATTTTGCGGTCACTGTGCTTTACTTATTCCAGTTCAGGGTCAAATGCCTGCCTGCCTGCATGCCTGCCTGCATGCCTGTCTGTCAATTTGTCTGTCTCTTTGTCTGTCTACCTGCCTTTCAGATTGTCTGTCCACCTGTCTGCGAGCCTGTCTGCTTGTTTATCAGTGTGCCTGTTGGCCAGTCTATCTGCTTTTGTGCCTACCTACCTGCCTGTCTATCTGCCTGCATGCCTGCTGCCTTGCTTGTCTTGTCTTGTCTTGACTGACTTCCTTGCTCAAGGGCTCAGTAGTGGCAGCTTACATCACTATTATTGTGTCTGGTGATCATTAATGCAATTTATTTTCATGAACGATTATAATTGACTTCCCTAATACACTTCAATACATCCTGCACTAGCAGCAGTACAGTGAATTTTACAGGGATCATTTTAATTTCGCTTCCCTCTCAGTTTGAAATGGTCTGGACAACTCTCCGCTGACATTTTCCCTTTACTTGAATTGTTTTCTACTTTGTCTGATTCTGAATTAGCGGGATTTGAATCACTAGTTTATATTGTATTGTGCGAAGGCAGAAATTCAGTCCCAAATCACATGACTTGGATATGGATATGGATGTGTGAAACATACTTTCCTACGTGTAAGGATTAACTAAGAACCACAGCTTTCATCAGGAAGTCACACCTGGCAGGTCATGCATGCCACTTCCTGTTCTGCAGACTTTTCCATTTGATAAGAGATATTTGGTTGGACTCTGCTGCCCCAGTGCTGCATTGATACTATCTTGAACTTTATGGATCTCCAGGGGCAAGCTGTATAAATTACAGACTCTCTGATGATGATGGTCCTATTGCCCTTCTTTTCTTTGTGGGTCACAAGAGGAGAGTTTCATACTCAACTCAGATATTCACACACCTTAACTAGTGCATGAGAAGCGCTTAAACTAGGACGAGATCTGTACATATCAGGCAGGAAGCAGGTCTGCACTGATTGAGAAGGAAATACCACACCTCTGCTGTCTTACCCTGTTCAGGATGAGCCAAAAGACAGGAATCCGTTGCAATGATAGCATCTTTTTAGTCATGCATCAGAACAGCCACAACACGACTAAGTCACAGACTGAAAAGAGAAGCATTGCTTCTGCTCTGTGGCTTTTCTCTAAAGGTTAGCTCACACCTAAAGCCTTTTTAGTCATCTAATTTTCTAACATAATAATGCCTTTGTTTTTTTTAAACACATTTATAATCTGATGAAATTTCCTTGAAATCACACACTCTGGACAGATTGTGCATTCTTCTGTACCGATTTGTGAACACAGTGCCAGCTAAAAAGATGAGCTTTGTAAAACAATTGATCCTTAATAAAATAAGGAAGTAAAAGGAATCATTTAACACAGAAATGTATGTTTATTGGCTTTTAATAGTGAATGATTTGAATCCTAATCATGAGACTGTGGCTGGGAAGTCTTGCTCTCTGGTGTTGGATGCCAGACTCTCTCTCTCTCTCTCTCTCTCTCTCTCTCTCTCTCTCTCTCTCTCTCTCTCTCTCTCTCTCTCTCTCTCTCTCTCTCTTTATCTCTGTCTTACATTCTCTCACTCTCTTTTTCTCTTGCTGTCCACCTTGTCATTCACAGTGACACAGTGTCACAGTGACACCAGACAGTTATAGGAGTTTTTGTGTGCAGAAGAGGATAGATAGCACTTTCTTCAAAGGGAATATTTGTATGCGAGGTACCAGAAAGTTAAGCCAGCAAGTCTTTTTAGAACGTTTTATTATAAGATGTAATGTTTAAAAGGATATAATTAATCTTATCTTCCAAGTTTCTTTATTTTTCCTCATCACGTTTAGCCATGGGATGATTGCGTGTTGTGATTTTATATGTTATAAGGATCCTTTGCCCAGTTTTTGTCAGTCCGTTTGTGGAATTAAGAGTGTGCTTGACAGTGATCGACGAAATACACAAACCATGTACTTGAGTAAAAGAAGAGATACAGTGGGTAAAATATGACTCCAGTAAAAGTAAAAGTGCTCCCTTTAAACTTTCACTTGAGTAAAAGTACAAAAGTATTTGCTGTCAAATGTACTCAAGTATCCAAAGTACTATGATATATTTTGGCTATAATGTTCCTATTATTGTTTTTGTTACAATACTTTTACTTAATCAACTCAGTTTATGGGAAAAAAACTCTAAAGTTACTCTTAGCACACCAGTCTATTAAAAGAATGATATTCATTATTCAAACACTGTTTGATATCTGTTAAAATTATCATGAGCCCAAAACCTTCTTTTCTGTGCTGTGGCAAGTTAGAGTCCAGAGTTTCTTCCATCACTTATTCCTCTGGAAATGTTCTGCTTGGTGATAAACTAATGCTGAACTGTACGTTGGTGCTACAGTAAACACTATCAAGCGGCAATCAAAACAAGTTCAAAACAGCGTGCGCTCTACCATGATCAGTGGCTTGCTGTGTGCTCGATCAGTTACGTTTTTATCCACTCATATATCAAAATGAGTGAATGTAGAGTGAAAATGTAGTCAAATGTTCATATTTGACTTTGAAATATAGTGAAGTTCAAGTAAAAGTCCCCTCAAATGGAAACACATAAAAAGTACAGAAATTACTGTCCACTACTGGTGCTTGAGGTATTGATGTGTGTCACAACATATTGAAAATGTTTGCACTGAAAAAATCAATAGCAAGTAGGTTTTCATAGAAGAGACAAACAAACTTGCATGTGACTCCTGGTCTAATGAGGCTACATGTCCCCCAGGAAACTATTCTGGCATGTAATCTTTGTGTCCCGGTCTACTGATTTGTCCATCCCTGATAATAGGACACTGTTAAGTGAACTGCATTGTGATTGTAACGTTCAGCAGATCGGAGACATTGTCGAAAAGAGTCTTGTTGAAAATGAAGTACGATGTTTTAGCCAGTGATGGATTAGTCAAAAGCTTGGCATACACATATTTCTCTGGCCATGTCAAAGAATGAATGCAATGCACGCATGTCTCTGCTGGTGTTAACAGGTCCAAAGTTTCATCACTCCTCTGACTGGATCAGGCAGATTCACTGTGCTGGTTTTCATTTACCTCATTTCTCATTGCTTTTATTGGTCAGTCTGAACTCAGCAGGCTATTTGGCCTGATCCAAGACTGTGGACAGTGGACACAAGTTCTACTGCAACCCGAAGCCCAAATAACACAATATTGATCCCAGCAATTGTTTCTGTGAATCTCTCCTGCCAACAGAGAGGAAATACAGCTCTCTGTTCAAACACGCCGATAGTCCTGAATGCAGTTGCAGCACTTTGGCTTTGGGGTCAGTCAACCACAGTAACGGTTGCCAAAATGGGTGGGCTACGATGGGAGGGGAGGAAATGACCAATCCTGTATGAAAAAAAAACATCTCCCTGGGTCACTGGAACATTTGAATCAGAAGCAGGGTCAAACAGTGCATCTGGGTTTAGACAGGGAGAAAAATAACAGGTCTGCCGAGTGATTCAGAGCGAGATTAGTAAGGAGATGAGAAGATCCACGTTAACCTCCTCCAGGCTTTTTAGCCGTGCACCCGAGGGAATGAAGTCATCCCACAGCCGGCTTTCTTAACCACGCTCAGTAAACTGAAAACCTGACTTCCTGCATTCTTGTGACCCTGGTACAGCGAGCCTGCATGCCTTTGATATGACATGCTGTAATTCTGATTGAATGTGAATATGATGACACATGCGCTCCTTGCTTTTTGTAGCGCTTTGGTAAACATGATCATTCTTAATATTGTCACAGAGCAGGTATTTGATATCTTCATATGGAAATAGCTTCCTTTCATATGCCTTATTCTGGCTACCGTCAGTTTTCAACTGACCCCAGCAAATCAGCACAGGCTACTTTGTTAATAAAAAGGTAAAAATATTGGTTATCAAATGATTAGATTTCATAATGTGGTGTACATTACAGTGTCTGAAAAAAGAAAAAAGAATAGTGTATATATATAAAACAGTATTATATAACATCAGTAATGGTAAGTTGCAGTATTTATTGTTCATCCACAAGCACCAGTATGATCCAGTACATTTTGCAGTGTTAAAGTGTAAACACAAAATTGTTTATTTTCAAGTCAGTCCAATGATCATTTGAACAATGATTAATGAAGTAGTGTTCATAGCATTCATTTCTACTACATTATGATCGCTTTTGCAGTAACCTTTACACAGGGACTTGTTTGGTAAACATGCCACATAAACAAAATTTCATGTGTAAGGTGTGTAAATGTTGAAATGCTTTCTCTGTGCTATTTATTTAACATTTTGGGAAGTCTCTATTGTCAGCTCTGTCAGAAGTAAATTCAATTCAATTAATCCAATTACATTTTTCTGTATAGCAAATAACCATAAACATTGTCTCAAAGCAGCGATAATGTGGTAATGTGGTAAAGATGTTCCTGTACGTGTTCCTCTGTTGGACTTCGCATTGTCTAGTTTGTCAGTAACCTGACAAGCTGTGACAAGAGAGAGAAAAGAGAGGCTGTTGATAGAATTCTGTTTATAGCTGCTATGATGAAAGTGATAACAGGAGCTGACTTGTTTTGCAGACCATTCACATTCAAGTAAACATTCGAAATTAATGCAATAGTAGGATCTGTCATTTATTATTAAAGCTGCTTTGTAAGCTACTCAGTATACCTGGTTGTTTTCTTCTTTACAGTGCTTGATAATTGGAGGAGGACCCTGTGGCCTGCGCACTGCTATAGAGCTGGCGTTCCTTGGTGCCAAAGTAGTGGTGATTGAGAAGAGAGACACATTTTCCAGGAACAATGTTCTGCACCTGTGGCCCTTTACCATCCATGACCTCAGAGGCCTGGGGGCTAAAAAGTTTTACGGCAAGTTCTGTGCAGGCGCCATAGACCACATCAGTGAGTACTGAGTAATCTCTCTGTATGCAGATATCCAGGCCAATGTAGATCATATACACTATTTCCCTTGTGCAACCGAAATTCATGTTTTTATAGGGAAGTAACTGTCAGTTCTCTGTTTGCTTTTTTTTTTTTTTTCCTTCCTCTTTTGTGCTGGTTTTTACAATAATTATTTATAATGTTGTTAGTTGACTAGTTTAAACAGATTCAGGTACAGCTATGAGAGCTCAGAGTTGTGAATGTGTCCGCCAGGTATTCAGCAGCTGCAGCTCATGCTCCTGAAGATTGCGCTTCTTGTGGGGGTTGAGTTCCACATCAACGTGGAGTTTATAAAGCTTCTGGAGCCTCCCGAAGACCAGGAAAATGAGGGTGAGCTCATCCCTGCCTGACCACAAAAAACAAAACAAAAAAAAACGGTCATGTCCAACTGGTTCAACATTATCAGCACTCCAAAGGACCGCGGATTGTATAAAAAAGACTTTCAAAAGCTAATTCGAAAGAACTTCTGTAATTAAACCCAAGACCTTTCATTTCTATTCCTTGCCCATTTTCTATGTAACACATGAGGTCGATTTACAAGAATTATCACACTGATGCTAATTTGATTTAGTTCTCTTTTCCAAGATCAAATGTTAAAATCCATAGCAGTTAATGATCAACTAAAATCCCAAAATGATGCATTACTTTATGGCTAAAAATATGTGGACACATGACCATCACACCCATGTGTGGTTTATATCTAAACTTTGGACACAAAGTTAGAAGCATACAGTTGTATAGAATGTCTTTGTATGGTATTGCATTATAATTCCTCTTTACTGCCGAGCTTCCACTGCTTAGCCTAGAGATAATGAGATAATTGTAAGTCGATCTGAATAAGGGCATCTGCCAAAGGCCATAAATGTGAATGTTATGTAAATAGTCATACAGTGTATCTTGCCAAAGCATACCCAATACATACCATTATCTATAAAGGCCAAAGCAGTTTCTCTCTAATGTTGTGACTAGTGGATAGGGTTTATATACATAATAATTGATATCAATATTAGTAACTCACAATTCCAAAAAGAGATGTGTGATGTGGAAAAACCCACTGAACATGTTTGGAATGAACCGGAACGCTGACTTTGCGCCAGGCCTTCTCACTCAACATCAGTGACCTCACTAATGTCCTTGTGGCAGTCATACTCGAAAACCTAATGGAAAGCCTTCCTAGAAAACAGGAGGCAGTTATAGCATGTTTTGGGAATTAGATGTTCAGCAAGCGCATGAGGTTGTGAAGGTCAGGTATCAACATGCTTTCAGCTGTGTAGTGTTTCCAAAAAGATATGTTATGTTATGTAGGGCACAAATAAAGTAAAAAAGAAAACTTTAGCAAATTGGCCTTGAAGACGAGCTGGTAAGAAGAACTAATGGTGTGGGTAAAAGGGTAAAAAAAACAAAACAATCAGAAATAGGAAATTGTTGACATCAGCACTATTTCTTTCTCCACCCCAATGTCCTGTATTGGCTCACATGGTCTAGTAAAAAACAAAAACATGCGGGATCGCTATCAATTTACTGAACTGAGCACCATCAAGGTCTGCCTGTCAGCAGAAATGTGTTCACAAAGGCAATCTGACTTAAAGTCAAAATAATAAAAAAAAAAAAATAGACTTCCAGAAATATGACTGACCTCATACAAAATAATAAATTAGAACCTTAAATATTTTGGATTTGCAAGAGTGTGCTAAATGGAATGAGAAGAGGACGAGACACAGATGAAACTAAACACAATACAGATCTGAGGGCACGTCCTGGGTGCAGCCAGAGCAGGTGAGACAAAACAGGAAGTCTCGAAGTCGTGCATTACATTTACTGGATTGCACAGTGGTCAGTTTTTCATTAGTTCCCATGTGACCTTCATCTCTGTCTCGGCAGACAATGCTAAGGCAAAACACAAGGCTTCCTGATTTTTTAAAACATTGCCATGTTTAAAAGCCGTGTTGGTTGGTTGTCACTATGACAACCAACCAACAGCAGCTGTTGATGTAATTATTAGTTTGTAGCCAGTGCTTTCCTTCCAGGTTCTTTTTTATTTAATAGGTGCAGATCATCTACAGGGTCAGTGCACAGTTTTGCTCATTTTAAGAGAATGATAGCTCAATACATTATCGCATTATTATAGCTTTATTAACAAAGCATCATGAGTTAATCAGTGTAACGTTACTTTTGGATGAAGTAATGTTTTTGTGAGGTTTTTAAGTTGATCTTTATTGAAGCCTTGTTGCTCAGGGACTGTTGATTAAACTGCTCTTCTGTCTATTCATCAGAGACATGAGTCAGCTAATGAAAACAAGAGGCCTTGCTAAATTAAGACCTTTAGCTGCTGTGACCTTGCACCACGGCTATGAGAAGTCACACAGTTCAGTAAGATCACATAACCTTTGGTCAATGTCCTTTTTTTTTATTCTCTCATATCCTGTTGGGATTTAAGAGGTCTCGCTTGAACAGTGCAACAACAACAACAAAAAAAACCACAGCATTGTTTGATCACCTTTATACATAATGACTTTTCCACACTACTCAAAAAACATATTTGGACTTGCATGAGACATAACATGAAACATAGTACAATAACGTGATCATTAAGCAACATCTTTTTTCATGTATATTAAAAGATGATTAAATTCATTATTGCAAATTAGGCTAAAACTTTTTTATCAGTAATGACACAAGTACAGTACAGAATATGTCACATAATTTCTTTATTTAGAATTTAGTTTTAAATGCCACTGTATCAAAAAAGTGATTATGTTGGTGATTATGAAACAGCAAAAAATAGCACAAATTTGAATAAACAAATAAATAAATAAAACATGAAAAGCAACAACAATAATTGCTTTCAAAAGCACTGACACACACATTTGATTACACGGATCTGCTGTAATGTTTTTGAAAATTTTTTAACACAGGCGCATGGCTTTGCGTTACAGGCCCTGGATGGAAGGCGGAGATCCGGCCGTCGGATCACCCCGTAGCTGACTTTGATTTCGATGTTGTGATCGGGGCTGACGGGAGGCGAAACACACTCGAAGGTATATTAGCATACAAATGATTTCTGTTTTGACCCGAAACTTCATACAAGCTATCAGAAGCCCCTAAAATAAATGTCCACTCCAGTAAAGGCACACATGGGATTGTGCATGTTTACACAGTAACCAAGTAGCTATAATTAAAGTTGTTCTATAAATACAGAGGAAATGTTCCCGCGGTAGCCAAAACAACTTTAAATACGATACGGGAGCATGGAAACACAAATAGCATGTCACCTTGCCTTGTTTTTGTTGACGAGTTGTGCAAACAAGCCATTTTTGAGCACTTTAGGACATTTTTAAACATGCACCACGACAAAGTAACGTCTTCAGCAAAACCCAGGGGACGTCTCAGCCTCAGGCTCCTTATCAGTTGTGGCGCTTGAACAACACTGACTAAGAGAAACTTGGCTGTTGCTCTTGGCTGTGCTCCCTTGCCATTTCAACTGGACTGTTTTATCCAAGAGCTTTCTACAAAGCCATAAAAAATCAAGTCGTGCTCTGTAAAACGATAGCCCATGATGTCAGAGGATTTAGCTAAACATTTGGTTATAATATGAAATCAACGGATCAGTTGGTTCCTGAACAGCGCCGTGGGCTGAGGCCGGCTGGCTGGCCGTGGTTCAGTGGATGACGCTTGACTGTTGGATTCTTTTCCTCATACCCGTCATCTTTTTACCTATCCCCCGAACACATGCTTATTCCTAATAAGGTCATTCTCAGGCTCCTCCAAACGATGACCGATTTACTTTAATGCTCACTTTTGAGGGGCAAAACATGCTTTTGTGGTTTGTCCTCTGCTTTAATTGGCCTGCTTGGCCAGTCTGGTGGACGTTAAATATATCTTTGTCTGAGGCCTCACGGTCATGGGAGGAGAGCGCAGCTGCTTTTGGAGACACCGGTGTGGGTATGTGGATGAAAAGATGACGTGTCTTTGAATGAACTTACTAGTAATGGGCAATTCAGTGCAAGCCTGGCCACTTTGCAAAGGGTTGTACATAATTTTGACGGACAAGAGACTAGGAACTTTGTGGTTACAGGTTAATAATGCCAAGTATTATCTTTAAAACATGAAATCACACAGTGGATGCAGAAATACTTTGGAAGTGAACAATCTGTGCTGTATCAGTTACTTCAGTGAAACACTAAAGGAACCATGTGGTTTCCTCCACCCAAGGTTGTTAGATTTGGTGAGATCTGCGTCGCTCCACGTTAGGTAGCTTTTGATTTTAGTAGGATTAACATGCCTCCTCCTGGATAGGAAGAAAAAAAATACCACAACACTTATTTGCTTTTTATCACTCTTTACTTCCTTTTCTGAAGGAATGCCTGCTCTTTTTCACTTTGCAACACATTTGCTCACTCTCATTTGCTTTTTTTTTTTTTTGCACTCTTTCCATCACCTGCATTTGACTTCCAAATTTTGGCTTTTCAATTAGGCTTGTTTCACAACAACGTTTTAGTAGCTGTGTGAAAAACACATTGCGCACCTGCATCTGAGTTAAACTTAAAGAAATTATAACGCTGGTTCCGATTATATGATTAAAATAGAACCCTTTTTTAGGTTAATCAAATTCATCAGTATTGATTAGCATATCAAGTATTTAAAGCTGTATGTCAGTGTGTCAAAAGGAGTCGAATATTTAAAGGGTTTTATTCTGACAGGTAGCTCAGTGAGGAAACATTCTCACACACAATCATACAATCATTTTTTAATGGCATTAAAAGTTTGCTTCAAAATTTCATTAACATTTTCTTGTTAGAATCCACAAAAACTCATTAGAGTACTTTGTCCTGTAATATTTCACAATATATACCGTATTTTTTCGGCCTATAAGCCGCTACTTTTTTCCCACGTTTTGAACCCCGCGGCTTAAACAACGAAGAGGCTAATTTATGAATTTTTCCTGGGTTTTTCCCGGTTTCACAAACTACAAGTCAAAAAACTGAGCGACATAACATAAGACCAATTAAATTTCCGAACGGAAACGAAAAAACGCACCTCACCTGTGTTCTGAGCTGCACGGCATCGGGTGAAAAACTTTCACCGGTGTTGCTTTTTAAACGCACGACGATGACAAAAGATAAATTCCCCAGAGAAATACAGTGGTACCTTGACCTACGAGTTTAATTCGTTCCGTGGACGAGCTCTTATCTCAATTTGTTTGCACATCAAATCAGTTTTCCATATTGAAAATACTTAAAATGGCATTAATCCGTTCCAACCCTCAAAATTACACCCCGTTTTTATGTTTCATGTTATTAAATTGGAAAATACATTTATAAATAACAAATCTTGTATAAAAATAGAAAAAAGTATGTAAAGATATAATAAGGTTTTATTCAGTGTATTTTCCTTGGAGATGAGACGACTTGAGCTAATGAAAATGCCGGTTGGGTGTGTGTGTGTGTGTGTGTGTGTGTGTGTGTGTGTTTGTGTGTGTGTGTGTGTGTGTGTGTGTGTGTGTGTGTGTGTGTGTGTGTGTGTGTGTGTGTGGAGGTGGGGTAGAGGCGATAAGCCGAGGCGGAGGGAAAACTCGTTTTTTACTATCACTTCTGTACACTACGTATCCCTAAACTTTACAATTTTTACTTTTTCTTCTTTGCTTATCTTAATTTTCGTCACAATCTTCTCTTTCTGGCTTCGCTTCGCCATCTAGCAGCGGCGTCTCGACCTCATACCTCAATTTTTTGCTCGCGTAACAAAGCAAAAAAATCTAACGAGTGACCGCTAGTACCTCGGAAAACTCGTACATTAATACACTCATAGGTCAAGGTACCACTGTAGTTGTGAAAGAAAGGAGGAAGACAGTGAACAATGACTTTCTTGGTCGGCTACTGTTTAGATACAAGCCATTGTAACGCGTTGAGTCTGGGTGAAGGGAGAGCTCCCTAACTCCAGTTGTGAAATCATATAAGCACAGACAGGTTTCCAAAACGCGTGCTTTTTTATTTTTCTTGTCAACAGCGTTATGGGTTAGTCAAAGAAACTTAGAAATGAGCATCAGAAAATAATAAGGACATAATCCTCAGTCTCACACGCACACATATGCAGTAATACCGGAAGAATGCAGTGACGTGCTATTCCGAAATGCCACTCTGCTCTTAAAGGAGCCACAACATATTTCACCCGTTACACCGTGTAACAGACACTCTCTTTCGGTAAAGCCTGTGTAAAGTTCATTAGTTTCAATGTAGACACCTGTGGCTTATACACAGATGCGGCTTATTAATGTTAAAAATAAAAATATAAGGGTGCGCTTTATAGTCCGGAATTTACGGTACATATTTCTGTTACTCCTCCACCTAGTAAAATGGCATTTTGTTTGTAAAGAAAAAACACCACTACACTATGGAACAATGAACCTCACAAAATTTACCTTGTGTTCCTAAGCATTAAATCTTTGCATATTGACAGTTTTGCATGTGAGACATAAATCCATAAATCTTAAAATGCAGTCTTGCAATTTCCTGAAATTAAATAAATCCTTTAATGTTGTTCACTTGTTCACTAAAACATTATTCTTTATTCCCATACTCAAACAGTATATTCAGTAGCTGATATTACAGTATACCATAGGCTGTTTGGTCTGTTAGTAGCAGTGCAAAGCCTTCTTTTCTGGCCTAAACACTATCAAAAGCACTGACCTACATTTACAACCTAATTCTAATATTTGTTCCCTGAAATTGTAGTAACAGTCTATTCTCTTCATTTCATAGCGTTTCTCTTGGCTGCACTGCTTCCAGTACATGTATGTGGATGTTAGATTTTTTGTCCAATCGGATTTCAGCTTCTATGTGCTGCCATGTCAATCTAATCTGCCCAGGGCCTTCAAAGTCTGTACTGCTAATCTTTTTACAGTAGTCTCCTTAAGAAGTAGCGAAAGAGAAATTAATTTGGTCTCGGACATTTATAAAAATCAATATTCAAGAAAAGCTAGACATCGTGAGGAGGTCGGCCAACCCCGAAGCTAGCTAGCGTGTCTCAGCTCGGGAAAGCGTTTGTTCTCCACTTCCAGACCAGTGAATACGAGCGGTACTTACAGCCTCTGAGGAGGATGCAAATTATGAGTCTGCATCTCTGGTGAGTAGGATGTATTTAGTTTTTGTCATGTTTTTAGACAAATATTGATTCTGAACTGCTCCAGATGGTGTAGGTGCACAGTTGTGGTGGGAGTGTAGAGGTTTGGAGTTGTCTTAACTTTGTTTCTTGATTTAGTAAAATGGTATTCAGCCTCCATATGTAAAACGACTCTCTCTGTAATGCCACACGTTGTTATATTGTGTTTTTGTATAGTATTGATGGTTTCTATAATTGCGACATGATAGTGGTGGCATTAAGAGGTGGATTAATTCGGGTAAGTACTCACTGAAGGCCCAGGTACCAAATGCACGGCCCGCCACTGGTTAGTAGTATGTAGATTCATCATGAAACGTCCAAGCAATCACACACCCTCTTTATTCCATTGTGCTATGTATTAAACTTTATTCAAAACATATGGTTTAATTAACATATGGACCAATTAACATATGGTTAACCAATGGCAATGACATCTTTACCTCGGTCAGGTTTCAGACGGAAAGAGTTCAGAGGAAAACTGGCCATCGCCATTACAGCCAACTTTATCAACAGGAACACGACAGCAGAGGCCAAAGTGGAAGAAATCAGTGGCGTAGCCTTCATCTTCAACCAGAAGTTCTTTCAGGACCTCAAACAGGAAACAGGTGAGAGAGAAAACACATAATACAACAAAACATTTCCAATAAGCTGTACATTTCTATGCTTTATAACAAATCCGATTCTATACGGTGACAGCAGTTGTTGAGTTGTGTAGAGGGGAGTACGGAAGAATGCACTCTGTTGCTATAAACAATATATAATTCATAACTGGTTTCTTTCGCTGTTACTGATATTTATATCTAAAAAGTATTTATGTCTCTGCTCTGTAAGCTCCTTCCATGGATACAGACACAGTGTATACTTGTTATGACTAGCCTTCATTAAAGATTAATTCCTCAGTAAATCCTCCCTAGAACTCTCTATAATCACTCCGCATCATGTAAAGAAGTCATATAAAAGGATGGCTGAGATAATTGACGATATTATTATTAAGAAACATTAGTTCTGAATCGAATGATGCATCTGATGGTTGTCTCTGGGTTCAGGCATTGACTTGGAGAACATTGTATACTACAAAGACAACACACACTACTTCGTCATGACGGCTAAAAAGCACAGTCTTCTGGATAAAGGAGTCATCATTCATGTAAGTAGCAGCAGTAGAGGGCTAAAGGGGAAGTGGTGTATAAAAGGTGCGGGCGGCATAGGGTGCACAGACTTTTTTGTTATGGTGTCCTGCCAGTTTAAGAGGCTGTGAGAACACGTTGTTATAAACATGGCAAACGAGGGGCATAAACATTTCTAAGAACATATTTCACTGCCTTATTCTCTCTCTCTCTCTCTCTCTCTCTCTCTCTCTCTCTCTCTCTCTCTCTCTCTCTCTCTCTCTCTCGTGCGTTCTTTTTTATTCTTTCTCTGTTCACATACACACTTTTTTCATTGTTTAGGTGTCAACAGCTAATCCTGATTTTTTTAGATTCACTACTGCTTAAAAAATTCAAAATATCATTGAGCATTGGAGTAGAGTTTCTCTCCAAGCGCTTTAATGATTAAAAAACAAAAATATGATAAAACTACTAGCTGTTTCCGAAAATCTTTTTGAATATATATGAAGACTTCAGCTGTTTCACTCCAGCTTTCTGCCTGGAAAATTACTAACCAACTTGTGTGCTGTAGGATTATATTGACACAGAGGCACTGCTCAGCAGCGACAACGTGAACCAGGAGGCTCTGTTATGCTACGCACGTGAGGCCGCCGATTACGCCACGCATTACCAGCTACCCACACTGGAGTACGCTATGATCCACCTCGACCAGCCGGATGTAGCCATGTTCGACTTTACCTGTATGTATGCCTCAGAAAACGCTGCACTGGTTAGAGAGCGCTTTGGGCATCAGCTGCTGGTGGCGCTGGTGGGAGATAGTCTGCTGGAGGTGAGCTCATGCTCATTGCTTGCTTATTGAGGATTTTGCTCTTTTCTATTGTATTTTTTTCTTATGTTTCATTCTGGACCTGTTTGTGGTTATAGCCTTTTTGGCCAATGGGTACAGGGTGTGCTCGTGGCTTTTTGGCAGCCTTTGATACAGCATGGATGATCAAGATTTGGGCACAAGGCAGAGGTCCACTGGAAGTGCTAGCTGAGAGGTTGGCATGGTTTAGAGAATATGTATATGCATACACACACACACACACACACACACACACAAGAACACGCACGCATGTTCGAAGCTAAGCCGAGGAAGATGTTTATCTTATATTCAAAGACTTATCCTGTTTCTCTGGTTGTCTTGGGTTTCTGCCCTCAGGGAAAGTCTTTACCGACTGCTACCTCAAACAACACCTGAAAATATCGCCAAGAACTTTGATCAGTACACCATAGATCCTGGAACACGTTATCCCAACCTCAACTCCAACTGTGTCAGACCACACCAGGTGCAGTAGACTCTTGTTTTATTGCTTAAGGGAAGTTCATAGAGCTCCACGATGCCTGAATACGCCCTTCATGACACATGGCTTTTATTTATTACACACACAAAGGCCTGTGCAGGCATCAAAATTCATAAAGACAGCTCTCAATGGCAGTTTCATGTTCATGTTGACATAATACTAAGTGGCATAGACTCAACTGCATATTTAATCATTGTATCATCTTGAGAAAATAAACATGATTGAATAATTACTCTAAATAACATCACATCAACATCCTTTTGAACGTGTGATAACACAGGCCTTATGCAATTTGTAATGAATGCTTTGTGTTGGTGTTTTGTAGCCCTACCTAGTAGGTAAAGTATATTAAGGCAGATAAATGAACTGACACTTGTGTTCACACGCAGGTCCGTAGCTACTACATGTGCGGTGAACTGAAGTCCTGCTCCTTGGAACGAGCTGCTACCATCCGGCGGCCAGTTAATCTGTCAAGACGAGGTCAGCTTAATAACTTTTACCATTCTATATTTGTGTCAGACCTAAACAGAGACATGTTTGACAACTTAAAAGGCTAAAGGTGAAATCCTTTAGAGTGTAATGCCTTTCTGCAGCACATTCCTGCTTCAAAGCAGCATGGGTGTGAGCCTGTGCTTCTTTATTGTGTGGGAGACTTAGGATTGTTTTCATTAGTGGAGTCATATAGAGAGGAGGGTTTCATAGTTGGTGGTCTGTTTGTAGACAGAGGAAAGTTTGCAGAAATGTAATTCTGAACTACTATAATGCTGTGAAGTTACAGCGTTATAAAAATAATTCCTCTGCAATGATAAACCTGCTTCATGTCATCAATCACTTTCTACCTAGCTAGTGATTTCGATTTCGATTTCGATACTGTTTCTAAGAGCATTTTAATAACATAAAAAAAACAACAACCTGTGACTTAAATTAGACTCAGTAAGAGGTGTATAATAGTGCCATTAAATGTTTCAGTATATGTGTAGTGCTCCAAATATCTGTGATCTAGGAAACAGTGAAAGGATATAGAAATAAGCTACTGTTAGAAATCATGCATGGATAGTTCTATCATTTCAGGTCAAAATTGGTTTTAATTAGTAAAGTACTAAGGCTTTTCCAGTCCAGATTTTTTAGATTTATTAGTTTCTGCCAGCTCACAGTATGTTCTAATAAATTTGATTGGAACTATTTCCTAATATATATTATTCCAACCAGGCAGTTAATATTCAATATCTTCACTGCACATTTTGTTTGTTCCATCCCATGAAAATGACTTTATTTTGCTGCCTTATGCTAGACTATATATATATATATATATATATATATATATATATATATATATATATATATATATATATATATATATATATATATATATATAGTTAGATCCTGTTAGACTAGTTACTCTGTTAGACTAAGATTACATTAGTAACTAGAGTTATAATTAAATCACTACACTGCTGTGTTAACAAAATTTCATTTTTTCAATTACATTTTTTCAATTACAGAAATACATGTCCAGGTTTCTAATCTCTGGATTCATTTAACTGTTATCATATAATGGCAGAGGGAAAATCAGTATGTTTATAGTCCTTTGTGTGTGTGTATGTATGTGTGTGTGTGTGTGTATACATGCCCTTGTTACAGAATCTGACATCAGGCCCAGCAGGTTGCTGACATGGTGTCAGAAGCAGACACAGGGTTATAGAGGGGTCAGCGTGACTGACCTGAACTCATCATGGACCAGCGGGCTGGCCTTCTGCGCTCTTATCCACCGCTTTAGAGCACACCTTATGTAAGACTGCACTCCCTTTAACGTCACAGGGACACATATGGCTCTTTAGTTAATGCATATAATTGCACAATATTGAGTTAAATATTATCAGAGTAGAAATTAAGTATTTATGTGCAAATCCCAGAGATATAAATGACAGAATAAGGCATCTGAGCAATACGAGTGTGGAAATAAAACTGAATGAAGGCCACCTGAACAAGATAAGTAGCATTATGTCAAAGTTGAACTTCACTGTTTATCAGACACTCGTCACAATTTGAACAATACACTACATGGCCGTAAACATGTTCAACAAAGATTTATTACTGAGATGATCATAAATTCCCCTCTTTGATGGAAACAGTTCCTGATATTGCCTCATATCACTTTATGAGCTCTTGACATAACACAGTTTGCTATTGTGCAAATCTAAACATAAGTAAGAGATGTGAAAAATATTCGAGCGTCTACAGTGAAGGGTTTCTTTTCATCCATGACGGGGATCAGATCAGGGGCTGTTTGCACAGCGTAGCCATGTGCTACACTTCACATACTTTTAAACACAAACTCTGAAGAGCTGACAGGGATATCACAACCCAGTTTCTTACCTAATTCAATGCTTACAAGTGTGAACAAACTATAAAAAGCCCATGTCTTACATATTCCTTAGAAATTGAATTATTTTATATAGAGACATTCACTGTGTGGACAAAAGTATTTGGACACCTGACCATTACATTGTACAGTCCTGACTACACACTGTACATTACACAGGGACTGTATTGAAAATGCACTCTAAATACATTGACATTAATATAGAGTTGGTTCCCCACTTTGCAGCTATAACAGCTTCCACTTTATTTTTTCCATTGATTCAGTAGAACATTTGTGAGGTCAGGCATGGATGTTGGATAAAAAAGAACTGGCTCGCAATCTCCATTCCAGTTCATCCCAAAGGTGTTCATTTGGGTTGAGGTCAGGGCTCTGTGCGGGCCAGTAAAGTTCTTCCACACCAAACTCATCCAACTATGTGTTAATGGACCTTGCTTTATGCTCTGGGGCACAGTCATGCTGGAATAGATAAAAGCCTTCTCCAAACTGTTCCCACTAATTTGGAAGCATTGTGCAACATGTCTTGGTATGCTAAAGCATTAAGATTTCCCTTCACTGGTGGTAAGGGCCCTAGCACAAACCCTGAAAAACAGCCCCGTACCATTATCTTTCCCCAGCAAACTTTATAGTTGGCACAGTTGACTCGCCCATCAGACTGCCAAACACAGAAGCGTGATTCATCACTCCACAGAACATGTTTCACACCTCCAGAGTTCACCGGTGGTATGCTTTACGCCACTCCATCTAATACTTGACATTTTACTCGGTAATGTGAGAATTGCATAGAGCTGCTCAGCCATTGAAACTCATTCCATGAAGCTCCTACCTCTAATTTCTTTGTGGTGATATTATGGAATACTATGGAATCAGCAGAGCGTTGGTGACTTTTTCACACTATGTGCCTCAGTACTTGCTGACCCTGCTTTGTGACTTTATGTTGTCTTCTGTTTTATGGCTGTTTCTCAAGTTGCTGATGTTTCTAAATGCATGTTTCTAAACTGTAATAATAATTACAGTTCACAGTGGAATATTTAGCAGGGATGAAATTTCACTGACTGACTTTTTGTAAAAATGGCATGCTATCTCAGTACCACGCTTGAATTCACTGAGCTCTTCAAACCGACCCCCTTTTTTTTTTTTTTACAAAAATGTATAAAGGCATACCTCATGGCTAGGTGCTTGAATTTATACACGTGGCAATAGTTTGATTGAAATATTTACATTTTGTAAAAAAAAAAAAAAAAAAAAAAAAAAAAAAAAAAGTGTCTCCATATAGTGTGTATGTGGGGTTGCATACTGTACAGGAAAATCACTATTGTAAATCAGCTTATTAATCAAAGATGTATTTTTCAATTAGGTATAATTATAAACCAGCATTGTGCATTCTCTGCTAAAAAAAAACATACAAACTACAAACGACCTTTGAAATACCTCCTGAATCCTGCATTTGTACTCTATGTATATCCCTTGCTGCATTTTCTGTGTTATAGTGATTATGATTCCCTGAACGAAGAGGACTCTGCTAAAAACGCCCAGCTGGCATTTGACGCAGCGGAAAAGGAGTTTGGCATCAAGCCGTTCACCACGGGCAAAGAGCTTGAATCCGGCCAAGAGCCAGACAAGAACAGCATGGTGACCTACCTGTCCAAATTCTATGAGCTCTTCAGGGGAACACCTCTGCCATCCACAGGTAGACATTGCTATCTCTCATTAACAGATCATTCACACACAAGGTTAAAATGTTGATGTTTGTGGGTGGAATATGATATATTTCTATTTACAAACCAGGCCCTTTCCTGCCCATCTGCTTTTTGTTTAATTAAGGTGCCTATTTTAGTCAAAAACAAGTCGGCAACGTATCGAATTAAGTTTCTCAATTCTACATAAGCAACAAAAAAACCCACAATTCAATTCATTTTCAATTCATTTTTATTTGTATAGCGCTTTTAACAATGAACATTGTCTCAAAGCAGCTTTACACAGATAATGTGGTGATTAAACGTAAATATGTTCTTTGTAAGTATGTTTGTCCCTGATGAGCAACTGTGGCAAGGAAAAACTCCCCAAGATGGCATAAGAAAAAAACCTTGAGAGGAACCAGATTCAAGAGGGAACCCATCCTCATCTGGGTTGCACCAAATGTCCATTTGAAGCAGATATACAATGCTGCGGGGTACAGTGATGACGATCAGAAGCAAACTGCACTCCCGAGTCAGTGCAGCAGACCGCCGACACCAACTACAGTCCAATCCATCCTCAAAGCACCCGTTCTACTCCGGACTTACATGGAACCACCCAAGGTGTTGATGAGAGACCGTCCCAAGCTGCACAGAAGTGAGAAGATCCACGGAGGGGAGAGGGGCAGGAACAGTAGTCACTGGAGCCTCAGGAGCATGTTTAACTCGACTGTAAGAGAGAGAGAGAGAGAGAGAGAGAGAGAGAGAGAGAGAGAGAGAAGAGGGTGACGGGAAGAGAAGGATATGGATTATTAAGTGTCCCTATTGGTGTATAAAAGTTTATGTCACTGTGCAGTTTGGACTCCGGCAAGACTCGCTATGGCAGCATAACTAAAAGGGAGAACCAGAAGGTAACACAGACATGAGGGATCTCTGGGATAAGAGACGGCCCACCACACCACCGTCAACAAACCCGAGTGAACGTGTGAATGTGAGGGGACGACAGCATACAAATATACCAGTTCACCAAACACTCTATATCCATGTTCCCTCCAGATCTGCTCCTTTACCTAAGAAAAATCTACTGATAAAAGGCTTGACTAAATAAATGTGTTTTGAACCTCAACATGAACACTGAGACTGTGTCTGAGTCCCGAACACTGGTTGGAAGGCTGTTCCATAACTGTGGG
This sequence comes from Silurus aristotelis, assembly GCF_946808225.1. Classification (NCBI taxonomy): domain Eukaryota; kingdom Metazoa; phylum Chordata; class Actinopteri; order Siluriformes; family Siluridae; genus Silurus; species Silurus aristotelis. Next base: position 17,455,727 of record NC_139586.1, read on the forward strand.
GCTTTATAAGAGAAAGATCTGCCCCCTGCTGTAGTCTTTATTATTTGAGGAACCAACAGATAGCCAGCACCTTTTGATCTATGTAGGCGTGGAGGATCATATTGGTACAGAAGTTCACTCAAATACTGCGGTGCGAGACTGTTAAGTGCTTTATACGTCAGTATTAATATTTTATAATCAATGCGAGATTTAATTGTGAGCCAGTGTAGACTGATTAAAACAGGGGTGATGTGGTCATATTTCCTAGATCTAGTGAGGACTCTTGCTGCTGCATTCTGAACTAACTAAAGCTTATTTATGCACTTACTCGCACACCCAGACAGTAAAGCGTTACAGTAGTCTAATCTAGATGTTACAAAAGCATGAACTAGTTTTTCTGCATCCTGTAACGACATCATATTTCTAATTTTAGCAATATTTCTAAGGTGAAAGAAGGAGATCATGGTGATATTATTCATGTGAGACTCAAAGGAAAGACTTGCGTCAATAATCACACCAAGGTCTTTGACAGCCGTACACGCTGAAACAGAAACACCATCCAGAGATGCTACGTAATCGGAAAGTTTACTTCTAGCTGCATGTGGTCCTAGTAAAAGTACTTCTGTCTTATCTGAGTTGAGCAGAAGAAAGTTATTAAGCATCCACTGTCTAATGTCCTTTACACACTTCTCAACATTGTTAAGCTGATCTCTCTCATCTGGCTTTGCTGAAATATACAGCTGTGTGTCATCAGCATAGCAATGGAAGCGAATCCCATGTTTATGAATAATTTCACCAAGAGGCAGCATATATAAAGAGAAAAGCAGTGGGCCTAAGACAGATCCTTGAGGAACACCAAACTTTACCTCATAGAGTGTGGAGAACTCACCATTTAAATCAACAAACTGATAGCGATCAGTCAAATAAGACCTGAGCCAAGAGAGAGCTGTTCCCTTAATTCCAACAACGTTCTCAAGTCTAGCAAGCAGTATAGAGTGATCAATGGTGTCAAAAGCTGCACTAAGGTCGAGCAAAACAAGTAAGGAGACAAAACCCTGATCAGAGGCCAATAACAGGTCATTTACCACCTTAACTAGCGCCGTCTCTGTGCTCTGTACAATACATTACTTGCATTACTCAGGATATTCCAAGAAGTATTGTCAGAGTTGCTCTTATGGAAATGTTGACACCTTCTGACCAGAATAAAGCATTCAAAAATACAGAGATATAAAATTTAAAATCAAAATGTTTGGGAATTGTAAAGAATGTGCACATTTTTACTTCTCCAAACATATCAAAGGACATGCAACATCCAAAAGCAACAACACCATCAGTTGCAATCCATCTACCAGAGAAAACCTGGAACTGATGTTGTTATATGAACTCCAGAATTAAAACTAATACAGTGTTTTTGGATAGAGATCTTAAAGTGGAACATTTATAATGTCACACAGTCTGCTGTGGGAGAAATGTACCTTCACCTCATTCCAGGTTACTTCATTTAGAATAGAAGAGATAAAGTGTCTATGGAGATTATCTGCGCTTCAGTGGAAGTCAGAAAATAACTCACCTCCCCTTCCTAAGAAATCTGCCTGCTCACATGACACACTTCTTCAGTGCCAGTGTAATATAGCAATGCATACGTTTCACTGATATACTATCATTTGTTCCTTTAAAGCTTGCCAGGAAAATTTTTTTTAAAACGTATCTATTAGTGGACATTTAAAGAGAAAAGCAGATGTGCTCACCCCTGCATTTCTTCGCTTTATATTCAGTGGGCTGAAGTTTCAGCAGATTCGATTAAGAAAAGCCTCAGTCTATTTGCTGTTAATTGTCCATGTCTTACTAAGCTGGAAATATTTTTGTCATTTTTATTTCAGATTCAAAGCGAGAAACAGTGGGAAATAATGAGGAATGTAGTGAAAGAGCATCTCAAACTGTTCATAGATCAATGAGCTTCACAATGTCTCGGAAACGAATCCCAAAGGTAGGGACACGTCATCTTTTTCTCGGTTTGATCTCCCCGCAAAAACACATTTTGTTCCAGTTCACTTTGGACTGGACCCCACAGCCCTTCCATCTCCAGTTCATTAGATAAAATATTACACCTTTTTTTCAGTTTTTCAATGCGCTTCCTTCTTTTTTATCTTTCAGGATGACAAAAAGGTAGAAGATAATGATTCTTTTAATAAAAGAAGACGGAGGACTGTCTGCGGTTTTTCGGAACAGGTAAAAATTGCACATTAAAATCGAATAAAAATTTTTTTTTGTCACATACACATTCATACAGAGTACCACATGTTGTGAAATACTTTTTACAACTGGCCAACATGTAAATAGAAATAGATATAAAAAAGACAAATAAAAATATAAAGTATACAAAGTAATATATATATATATATATATATATATATATATATATATATATATATATATATATATATATATATATATATATATATATACTATTAAATATACAGTATATGCAAAAATAAGGCCAAAAGTTTTGGTGACTAGTGGCCTATTTAGATTTAGAACTGGTTGTTGGCATTTGCATGGCCCGATAGTTCATAGCTGGCAAAAATTGACTGGTAACCTATTTGACCACTGCGGTTTTTCTGCTAAAATGAGTCCTATTGGATTTGAATACAAATTAGCCACGTTTCTGTCAAAAGAAAACATTTAAAGAAAGGCTTTTTTAAATCAATTGTACCCTTTGAGAAAACAATGTAATTTAGATATGATAAGAATTAATAGGTTGTTTTATTCTGCATTGTGATTACCACCTTCTGGTTCAGGTTAGGTTTTAGCTAGAAACCTTCCCCGTCCTTCACTCTGAGCACACACTAGAAAGCGACAGGTTGCTTCTGATGCTTTAAGTAACTGGATGTAGTTTAATTTTTATGTTGTACGCTCGATTTTGTAGTTATGTTGGTAAGAGAGGAAACCAGCTATAGACAATCACTAAAATAAAGTTAAACCACCTATTTCTGATTGCCAAATGTCAATGAAAATCGCTTTGCAAGTGTAATTAAAAATAAATCTGTTTCAGTTTGTTCCAGCATCGTTAATGAAGTTTTAGTGATGAAGCAAAAAACGTATTGCTTCACCCCTTTTTGTAATCAAGTTTATGCCAATAGCTTATTGTTTTTGTCTCTCTTATTTTTGCCAGAAAAACAACCTCCCCAGTCAGAATACAGCATCTGAGAAACAGGAGCTGAAAGAGAATAAAGTCAAATTCATGGCTTCTCAGCTACTGGCAAAGTTTGAGGACAGCACTCCAAGCTGCACTCTGCGTAGACAGGTACAGTTCAGTAGTGTCTATCGTGAATCCACTGTACATTTGCGCTTTTTCACTATTATCTGAACTAATCCAGGTCTGGCTGTATAGCATTTCCCACTCTAAAAGTTCAACAGCCAACCTGAATCAATAGGTACAATAAACATGCAATGCTTAGCCATTAGAAGTTAATTAATAGATATAAATAACACATTATTAAGTAGGTTGGATTGTACCGGCACTTGATTTTATTTTTGGTTTTCGTACCGTGGTTTTGTATTTGGCTTGGTATCTTTTTTCGATCCAGCCTTTAAAGGATCATTTTTTTAATGACCTGTTTTATTACTATTTAAAATTTTACTATTCTCCTTTTTCTAAATCTCCAATGTTTCTAGAGCCACTAAACTAAAAGCAGTTTTACCGCCTGTCATATTGTATTTTAAATACAATAGTTGGTCTGCTGAAATATTTTTACAAATTTGTTCCCATCCTGATGGCGGTCCGCCAACTGATCGCCCTTGAACTAAACATTTTGTGTGCTTGCCCTGGAAAACCACTTTACCATTGTTTCTATCTCTAACTGTGAAGCTGTGCTCTCTTCTCTTCTAAATTCTTTCCAGTAATTCTTTTCCTTTTTTCCCTGCCGGCCTGTTAACCACATCGCCGTTCTCTTTTTGACATCGCCTCTGAATTAACTATCTCAGATTTCCGCAAATTTTCGGAGTCCTTCGAATCCTTCATCACTCAATCTGACAGAACAGCCACTCTTCATAAAACCCAAGAAGAAAACCCCACCACCTCCACCTCCCAAAAAACAGGTAGAACTTCAAAATCTGCAGGCAATCATACAGTGGGGTTTAAAAGACTGAGACTGTTTTTCATACATTTTATACAACATATTTTATTATATTACTGAAAACACCTTGAAGTGAAAAGTTGAATCTTTGAAATATTTACATTAGTTTTGAAGTATTTCGCATGTTCCCTTTTTTGCTTTAATGACACCTGCAACTTAAGCTGCCATGGACTCCTCAAGTCCACAAGTGCAAAACCTTATGATCCTTTTTAGATCAAATCCATCAGGGCGTTGTCTAAAGGAAAATCTGACGTCTTTTACAAATCAATTAACATATCGATATCACAAATTTTGTTACTCGTTAAAAAAAAAATTCTGTTGAATTTTATTTATAAAGAGACCTAGAAATAGTGCATGATCCTGCATATTAAATATATAAGATGTTTAACATTTATGTTCTTTTATAACCTTTAGCATATTTAGAACATGGATTTCATTCTGTTCTTATACTTTTGGTCCCCACTCTCTTTTAGAGTATAAATGATACACAGATAGCTGAGCCCTTTTGTCTGTTTACAGATAGAACCTTCAGCTCCTTTTCTCCCTTTTCCCTTTAACATCCCTTGGCAAGACTGCCAAAATCTCACCCACCGTCCTCATGCTCCACGTTCACACTCTAAGCCTTCTGACACACCCATTCAACCCACACCCCAGTCAGAGAAACCAGAAGTAGACCATGCTGCGTCCTGTCAATCTGCCATACTAAATATGAAAGCAATGCTGCAGCGTCTGCAGAGAGTGGATGAAAAGATCAGCCAGGTGATCAGCCTCCTCTTTCCTCTTTGCTGTTTCTTTCTTCTGACCTCTATATTTATTTAACTCTTCTGCTGTCACTTAATATTTTACACACAATTTTCTTTCGCATTCTTGCTGTTCTGTCTTTCTGTCCTGGCCCCGCTGCAGAGGAAAGCCCAGACAGAAAACGCTAGAGAGTTCCGTAGAAAAAGCATAAAGGAGAAAGCCATCCACTTGAGCTCTTTGTTTTCTGGTAACAGCATCATACCGCCTCAGGTGACTATGATATCTCGTGGTATGGCCTGACCTCTCATGCTGCATGCTGCCTGTGGGTGGTTTGCACAAACTTTGATTCAAACGAGAGATAATTAGAGCAAATAAATGCTTTGTTGATCTATATTGTACAGTAGTTTCCAGATTTCCACATCAGAGTTTATCATTTTAACCTCAGAAGTCTATGATGCATTCATAAGTATTGATGCAAAAGGATTTGACAATATAATTAATAACAATTGCAGCTTAAATGCAAACTCTTAAGCTAATAGATACACTAAGCTTTTATAAAGCCTCGAGATTAATCGTTGTTGGTGCAACCCAATCTGTTTTTCATCATGAGCGCATGCATGTGGGTTAAATAAGGACATGATTTTTACTTATTTTAATGTCCTTTTTTTTTTTCAGTCTCTTAAGTGAATGCTCGTGTACGTCACAGCTTGCCTGCTCCTTTCAACAGCATCATGCCCTGCTTTTATAAGAAATAATTAAAAATAAATGTGCCCGGCTTGTTCCATTTTGGCTGCAGGAGTCGCTGCTGATGGAGTCACTGACTCCACCGCCTCTGCTATTAGACTTTACTGTTTTATTACACACATGAGGGAAAGCCATTAATGTCCATGACAGAATCAGAGAAAGGATTTAGGGTGGGAATGCGTTGCTTTATTACTACAACAATAATATCTCAATGTAGCGCATTTTAATTGCAGAATACGATTTTTTTTCTAATTACCCAATCATGCTATCTTTAGTACATTTGCTGATCTACTTTAGACACCTTAAAGCCTGTGGTCTTGGGTTGTATATCAGTGACACTCTATGTAGCTGTTAAATGCTCCAAATATTTAGATTGGTTTCTCTATTTGTATTTAAAACTCAAAGTTGGCATGTCAAGATCATTACTCAACATACTCTGGCTCTACATCAGATCATAATTAGTCTACAGAACTATGGGTTTATTTAACCACGTTTATGATGTTCTAAATTATCTGCCATATGTTTTAAACAGATTTAGTTGGTTGTATTTCCTTAAATATAAATGCAAAGTTCAATTTAAACTACTGCAACCCTGACTGGAATGTAATGAAGAACTGCAACACTTTCATGTTGTTTTTGTTGTTGTTTTTGTTTTGCTACTGTACAGGTTGTTTTCATGAATGTGGCCTTTGTTTGTCTCACAAGCTCCTTGCACACGCATCGTCTGACCTCATTTCCAGCGCATATTATTCTTGAAAATAAAAATCCTTTCTAGCAGGCTCTTATAAAAAATAATAGTGTACCTTATTAGAATCCAAACAAATAGTTTAGACCTATAGTTCATATTCATTAACATACTTACTATTAATTAGTTTATTATGCTTTCTGATATTTTAACATTTTAACTCTAACACATGAGTTGAGGTCATTTAAATCAAAACATTTTTTATTCAGCCATTAAGATTGCAGGAAAATAATTCCACTTGTTTCTATTCTACTCTCTATGGCTTTTTAATGGTCCCTTTTATTTCGTATTACAGTATTATTTGTTAATGCGTGCCAACTGTTCTTGCAACTATTATAGAGGAAGTGGTTCTATAAGTGGTTGTAGGGTTTCGCAGACATTCCAGTCCCATGCTGTATAAAGGAAACGTTCATCGATAAGTCCGAAAGTAATAAAAAATGTATTAATCAAGCTTTTTCTAATCCTGCAAGAACTTGTACTTGTTTACACCAAGCTGTTCCACTTATATAACATCATATTTATGTAAAAACTGTGCTACGGTACAGTAAGACTAGGGATTCGAAATTTAGAAAGAATATGAATGTAAAATGCAAACAAGATAAAGATCATGCAGTATGTGTGTTTCAGATGTTTAGAAAAGATTCATGAGTTTAATATGAATATTTCTGGATTTAATTCACTTACTAAAAGTCTGACTTTCTTGTCAGATGACAGAATTACAACCAAGTGCAGCAGAATTGAGGTAATGATTATTACCTCATGCACTTTTAAATCAATGGATTTGGATTAGCAAAAGCAAAAAGACAGCCAGAGACATTTTATTTATATTTGGCCAGCAGCCACCATTGCCATCGAACCAACCTGTCCATTGGCCCAGGCTGAAACCATTGGCCCAGGCTGAAACCATTGGCCCAGGCTGAAACCATTGGCCCAGGCTGAAACCTGTTTTCCTGTTCAAAAAACAAGATATTGAAATCTATGACACACAGTTTTAAATATAAATTTTGTAATGATTTTTGTTTATAAGCAAGCTTCCAAAAATAGTTTTATCAGAGGGCAACATGGTAGTCTTGCTTACATTGATAGCCAGATATAGTAACATATTACAGTACAGGCTTGATTCAGATTTGAAATTCAGATTTGGATTTACACTTTAGTATTGAGTGTCACATAATAGACTGTCTATATTAATGTGCTCAATCACATTTTTTACATTTATGGAAGGAGTCTCCAGCCACAGTGTTTAAGTTGGGCTTGCTTGTGAACATGACAGGCTTCATTATTTTGTATTATTAATGTCAAGATTAGTTTTATAACTTACTGTGGAAGATTTTTTGGAAGAATTTCCACAGCTTTAAAGTAATTAGAAAACTTTCTTTCGGCTTCTCCCATTAGGGGTCGCCACAGCGGACCATCTGCATGTTTGAGTTGGCACATGTTTTTACGCTGGATGGCTTCCTAACGCAACCCTCCCCATTTATCCGGGCTTGGGACCGGCACTAAGGCTTGTGCAACCCTAATGGCTGCGGTTGGTTCTCTGACCGGGGATCGAACCCGGGCCGCAGCAGTGAGAGTGCCGCATCCTAACCACTAGACCCCCAGGGAACCTTGCTTTAAAGTAATTTGAAATAGATAAAAATCAAATTCTTTAATAAATTAGCATTATAATTTTTGTCACATTGCTGTGGTATATAGGTACTAAATAACAGCAGTTATTGGAAATTCATAATAATAACTGGATTTTTATTAGTAACTCTACTTAATATTATTTATCATACAACCCCCTCATTGATTATTTTTCCAAAACATGCTCCCAAGTGCTTTATTTGTAAATGAATGTGTTTTATGTTATATTCTTAATTTTTCTTGTCGGCATTATCTTTTATCAAAACATCTCTAATATGACTTTCAGTACCGCTGCATTACCTGATATTATTCATTTCAGACCTGTTACTAGTTTATGTTATTAATGTGGTATTACGTTAAAGCATATAATCAATGTCTAATAAGCATATTTCTAGTAACACTGTAATTAGAATGATATTAAAATTGCAAGCACAGGATTTGTCTGAAAAATTATACCACACAACATTCTGACCCCAGGAACCACTGAGCTCATTAATATACATATAGCTGAAATATTTATCTTTTTAAATCTATTTAATATTTTTCAACATTTCAAGTAAAATTTGGTGCCTAATAGTAAATGGTAAAGTAAAATTAATTAACATAAAATAAAATAAAAATGTTTTAATTTAAAATTGTCCATCATTTGTCATTTTAGTTTTATGTTAGTGTTTTACAATTTAACAGAAAACTCATTTTCTTATTTTGCAGCATGCCCACAATGCATTAAAACAGAATGAGAACTATTAACAGGATTCCACCACTGCATCATCATGAATTCCAACTAATGCATTCATTTAACAGAATGCAAAAGGAATAATAATTTGCACAGTTTCGCAGTGAGTTTGAGCTATACTCATGTTTGGCTGAATGAGCATTGTGTTAAGGTTTCAGAACACGTCGTGATACTGGTGCCATCCTGCAGTGTGTCTGGTTTTATAAGAATATAAATACACACTAGAACCAAGTCTTTGTGTTCGACCTGCATGCGTCAGGCTTTTTATGTATGTTCTGTCCTACTTGTTCTTGCTATTCATCCCACTTCCTCAGTCTCTCCATCACTGCACTGTACACCCCCTCAGTCTATTTACCTTTTTCTTTTGTGCCAATGTTCTTTTCAATCTTTAACTTTTTTTTTCTATGTAAATTCCAAGCCTTTAAAGGACTGATAATATTGCTGTTTTATCATCTTTCACCCCTTTTCTGACTGTCTGAGTGTTTCTCTTCTTTAAACACATGCATCTCAACAGCCTGAGGTCCAGCCATCTAGAAAAGATATTCAGGGAGACTCAGTGAATGGGTCGCATATGGTAGGTGTGCTCTACCTAAACCGTAGCTGTTTTTGGCTTTACGAACATGTATCTGATCTATTATTAATCAGGTCCAGTGATTATATTGACTCTTTTAACACATTGGGTTGTATTTTCATGCTTGTCCTTTATCCAATACAGTCATGTGAAAATGAAAGCACACCCGCTTTGAACTCTGTGGTTTTCTGTATCAGGACATAATAAAAATCATCTGGTGCTCATCAGCTCATAGTATTAGGTAAATACAACTTCAGGTGAACGTCAACGCATGAAATATAACACATTATTTATTTTTACAAAAATCAAGCCAAAATGAAAAAATGCCAAGTGTGGAAATCTTACAGCTTTACTCCTCATTTTGGATTTAAGAGGCTAAGGAGCAGCCAGGTACTGCTAATTAAATCAAATAAAATCATCAGAGAGTGTCACCCCCTCTATAGAAGCATACGTTGTAGCATTTTGCAGGTCTAGAGCATTGAGGTGTGTCCTTTGGACAGATTGGAGATGTTTTGCCATAATGCACAGCACAATTTTTGAAGAAGCCAAACACAATATATCACACAAAAACTTTGACCAACTGTCAAGCATGGTGGTAGAGGGGTGATGATTTGGGCAGCCACAGAATCTGGGCAGCTTGCAGTCATTGAATCAAAGTGTTCTAGAGTCAAGCATGGTGCTATGTGTTTCACAGCTGAAGCTTGGCCAAAATATGGTCATGCAGCAGGACAACGATCCCAAGCATATCAGCAAATCTACAATAAAATGTCTGGAAAAGAACAGAATTGAGGAGTTACAATGGCCCAGTCAAAGTCCAGACCTTAAGATGACTGACATGCTGTGGCAGGACCCTAAGAGAGCTGTGCATTAACAAATACCTGCAAAACTCAATGAACTGATTGTATGGTTAATTACATATGATTTTCACAAAGTTTGTTTCATTTCTTTTACAAAGATTTTTGTAAAATAAATAATGATATGTTATAAAATGTCATGGGAGGTTGTTTTTACCTGATTATAAGACCTGATATGGACTATATGATTTTTTTGTCCTGATACATAAAACCATAGAATTAAAATAGGATGTACTTTAAATTTTCACATGACTGTGTCTCCTGCTCACATCAGTTTTTTTCTGTCTACATTCATTCGAATTACAGTTCCTTTTTTAAAAACTGCATAAGAATGGTATACAGGAGCAAACTTTTACTTTTGACAATATTTTTGTATCATTCAAGAAGCAAAAATCAGGGCATGCTGTTATAGAATAATTCACAACTACTGGGATTCAACAATGACAATTCTAGTTTCATTAACTATTCTGACCGTTCTGACCAATCACATGCACCTATGTGTTCTTTAAGTGACCTAGAGGGAATGATTGGATTGGACCCCAATAGTTATTATTTTTTTACTGTGATGCTTTGCCTGCCTTATGCCTTATTTTTGCACACATGCCATGATCAGAGTAAAAATTTATTGCTGTATGATGCAGAAATATCTGTTTCTGTACTGAAGTTACTTTTTATTTTTGCTTTCAGTTAAATAGTTATAGGAGCACCTCAGGTCTTACTTGTGAAAAAGAAACAGAAATGCCTCAGTGGAAAGGAGATAAAAATACAAAAGAAATTAAGAAGGTATTAGTTTTGTGTGTATTTGAGTGTGTTTGAGTGTGTGTGGAGTTTTTCTTTGTTTTCTTACTGTGTTCTATCATGACTTGACGTGAGTCCTATATAATCAGACTTGCTGATAATACTGCACAGTGCCTGGCCTTTATTATAAATTCTAAATAATAAACTGGCTTTTAGAACAAAAAAAGCCATCCTACTAGAACGGTACATAAACTTTTGACTTCTCATGTCCCATTTCTGCTTCCTCTGGTGACTTCTCCATCTGCAATCTGCTTTTAATAGACTGCAATCAACCATTCTCATTCCAGCTCACCTTCAACTTCATCACAATGTTTTTCTACTTCCTCCTGTTCATTCCCATCCAGGTACTTTCTGTTCCCTCCATCGTCAGTGTTTCACATTCAGTGTGCTTTATACGTGTAACATCATTTGAACTGAATTTTTTTATTAACATGGTTTCCTTAACCGGTTTCATTTCTCCATCACCTTTCCTTTCTTTTGTCAATTGTCCCTTTCTTAAAACCAGCAAACATCAGCATTCAGGGATGCTGCTTTCTAAAAGAGATGCTAAAGGAGAAACACAGAATAACTCACACGTGGTGAGTTTTTACAGGTTACGCTTCTTAGAAGTAAAGTTTCAGATGGTTGAATTTGTATCTAGTAAGACTAAAGTTAAAAGGTAAAAGGGCAACTACATTAAGCTAATGATTTAAGAAGAGGGCATACAGGGGAAACTGTATGCTACATGGGATTTATAACCTTATCAATTTTAGAGTAGCATCACATTTCAGGCAAAATGAGTCATGACTCTATTTTGACAAGCAGAAGAATACAAACCCTGAGACTAGGTTTAGACACTATATTGCCAAATGTTTGTGGACACTTGACCATCACACTTACATGTGGTGCCTTTTTATGCTCACATTACAATTTCTCCTCACTGGAACTAAGAGGCCCAGGATTGACAATGCTTAATGAACACATGGTTTGCTATTAGTGCAGAAGAGCTTGAGTGTCCCAAAAAGAGCCCTGACCTCAACCCCCTTGAACACATTTGAACAGGTGAGTGCACCTCAGGCCTCCTCACTGTCACAATCAGTGCCTGACCTCACTAATGCTCTTGTGGCTGAATGAGCTCCCATTTCCACAGCTATGCTCAAAATCCAGTGGAAAGTTTAGGTTATTACAACAGCAAAGTAAAGCGGCATCTGGAATGGAATGTTCAACAAGCACATATGAGTGTGATGATCAGGTGTCCACAAACATTTGGCCATATAGCCTAAAGATTCCTGCTTTTCCATACTCTTAAGTGCATGTTATTCAGTGGCAGTGCTTGCTTTAACCTTGGTTTGGAGTGACAGCATGGTTTTGTGTTATTGAGAGAACTCCAGGCTCTTGAGGCTTTTTATTGTGGGACAGTCTGCCCCGCCTATGTAGTTTGAGTAATTAGACCAAGCCAGAGGAGTGCACAGCAGGCTCTGAAACATTTGGCTGACCGCACTGGGAAGGAGAACACATTTCTCACAGTCCACTCCTCCCCAACCAGATGTCTGACCTGAAACACTTTTCAATTTCATAAAGAAGTCTGTTTTATCCTTCAGCCTGCTTGTGCTCATTATATAAGAGTTCCTCATTAAAAAAAAAAACACTACTGTCAAATACTCCAAGTATTCCAAATATCACAAGAATTCTGAGTAACACTGTTTACTGATGGACATCCAGTCTGTCTATTCTGGCGCCTGTATCACATAAATCATAAACTGTCAAACAGTGCACGGTGTAAATACAGAAAAAGTAAGGCATCTTTTCTGTTGTTTCCCTTTCACATTCTTCCACCTTTTTCAAATTGTATTTTTTCTCTCTCCTGTCTTTACCTGCCTCGCACCTGCCAGCGCACTGTTGGGAAAGTGTCTCTGGTGGTTGAAGCTCGAGCTGAGACTCTGATTAATCTCTATGAGAACGATCACAGGCCCAAGGGTACCTGTTTAACCTCACCGGTAAGACACATAGTGTCTCAAAGCTTCAAGTTTGAGTGTAAATGTAAAAAAAAAAGAATAAAGTAATAATTATTTACAGTATACAGTAATTTACAGTTATCATAAAGACCTTGTAGACTGTATTATTGTTCTACTACAATGCCTGAATGATGCTAAAACTCTCTACTCTGCTATATTTCCAAAACACATAATTTTTTCCTTGCATTCTGTATTTCTTATATGTGGCTCAACTGTATTTATTTTAACTATTGAGTGTATGCACATATTTTGAAGGGGGCTCATTGAATGCTTTCATTCTTATTAAAATGATATAAATATTATGCTCTAAACATTTACACTTTCCAGACGTGAAAGCTGTTTAACACCTGAAAGATTTCAGGGTGACATGTAAGACAGCGCTCTCAAAGACTCTCATTAAACTATCAATCAAAGCATTATCTTTTGGAAAATTATGTTCATTACACCAGTACATCTCCTGTCAAGGCACACTGAAGCTGTCACTTGAATCGAAGAAATATCTTTTTTCATGTAAGAATTACATTTGGGAGTTGATTTGCATGTGCATACTCTCACACACTTGTTATTTCTTCAGGGTAACCTGGATGTGAGTTGTGACCCAATATCCCTGTGTACACCTGCTTAACATCCAACACTATCCTAGCAAAACAGAAAACAATCAGGGTTATTAAGCAACAAATCAGATACATGAGTCTTTATTTGCATCGACTATTTTGTCTTAGTAGCACATAAATACAGCTAACACCAATTAATTTTGCCTGAAACTAGCCTAAATTGTGACCCTAAGGCTAATGATAATGTAGCTAAAAGTGAGAGTGAAAAGCTTCAATAACCATCTCTGATTTAGCATTTGTAAATAATGCTGCTGTTATACTAGTCCTGCACAAGCTATGAATAATGCCAATGCACCAGCTACAAATGTGAGTGTGAATAAATAATTTATGGCATTTAGCAGACGCCCTTATTCAGAATGACTTACAGTTATCTTATTTATACAGCTGAACAATTGTGGGTTAAGGGCCTTGCTCACAGGCCCAGTGGTGGCACCTTGGTGGTGCTGGGATTTGAACCCAAGACCTTCTGATCAGAAGTCCTACCTGAGCTGCCATGTCCCATATCACAGTATTATAACTTGGAACACGCTGATCTTTATTTAGGATATAACCCAATATGAATTAATTACTCAGATTAAAAAGATATTGTAGTTTAAATGATTACAGAATAAAAAATGAATAGGAGGCGGACAGTTCTTTGTTTTCCGAAAGGTTACCAAAAGGGTTCGCAAGGAATCTGGCTCTATATTGGGACTGCTTTTAACATAATCACCCTTAATAACTACCTATTCGTTAAAATAGGCTGCTTGTGTGATCATAATTTGAGAAATAGAGGCAATTCAGTTCACAGGTGAGTACAAACAAATATATTAAGCAGAATTAAAAAATGTTCAACATTCATATTTGAGACCAGTAATGGACTTGATTGACAAGGTGAGGATTTTACACATGCTGTTATTCACACAGTGCTGACATTTACACTTTTAGGGTTTGCTACTTTTTTTTAGTGTTTGCAGGGGAATAACAATGGGGTTCATTTACAGTGTGTATATATATATATATATAAGCCAGAAAAAACGCAGAAGTGACACTTATATCATACATGATACTGGCATTGTAGATCCCAAGCCAGGTCTTTGATGAAGGTCTACTTTAAGAAATCATGAAATTATGAAATTTTGAGAAGAATAAAGTCAGAATAACTACTTTTCTGGTTCATACACTGTTACGAGAACTCTCCCTGAGCTCATTATTTAAAAATGCCAGCATTCCAGGAATCCTTTTTTGTTTGGTTGTTTTTTTTTTTATGAAGAAATGATGAAGTTACATAATTTGTTTAAGATCTTTCCCACAGCAGCCTACACCCTGGACGCTCATCCAAATACCTTGCTAGACTGATTCAGTTTTTCTTTCCCACTTATTTTTCTTTTTCCCAGAGTTCCGCAAGGAGGGAATTCCCCCAAAGTTCGGGTGATGTGTGTTATGCGTGCAAGAAGCGAGTGTATGTGGTGGAGCGCTTGAGTGCTGAAGGGCTGTTCTTCCACAGAGAATGTTTCCGCTGCGATACCTGTAGCGCTCCTTTATGTCAAGGCGGACAGGCTTTCGACTCTGAACAGGGTAATGCTGACACAAAGTTAGCATGTTGCTTTTGGCTTTTATTTTTAGCGCCAGATTTACACTCCTCTTTCTCAGTGCTCTCTGAAAAGTGGTTCTTTTTTTCCTCTCACAGGAAAGCTGTATTGCAAGCTCCATTTCTCTCAGCGTAAATGTGCTGTAAAGCACGGCAGGATATTGGAGCCACAGATGGTAAACTTTTACCATAATATTTGCTGTAAAGCCTTGTTCCTATACATTGTAATTATTTTGACATCATCCATTTCTCTTCCCCTTTTCCTTAGCCACCTGAAAGCACCACCCAGATAAGTCCAAGTCCAAATCCAGCCACGAGTGACAGCAGCTCCACGCAGTCTCCAGGTACTCTATCCTCTGTGCTGAAGAGAAGCCTGCTCTGGCCCCTGCACGTGAGCCGGGCTGTGTGTGCAACGCCCCGGCGCGTTTGTAACTGGCTGGGTGGGAAAGTTCAGGCTGTGGGTCTGCACCTCAGGGAAAATGCAGATGACTACACCGTCTTGTACGAGCTGCTGAGCGTGGGGTTGCCCCTGCTCGTGGCACTCTATGAAATCCTGCTGCAGATGCATGCCGAGACCGGACCTCTTGACCTGCAGCTCCTGCAGCAATGGATCGAGCAGCACCTGGGCCATGGCTTCCTCACTTAGACCAATAGGTTAAAGCATTTATGATTTCTCTTCCTCCATTTTTGAGCTAAAACGTTCCAGCGCTCGAAAACTGATGGCTAGCTGAGAATACTCAACAATATTCTTGAATTAAACATTTTGTTCACTTGACATGCTGTATGAACCTCGAGATGACTGCTGCTCGTAAATTTCCTCTGCCTGAAAGCTGGGAATTGAACAGTTGGTCTTGGAACAATGTCTTTGCCGTTCTCATGTTACAAAAGTTCTCAGAACGTTCGAAAAAAGGAAGGGCAAAAGGGAAACATTTGAAAACTGAACTTTAAGCACTTTAATGAATGAGCTGCCTGGGATTGTACCCATGCAGGATTGGGAGTAATGATTTCTGCATGGTGTGTACAATAATCTAAAATAATTGTGTGTGTGTATGTGTGTGCTGCAAGTTTACTGACACAAACCTGTATTGAATCTGCTTTCGGTCTCGTGCAATGAACCTGCCAAACCAAACAGGGTGTTATCATCTACCCCATCCTCATATTCCACTTACTGATACCGAACGATTACTGTACACAGTTCATCATGAAATTCAGACTTCTGGTTGATATGCTTTACTCTGGTATGGCCTTTTCTTAGAATTCATAGTTTGTGAATTTCACATAATTTTTCCACTTTCCAATGCTGAATCTGATGAAAAAACTAAACAGAGCATGGCTGCACATTTTTTTTTGTTTATCACAGATAGCAACCTGTTATGGGCTTATATACTGGTGCCATCTTTTATAAGCTTTTTATGAGTTTTCCGTTTTAATCTAGAGGAAAGTCAGAGAGTGTTGTATACGCACAAAATTATAAGTGGTCAAAATCACACAAAGCAGAACAGTCACACACGAGTTTTTAGACATCATTTTTATCGTCATTACATTGTGCCAGGGGTGTCAGACTTGCTCATTTGGGGGAACAGGCTACGTTACTAAGTCTGATGTCAGGTGAGGTCTAGCTCTCTAGGTCCGGTGGGGCCTGAAGTGTAGCTTTAGGATCTTTGTCTTTAACTAGCTAAAGTGGAACCCAGTGTAAGCTGTTGCAGCACATCTGTCCTAAAGATTCCTGATTCCTGATTCCTGAGATGTTCAGACATGTTTTTCTGCTCATCATGTTTGTAAAGTTATTTGACTCTCTGTTGACTTTCTGTCAGTTCAAACTGGTCCTGGCTATCCTCTGATCACAAGTCTCTCATGCACACGCCATTTCCATCCAAAGAATTGCCACGTACAGGATGTTTTTTTGTTTTGTTTTTTGCACCATTCTGTGCACCATACACTGTTTTGTGTGGGAAAAACCCAGGAGAGCATCAGTTTCTTAAATAGTCAAACCAGACCATCATACCACAAAATTACTGAGATCATTAACTGGGTTTACATGTTTTGAACATTGAAATGTTTTCCCGAAAGTAGAAAACCAGATCCAAGCTCCTTTAATGTTCAATCTTCCATTATAATCAGGGTTCACGTTTTTATTTACATTTAAAACATGGCTCTAGAACTGACTTGAGTCACATGTGTAACACCCCTGAATTATATAATAGTGTTCCTGGGCTGTTTTGTGAACAGTCTGAATGCACTGAACATTTTGCAATCTGTTTTCTATGGAGATCTGTATTTTTATACACTGGAAGGTATGTTTTGTACTGTTCCGTTATGTGCCTTTCTTATGTTTGCTTTATGTTCCATTGCTTCTAAACTGTACATTGACACGAAATGCACAAAAACTGCATGCTGTTAATCTCTCAGTGTGTAGCTTTAGTAGCGTAATGTTACCTGCTTCATATTTCATGTTTCTTCTCTTTCCTTTATTCACTTGTAGTCTTTTTCGACTCTTCTGCTGTGTCCACACCTGACATGCTCTGAGTCACTGACAGACTCAAGGTGATCACCTACATGCTCCCATGACACACTGTTCATTTGATTGCATTACATAACAGAAATGACGTGCATGGCGAACAAGCTACATCAGCTCTTAACAGCTAATTTCCTGTCTGCAGGGGTAGTTTATTTTCAGTATCAGTGTTTGCACAGCAGAGTTATGCTGTTTGAATTCGCATCTGATGTGTCATTGCTGGGAACGGCACGGCCGTAAGACAAGGCACTCCCTTTCAGCTTTTCGTCTTTACTAGAAGTCATGACTAACAGGAATGTTGTTCCTGTGCTTTCCTACGCAGCACCTACACTACACGTTTTATTCATTTTTCTCTTCTTCTCTTTCTGCTGCAGTTAACGAAACCCATCAACAGATATTTTGATTTTTAGAAACCTGAACGATGTTAGAATAGCACCTTTTACCTGACATGTTGCAAAACTGTATTAAGGAAACCACTTTTTGCTTTATTTATGCCAAGTCCCATGCATTTAATAAATGAAATGAGCATCCTGAATTCTCACTTCTTTTAAAAATACACATGGAAAAAAAAAACCTGAATGTGTTTTCTTATTGTACATATAATGACTATATGAAGAAAAACAATTTCCTTATAAAGCATGAGTACCATAAACGGAAATGAAAGTACACAGATGTACGTGTGCAGATCTGATATAATGTGAACTCTTATCATTCTTTCCATTGCAAGATGTAGCTATTTATGAGCGAGTGGTGCCATCACTACCCGCTTTCGCAACACTGGGCGTACTGATATGGCTGGAAAACGCTGAATGTAACAGGCTGAGATTCATCTCTCAATATCTCTCTCAATCTGTAACCTGCTAGACCTCACAATGCATAAAATACTTCAATAAGTCCCTCATAGTTTTCCTTTCTTTTCCTGTTCTTTACTTTTGTAGTTAAGCTCCTCAGGTTCTAGAAGTTAAAAGTTTCCAATTGAGTTTCTAATAGTTTCACATTCATGTTTATCTTTATTCAGTTCCTGGTCAGTATCACTCTACTCAGTAAACTTCCTTCGTTTTAATTCTCTTCAGAGGAAAGCAAAAACAGAATATATTAAGAATATTATGTTCTTGAAATCAACTTTATTTTAATCTTTTACCATTAAATTTCTGGCATTTGGTGGACACCTTTGTCCAGAGTTATACTTCTGAGCAGTTGTTTAAGGGCATTGAGTCCCAGCATCGGCAGCTTCATGGTGATGCTGGGATTCAAACTCGCAACCATTCAGAGGTCCAGTGTCATCACCTCTAAGGTATCGTTTAACCACAGTTTGTTTGGGTAGGTGATCTATCTTTAATATTGACCTCCAAAACATCTCCAGACATCTCGCTTCATGTGCTTCACTCTTCAGAAAAACCAGAAGTACTGAAAGTACAATTACATCTGTCAAACAAACTGACATAAAAGTTCTGTCACATTCAATGTTACATATTTATATGCTCATGTTTGGGTTTTCTTCTATCATAAGTGCATCCAGAGAAGTACTGATTATATCCAACACTGAACATCCTAATGCTATGCATTTTATTATGAAGACCCGGATCAGCACAGGATTACAATTCATTTAACCCCTTTCCCTGTTTTCTCTATATCTCTACAAAGGTAAGGTGTGTGTGTGTGTGTGTGTGTGTGTGTGTGTGTGTGTGTATTTGTTTGACAAAGTCATCTGCTCCTCTGTTAAGTCTCAGTTCTGAAAGCTCACGAAGTATTGTTTAAAAGGCATGGCTTGGGAATGAACACCGTGCGGTCTGTATTTGTATAAATTATGAGTTTCAAACCAGTCAGCTTCACTGAACCTCTGCCAGAAGCACTGATTATAACTTTAAATGGCTTGGGGTCATGTGAAGCTCATTATTTATTTTAATGATGTCATAATTTGTTTTGATTGAAAGTTGTTCAAATTTAATCATATGGAGGTAACAGGAACAAGTGAATGACTTACATTATAGCAGCTATGTACTCGTCCTTTCATCAGCTTATTTTGTCTTTCTCTGAATCAAGTAACTCAAATAAACTAAATGCACTTTACTGAGAAACTGCAAAACACTCTTCTTCAAAAACAAATGTGCGATTAAGTTGCGATTAATCGCTAGGTAACTCGCGACTATTGTGCATTAATCGCACATTTTTAACTGAAAAATATGTATATTTTATAGAGATAGCAGAGAGCGCACCCTGTCTGTTTTCTATATTTTACTAAAGTTATTTTGAGTGTACACAAATAATCGATTATTAAATATTTTTATCGATTGACAGCTCTAATATTATTATGACGTGAGGTCCAGATATCAGCAAATAAATATATAGAGGAAATGTATCACTTACACATAGAGATAGCGAGAGTACACACATCCTTTACTTCTACTTAAGTAAAGGATGTGTGTACATTTGCTATCTCTATGTGTAAGTGATGGATTTCCTCTATATTTATTTGCTCATAATTACATCTCAAACCAGAGGCAGAAAGGAATTAACGAGCGTTAAAAACAGGAAATAAAATGCTGCCCTCTATTGGTTGTACCACAGCACCACAAAACTTTACATTAGATATTGTTCAAACAGAAGCAGAAACCAGACATTTTACAGCGCAAAGTGCTTGTGACTAAAAAAGCACAAAGAGTGCAAACTGTAACTGTACCTCAGATCTCCAAGCCGCAATGCACGGTTTTTCAGATTATTATTAAAGAAAAAAATGCCATTTAATGGGACAGTTACAGTTACAGCTGCCTTCATTCTGGTAAATCTTTGGACTTTTTTTTACTTTTTTTTTTTTACAACCCTGATGCATTTAATAATATTTTATTCAAGCTGCCACATCATAAAATAAGGGAAACGTTACAACCCAAAAAATATTAAATATCTGGGCACAGAGCTAAAAAATGTAAATGCTGAGAGAAATCCAGATGAGCTTTAATGAGAATGTTATTGGCTACCAAGGCAAATTTTCCAACAGGTTTTATTAACTTTTTTTTTTTTTTTATGTCAAAATATATAGTGGCTATGCATTTATATGGAATAGATACTATTTGATTCTAGATACCACGTGTGCAACCTCATATTTCCCCCTCAAACAGAACAAAAATGTTAACAACTTAATAATATAATAATATAATATATAATAATATATACCTTATATGTGACCATTGATCGTTTAGCAGCAGTGTGTGCAAACAGTTTTAATAAATAATTCATGTGTGTGTGTATGTTTTTGTGTGTGTGTGTGTGTGTGTGTGTGTGTGTGTGTGTGTGTGTGTGTGTGTGTGTGTGTGTGTGTGTGTGTGTGTGTGTGTGTGTGTGTGTGTGTGTGGTGAGGTTATTTTTCCTGTTCGACCCAGGACATGGTGACCTCAGCGGGTGTGTGTGTGTGTGTGTGTGTGTGTGTGTGTGTGTGTGTGTGTGTGTGTGTGTGTGTGTGTGTGTGTGTGTCAGTCCAGTCCCTTTGAATCGAAAATTTGAATGGTTATGAAAAGAAACTTTAACACAGTCTGAACGTGAGGGTCCGAAATGCTTCAGTACATTTTTCCACATGGCAGAAGGGTAAGGAGTGTGTCTGAGGGGTGTGTGTGTGATCAGCTACAATGATGGTGGCTTTCCCAATATAACATTTTGTGTAATTGTCCATGACTAAGGGAAGGAAAAGCTGAATGATCTTCAATGCCACCAAGCTGCCACTGTTGGGCCCATGAGCACTGCCCTTTACCTTTCTGTTTAGTTTGAACTTTCTTAAACAATGTGCTAAATATTTAGCGAGTGCATGTAGATTGGTGTCTTTATGATGGAGCCTGTTAGTTGTTATTATTGTCTCCAGTGTTCTGTATTGTTGAAAGATTTATGATCAAACTCTTAATGTCACCCAAATGAGGATGGGTTCCCCTTTTGAGTCTGGTTCCTCTCAAGGTTTCTACCTCATAACATCTAAGGGAGTTTTTCCTTGCCACAGTCGCCACGGCTGTTTATCAGGGATAACTACACACCCTTCACCTTAACTGTTGATTTCTGTAAAGCTGCTTTGAGACAATGTCTGTTGTGAAAAACGCTATAGAAATAAACTTTACTTGACTTGACTTGTTCTTTCTATTAATATAGGACTTTGAGTTGTCCATTTATTCTTGAGATTACTTTTTAACACAGTTTTTAGCGTAACCCTGTATTATGGAGTTTACCTGTTTTTGTTACGCAATAGCAGGTTAACAATTTACAATATATTTGAGGCATTGGAAAAGGGTTAATGAGTTGTTTTTTCTTTATTAGCTTTTGCCTAGAAAGCAAGGTCAACATGTGTACCCACTTTTTATGGTTTGTTTATGAACATTTTCCTGAGTTTGTTATGGTTATTTGCCATTCCTTCATGTTTAAGTCAAATCATCGGTGTACATTTCCCTTATTGAGCCTTTACATTACTGTAGAACTGTATTTGCTTTAGATCACTTAATATGCACACACAATGCATAAATCTAGAACAATAATCACATTGCAATGTTAGAGTTATCATTAATGTTAGCCATCTAGCTTGTTTCTAATGCTGCTGGTTAATATCGTCTGGGTAGCTTTGGGACTATTGTTGTCTCTCTGCTCCAGTTTCAGCCCAAAATATTGCATGAATGTTTAAAATTCACTGTAGTAGAACAGAAACACACGCCACCCAGGCCAGTAGCTATAAAAATGAGGTTACAATAGCTTTTTTGAGCTTTACAAGCTCTGACACCACAAACAAACATTTTTTTGGTTGAGGCATCTGTTCTTTTTTCTTCTCCACTCTGCATGTTCAATGTCCTGAGGTGAGAAACAACATTATTACAATTTACAAATGACCATGAACACAGTGCAACAAAGTTTCACTTATTGCTCAAAATATTAAGCAGAATAACAAGCAGAAGAGCTTCTTACTTTACTGATAGATATCAATAAGCATTTATAAATGCATGTATGGAAATATCTTGTTTGAAATATAGGTTGTATAATAATGAATCATTGTTAGGTTTTAGAAACTTAAGGTTTTTCCTGCCATTTTAAAGGCAGAAACTAAGGCTGTTATATTAAAAGAAATTGTCAGGGGAAAAAAAATTTTTTTTTGAGAAGTAACTAAATAATTATAATTATTATAAAAAAAAATCTACATTTAAAAATATACAAAGCTTTAAACTGAAACATTAAGATGATAAAGAATTCTCTGTAAAATATTTTTTCAAGGTCACAATTTGAAAAGAATGCGTCTCTCCAATGTAATATCAAGAGAATTTTTAATAAATAAATCAAATTTTAAAAATATATTTGAAGGGTTAAACATATTTTTGTGACTTTTTTGTGAAAAGACAAAAATTATTTCATGCATTATTAAAGAACCGTACTAAATATTTAAATAAAGAGTGCTACATTTAATAATGATTCTCTTTTTAAAGACAAAGTTTTAAATGTTTTAAAAAGCGTATTATTTATAGATTTTTAAGAATTTGAATTTTTAAGATTTTAAAGAATGTCTTCATATGGCTGCTTTTAACTTCCTTCAAATAAAATATTAAGTAAAATTGTAAAAGTAAAAAAAGTTTTTGAGAATTTATGATCATTTCGGAGTAAAACCTGCTCCGAAAGATTAAAATTGTTATTCAAAAGTTTTAAAGTTCCTTAATAGAGAAGTTAAAATCAGTAGCAAACAAAGCCAGACATCAAATAAAATAAAATAATAATTATGATTTTACAAAACTGCCTTTTTAATATTTTATTGAAAAGACCGTTATTGCATTTAAAAATATTTGTATTAAAATACAGAAATATTTACTTTAAGAGAAAAGTTTTCGAGAAATGCCAATCACTCTCACATCAAATTGTACCTTAAAAGATCAGTAATATTAATATTGAAATTATTAATGATTTAAAGATAAAAAGCACTTGAGAAATACAGCACTTCTGTTGTAGGTAAAGTTTTAAAAATGTTTGTTGTAATGAAAGTCTTGTAAATTTGCAGCTTATTTACTCTTTAATCTTCTTCTATACTTTAAGGTTTATATCTAAAAGATTCAGTTTAGGATTTCCAGGTATAATTTTATTTGACTTCTGTTATAAACATTCACATTGTCAATCTGCACTGAATTTACTGAATTTAATCAAATATAATTTAAAATATGATCATATGTCAGTAAAAGGATTATGATGTCCCTGCACTGCACAGTGTCTATTAGATGAGAGGAATGAGAGGTCATGTTTATTACCCCTAGAGGGCGCTGGTGTAATGGATACCTTCCAACCGCCTCCAGATACAATTAAAATAAATAATCCGTTAAAATCATCTAAACTATGTAATTTTATAGTTCAAATAACTCATTATACATAAAACAACATCATATAACTTCATATCCAATGTAATCTCAGCTATGCTTTCAGATAATATTTGCAAAGCACACAAAGAAAAATGACATTTTGTTCCAATGTATATAATCTTAATAAAAGAATGTATCACAATAAAACCCCACCTGACTTGAGCCTTACCCCTAAGCTAGCAACTTAAAAAGTGTCCTCCTGACAGTACATACAGTTCAGCTTGTGACGCAGATAGCACTCCACAAATCAGGAGACTCATCACATGCCCTCCACTGCTTTCACTCCAGTTCTAAGTTCTACATCAATTCACTCCATATTTGCATAGAGTTTAATTTTCTCAACTTTGTCACACTTCTATATCAGTAGATTGTACATTTGTGCGTGTGTGTTTTAAAATACAGGTGGCTGTGGATAAAATGGACACTAATATTATAGATGACAGCAAGATGTAGGCCTGGTTTTGCAAGTTCTCTGTCTGCCCATGTGGGTTTGCTCTGGTTTCTGTCTGCTGTAAAAAAACAAAAACAAAAAACAAAAAAAACATGCTGATTAGTTACACAAAAAAGAAAAAGAAAAACAGGTTGATTGGTGACTGTAGTATGAATGATACATGCCCCTGATTGGTTATGCTTATTTTAATAATAATCATATTCTAGCTGCACTTTCTCTTCTAACAGTACCTCTATTCATCTATACACTGTTGACTCTTTAACGTTCATTCCCACACGTGTGCCAGCATCATGAGATGGAGGCAGATTTCGGCCATTTCCTGCTCTCCCCTTTTTTTTTCTTGGAAAAGATAACATGTGGGAGATGTGGATCCCGAAGCAGAAGGTTATCTTCTCGTTCCATCCCGAGTGAAAAGGTTGCAGATGCTTATGAACATTGCTTTATTGTTGTTTCTTATGAATGTCTCAGTTCAGCATCATCTCTTCTCGGCTGAAATAAACACTGACCTTCAGTAAGATGGAGATGTGAGAGCTCTGATTGTATGCTTGATAAGGGCCTGGGGTTTTTGGTCTCATTCTCACTTTTAATCTATTTATTTGTTTAAGTTGCTCTGTATTTGTGCAGCCTGTAACGTTTCTTCTTTACGTTGCAGGTTATTTTGTGTATTAAGTAACAGGTGCTATATGTACAATTCAATTATATTGCTTGAGGGGGGAACATTAGAAAATCGTTTAAAAAGGCACACGCTCTCTGCTTACGCCATTCATGGAAACAGATAGCTGGTTGCAAAGCATTTAGCTCAATCATGCTGGCCAGATGATCTCTTTTGCATTGGATTACTGGTGCGTCAGGCGCGCAGCATTTCATGCCTGGAGACAGACAAGGACACAGATAGAAAAACCAAGGTCAGAGGGTCACTTGTTGCTGGGAGAGTGTACTTAGATCAGTGCTTCTGTGTGTGTCTGCACTCACTATCTGAGCATGGCCAGAGTTGTTGTATCTACCGTGTAACTGTCCTTTATATTGTACTGTGGCACCTTAAAATTTTATGTCAAGTTCTACTGCAAGGCCTCTAAATTTCAACAAACCTGAGAAGCCGTCAAAACAAGTCAGAAACAAAGAATTGAGTAGGTTTCTGCCACAAACTGTCCTTTTATTTAACTTTAAACACCCTGCCCTGTGTCATTAAACAAATTAATAATTTATGCAAAGGTAATAGCAAAACTGTGACTGTGCCAAAAAGATGCCATATGCCAAATATCAGTACTCAAGCAAGGAGAGTATCAATCAGAGAAGCTGCCAAGAGGTGAAGGTTAATTAGTAAAATCAACCACCACTATGCTTCAATGTAAAATGGTGTTCTCATATTGATTTTTACCAAATTTTTAGTTTTTCCAAAAAAATTGTCTGTGTCTCCAACATGAATTTTAACAACTTCACATGGGATTTCATATACATGACCTCTTAGTTGCTTCTTTGACTAATCCCCTCCTTTACTCGCTCACTGAGTTTTGGTGGACAATTTTTTTTTTTTTTTGGCAATGTGCCCAATTCCTTCCATTTTAAATCATGGATTTCTTTTACAGGAGGTGCAATGTTTGTGATTATTTTATTGTTAGGCATTATTTTGTAAAGATTTAAGATTTAAAGATTTTAATCCTAATAAAATCCACATTTATTCCAGATTGTAATGCTACAAAAGTGGATTGAATTTTTGGCACTTATAAGCTCTGCACTTGTGGGCTCATACTGATAAAATGTTCACTCTGTTCCATGTAGAACAACTGTGCTTTTATGTGTATTTATTTACTTGTTGCCAGGAACACACCAGAAGGAGTTCACTGTTCTGTATCTTCACCTGGGAGCTGGAGGATGACCTTGAGGCCTGGCCGATGCTGTCAGGTGCAGCAATTTTGCACAGCAGGAATAGATGGCACAGATCCACAGAGGCAGTAAGAGAGAAAAAAAGGACTATCTGAGAGTAAGCAGTGTGTGTGTGTGTGTGTGTGTGTGTTTGTGTGTGTGTGTGTGGTGAGGTTATTTTTCCTGTTCGACCCAGGACATGGTGACCTCGGCGGGGAGGTTTAGAGTGGCACTGCAGATGCAAGTCGGAGCCCGGAAGCCCCGAGCTTGAGTGGGAAGAGGGTGGGTGCGGAGAGAAGTGGAGGTGGGAGGGCAAAAAGAAGAGCACTCACGTCTCTGCTGTGCTGTTCCAGCTGTGAGGCACGCCAGGCTCAGAATGAGCCACAGAGACAAAACAGCAGATCAAACACAGCTAAAAGGACCGTTAAGGAGCAGCACAAACACACTCTCACACACACCAGTTACACCCTGAAACCCATGTGCAGACTGAAGAGCTGTCGTATTCCACATTCTTTAAATGGTAACAGTTTGGGTATACAGTAAGTGTAAAGATAGCAATGGTGGGAGGATTAGGTGCAGAATGAGACAATTCTCATTTTACATGTGAAGGAAATTCTGTCTTTTCTCCTGATTTTCAGGTTCACAGTTCAAAGAGTAACTGATTAATACTAATAGTAACAGTCACTGAAGTAAGAACTAGTGACAAGTCATAAAAAATGTATATGTGTGTTAAGAAGTTTTATATAAAAAAATCTCTCTCTCTCTCTCTCTCTCTCTCTCTCTCTCTCTCTCTCTCTCTCTCACACACACACACACACACACACACACACACACACACACACACACACACACACACACACACACACACACACACACATAGGATGAGATTGAATGAGTTTGTTATGCTTGCAAATCGAATGTTGATTATTTTTTTATACTGCCGAGTAAAAAAAAAGAAGGCAAAATGAATGGTGAGAGTAATTTTCCCTTCTTTTTTTTTTTTTATAGTGCCATTTTAATTGCATTTTGCAGTTCAATTAAAGTTATGTAGGGTTTTTTTTTGGTTCTATGTGTCACTCTTCATTTTATCTTTTAATCGGAGTTAATTGTAATGCGTGAAAAACGAGTGTTTTGTATAATCTTTTACATGCCAGTCTTTGATAATCAGTCAAAAAGCTTTTTCTCTGCTCTGTGATCTGCAGTTCTTTACGTAAAACACTATTTATTTTAATTATGATTAAAGACAAGCTTAGGTCAATGCATTTTTGAAATCATAAATTCCAAAAGAAATGGAAAACTTGGGATAATAACTAGAAATGGGGCTGCTTTACAGATGTGAGGCTTTAAACCCTGCACTGTATTGTGCTCA
This sequence comes from Silurus aristotelis, assembly GCF_946808225.1. Taxonomy (NCBI): domain Eukaryota; kingdom Metazoa; phylum Chordata; class Actinopteri; order Siluriformes; family Siluridae; genus Silurus; species Silurus aristotelis. The sequence continues at coordinate 17,483,389 of NC_139586.1, forward strand.
GTTTAAAGCCACATTGAATTTGGCAGTGTCTTTGTGTGAAACTGGATTACGATACACTCGCACAAATACCAAAACTAAAACGTGCTCATAAAAGTGGACGAGTGAAAAATATTAGTGACATATGGCAAAGCTCTGGAGTGTTTACTGTTCAGAAAATATAATTTGGAGAAATATAATTTCAATGTGCAATGGAAAGAATTAAAACCATGCAGCAAGCAGCACTAATGCTCTAACATAAACTAGACTCTGCACTGGGTGTCATCTTTACCTGTTATACTCTTTTTTGTTGTGCACAGGGAATTACGGTGCAAATTGAGCCTGGCAGTATTCCATATTTTGAATTGAGCAGACTTATCTCGGGTGGGAAAATCAGATAAAAGGGAAAGAATATGCACTATGCACAGCTACAGTACTATTAGCATTCAAACATGAAATGAGGTGGAAATTGCATTGTACTATACAATGGAGGTAATGAGTGTGACAGGAAAATGGGAAAAGAAGGTATGAGCATCATGCTGCATTATTTTTTCCTCTTTTTTTTTCACCCACGGAATAAAAATGCACAAGGTCGAAACAACCCTGTTGTCTGAATAAGCAAAAATTTTTTTCTTTTTGAAAGCATAACAGCACAATGCACTTACATGCTGAACCCATTTGTTATGTTTTTTTTCTTCATGATTTTTGTCTCGAACAGAATGAGTCATCTTGACTGCTCGCTCCTCTTTGAAGCTCAGGTCAGTCACAATAGAAGTCGTCACCAAACAGTCAGGGCCGGTGTGCTGTGTTCAGGCACCTCTCAGTCTGCAAGAAGAACAGCAGAAGATTTTTCTAAACATAACTGATGTTTTAATGAGCGCCTGGGGCAGAGATTGGCCCATCCTGCTGTTTGTTTGCATGGCTGTGTGCAGATAACCGAATCAGAGGCTGGGAGGGAAAGAGCGCTCTGAGGGTTCTGAGTTTTTGTGGTGCAACTTATCGATTATATATAGAGATGGCAAAAAAGAAAAGGAAACTGATGGAACAGATGGATTTTAAAAGCTATGATGGTGGTTAATAATATCCAAAGTAATATGAAACCATCTTGTGATGGATCAAATTGTCATACGAAATAAGCAGAAATAACAATATTGTGTGTAAGAATTCAGCCACAGGCTATATCAATGTAAAAGGTATGTACAAATATGTTGTTTATTATTGCACTTTGACATTTTAAATAAGCTTTTTAAATTCATTTTGAATAAAAATTAGGACAGGATAATGTCTGTGTGCATGTTCCCCACTTTTCTACATGAGTTTCCTCTGGGTTCTCTGGTTTCCTCCCATATTCCCAAAACTTGCCAGTGGCCAGAAACTGAGAATGAAGAAATGAATATATGAATGAATAAACAAATGAAGAAATTAATTATTACAAACTGTTAATTCTGTATAAGGAAACATAATGGTTAAATCTCAAATGAATCATATTATTGACAAATTGCTTGAAATTAATGACTTTTATTTTCCCTTTTTCACTTAAAGGATTAAAATAAAGGATTTATAATTACATGTCACTTATTATGCTTTAAACACAGCTATGCATATACATATTCATATACATAGAATTTGGAACATTTGAGTCATTTCAAACAATATTGCCTAATTATTCATTCATTCTGTCTAAAGTAGGGTTTCCCAGCCTTTTTTTTTTGCACCGCAGACCAATTTCACGCAAGACAATTTTTCCATGGAACATGTGGGGTAAGATGGGTGCAATGGGTGCAGTGCAAAACTAAACACAATAAGGTGCATATCATATTACTAGTATACATTTTATATGATTTAATTACTCATTTGAATATTACATACTGTATATAATGAAAATGTAACTCAACTCACCATAATGCTGAATCAGTGCAAGCTTTATTCATCGATGCCTAGAAAAAAATACTGCGACTGACTGAAACAAGTGTAGGAAATTGACCTAGACAGGAGTGGTCATTTCTACAAATAAAACAGCTGCAAATGGGAATGGAAATTAAAGTAAACATTAAAATGTTTTTATTTTGTTTGTGTGGCACAGTGGCAAATGATCCACGGCTCGGTACCAATCTGCAGCCCAGTGGTTGGGGCCCCTGGTCCTTAGTAAAGATTAGCAAGAAGTACATTTTCAAATTTTCAAATTTTCAAAATTGTTTTATTGAAAAAAATATTAAAAAGATAAGCATACAAAATGTCCAGTTGTTCAAAAATACTAATACTACAGTACGCTTTTCTTATTATATGTATCTTATTAGCCTTAAAAACAGAGACCTTCTAAAAGGACTATTTGAATGGTATGAAAGTAAATTTGGTGATATTTTGTTTTAAAGAAGTTTATTAAATAGTAGATCTGGTGACAATAGGACATGAGCGGATGTCCATCTTTGGTCAGTGGGAAAAAAAAAAGTGTGGAGGAATGAAATTAAATGAGGGAGTATGTCTGTGTATGTCTGTGTGTGCAGATCTCTGAGGAGTATGTAGAGGAACATGTGGTGCTGTAGTGCCTTTTCTTCAGTGCAAAATTCAACGAAATGGCGTTCAGGAATTCCTACAATGTTTGAATTTTCCCTTTCTGGATTCAGCAGTAGGCTTTCACACACACACACACACACACACACACACACACAAACGCAGGGAGGGACTTGGAGCGGAAAGAGCAGGGAGTCGACACCGTTATAGCCCAACATCTTCAGCAGAAATATTCCCCAAGCAGACGCCTTTTCTTCCTAAAGGAACTCAACCATCTGCAGCTTGGATTTTAGTTTGTGATTCAATTAAAATGGCTTCGTCTCCTCAGAAATCTCCTTCCTCTCCGAAATCTCCGAGTCCCAGATCACCGCCTTCCAGGAAAAAGGACGACTCCTTCCTCGGAAAACTCGGAGGAACTTTGGCCAGGAGAAAAAAGGCGAAAGAAGGTGTGAGCAGCAGATTTAACTTCCACAGGCCGTGCTTCCTCTCCGTGCACGAAGAATCCTCAATTGGGTTCATTTAGTCTGTTTAGTCTCGAAACTTGAATATTTCATCCACACCCGTGTATTTGTATCCTAATTTGGTCACACTGTAAACTGTTTACTCCTGAAACCCAAATCTGCTGGGTTTAATAATCTTCACCCCAATCAAACAATAAATACTGAGCATTTTCTGCACATTCAGGGTGTATACATTGTGTAATTTTGCATGATCATACTATTTTAGACAGATTTTATTCATAACTGAAAATAACTCAGGAATACAAACATCACGGGACATGCTGTTTTAGAAAACAGATGTCCACAAACTAACAAAAAAAGCAAAGTTGAATAATTTCTTGTAACACCACACCCCAAAGTGTATATTTCCTCTTATATAGCACCAGGGTTTTTTTCCAATTACAATTTATTTACTAACAAATTTAAAATGGTACTTTTTTAACCAATACATCATCTTGCAGAACATTTTACAAGATATGTTCATTCCCACTGTCAGTTAAAGGATGCCACTTCATAGTTATAGTTTCCAATAACATCCCACCCAGTGTTTATTCTAATTATATTGCAGCAGTTAATGTATGCGGTTTCATGCTTTTTAATAACTTCTATTTTTTTTCTGTTGTTGTGAGACAGTTTATGAAATATGTTCGTTCCTGTTATCACTTATGTTACAGCAGCCTTACGTTTTTCTCTCTTAAAGTAAAAAAGCAAAAAGAACAAACAAACCAAACAAACAAAAAATCACACTCATCTTTTGATGTTTACAAATACAAGAGAAAAAAAATATTCTGAAGACTTCTTGAAGTCTTTTCTGAGATTGGAAACTCATTTGTTCAACAAAAAATTTGCTTAAACAAAACATTTTTTGTGTAAATAAAAGCACTTTAATGCCGTTTATTATTAGGTGTTTTTTTGCTAGGAATATATAATTGAAATAAAAAAAAAATGCATTAATTTCAAACTGTAGTTACAGCAGGAACTGTCACAGATGTCAGAAAACTAATCACCACTTTCTGAACAGTAAGAATTCAGCGTTGTTTTATTTAGACATTGCAGTTTTCTGCATGCAAAAGATACTATACGTTACTATACTATAAATAAAGTATTTCATATCATTTTCATTCGTATATTTTGTACAAGCTATTTAGATTTTTTTTTTTTTGTAAGCAATGATTAAAATAAATCTGGTAAATATAATACTGGTCTGATAATGTAATGACTGGTCATAGTCATACTTATAGCAAATCATGATCTAACACTGGTTTCTCATAACTTGACTCTGAGGCACTATGTGTAAGACGCACCCTTGTAAGTGTTTCCAGAAAGCCTGGCTTAACCCTTATAAGGGAAAAAGCTGACTGTCGACCATCGCTCTTACGTCGTGCATTACTGCTGAATGAAATAACTCTGTAGGCTGTGTTTTAACTTGAAAGCCTGATTGTGACCACACTGACCACATGATAGGCTGAAAGGCTGTGTTTCTAATTAGCTGTCGGCATGTTTCTTCTATTAAATAAATAAATATTAAGTGCTTTTTCTAAGTAAGCCGTTCCATCTCTTCGGCACTCGGCCCACACCTGAGCCCTAACCACTCAAACCTGGGTCAGAGAGGTGAACGCAAATTACTTGCATTTATTTGATTCCATTGAGAGCCTCTTTGCTCCTGTATGTTAGAAATAGATTTAGTTATGAGTGCTGAGACATGCAGAGTGGATCACACAATAAGTGATGCCGGGGGAGACATGCAAGAAGCAAGACAGCTTTTTTAGAAAGAGATGGGAAAAAGAATCAGGCTTTTTCTTGGGCATTTGTCTTTGGCAATTAATTCGTTTCTGCACAATTTTGCACTGTCACTGTATTAAAACACTTAGACTATTAAAACTAAAGCAGTCATGCCTTCTCAATTAAACTGGTTCTATGTCAATCGTCATATTAATCTGGAATGATTGCCGCTGGTCTCTTTAATATTAACTGGCACTTCCTGGAAGCTCTGCCCCCTTCCTACCCACTTTAAATGCTGTCTGAGCTTTTGAAGCGCTTAGGGGGTCCTTGCTGTTTGTTAAGGTAAAGGGAGAAAGCTTTAGTAGATTCTTCTGCTTCTTTTTCGGATCATCCGTCTACACACCCCCTCTGTCCTCTACATCTGCCTCTTTCAAACAAACTACCTGCATGACTTCCCTCACCACATCCATAAACCTCCTCCTTGGTCTTCCTCTTTTCCTCCTTCCTGGTGGCTCCATCCTCAGCATTCTCCTACCGATATACCCCATGTCCCTCCTCTGCACATGTCCAAACCATCTCAATCTCGCCTCCCTCACCTTGTCTCCAAAATGTCCTACATGCGCTGTCCCTGTAATTAACTCATTTCTAATCCTGTCCATCCTCATCACTCCCAACAAAAACCTCAACATCTTCAGCTTTAGTAGATTATTAACAGTTATCTTCAATCACCATTCACCTTTTTATCAGAACACCTGCTCATATGACTGGAAACAAATGCATGTGCATGTGAATTGTTTTCCTAATCTTTACCTAACAGCAGATTATTTGTGTCTGTGCAAATGCTGTTGTCTTCTGAAGACACAAATTTTTCTTCTGCTGTTGTAGTGCATCCACCTGATGGTTCTATGAGTTGTGCTTGCTGAGGTGCTTTTCTAGGGTTACGGTTCACAAGAGTTGTAAAGAGTTATTGTTTAAATTATTATGTCCTAATTGACAGCTCAAACCAATCTGGCTATTTTGAGCTCTAAATAATAATTATTTTTTTTCAAACCACAGAACTGTCACTCACAGGATGTGTTGTGTTTTCATATAATTTTGTGTTAAACCCTTAAGACTGGGTTTTGTGTGAAATTCCCAGGAGAGCAGCAGTTTCGGAAACACACAGACCAGCCGATCCGTCACCAACAACCATGCCAAGTTAAAGAAATCAGACATTGTATTTATTCTGATGTTTAATATGGACTTGAAGTCAAGTCAAGCCAAGCAGCTTTTTATTGTCATTTCACCTATATATAACTGACGCAGTACACAGTGAAATAAAACATCATTCCTCCAGAACCCTGGTGCTACATTTAACAACATAAAGCTACATCACAGAAAACACAGAGCTAAAGATTAGTAAGTGTCCTCGCCACATAAAGTGCATCATGTGCAGCCTGGTGCAAACAGTGCAAAGACAACACAGGACAATGCAAGACAACACAGGACAGTGTAGGACAAATACACAAAACACAAAATAGCGCCGCCAGTAAACCTGTTGTATATTACACACTGCGGTGTGTAAAGAGTGCTGAGTACAGGAGTGAACATTGCAATTAAACAAAAATGTAAACAAAATGTTGTGCAAATGAGCAATAGCAGTAGTCAAAAAAGATGTGCAAAAACAGCATGTAAACCGTATGTAGTAATGAGGTGATGTAATATGAGTGGTGCTGCAGACATGGATGTGTGAAGTGATTACAATTGTGTGTTTGAGTCCGGGTTGTACAGATCAGTCACAGAGTTGTGTGTGTGTGTGTGTGAGTTTCAATTCAGTTCTGTGTTGAGAAGCCTGATGGCTTGAGGGAAGAAACTGTTGCACCGTCTTTAATTGAAGCTTGTTACTGTATATGTGTGATTTGAATTCATCACATTGCTGTCACTTAATTGGATGATTGGATACCTGCATAAAAGATCAGGTATAGAGGTGTTCCTATTAAACAGGTCAGAATAATTCGTAACAATTAGGGATACCACTGTCATATATAAAAAAAAAAAAAGTGAAACAATGAAGAAATGAAAGTGAAACAAATGATGAAGATTTTAGTCTAAAAAGATAAAACCACTTTATATCAACACTTTTTCAAAAAACATTTTTTAGGCTTGTGGCTATTTGACCAACAGTTTATAAAAGGATAATCAGAAATGCATCAAAGTTGTACTGTTATTTCTCTTTTTAACTGTTCACTGTGCACAATATTTTTTCTGAATTTTTTTGTAGTAATATGATTGCGCACTCTCCTACTCTAAAATGTTGAAAATATAAAATTTTCTGGCATTTTTAGACATTTCTATATATAAAAATGCTAAATTACAAGCGAGGGAAAAACAAAAACATTGCATGAATCTATAATGCACACATACAGTATGATAAACACAGTTACAGGCAGGTTTTGCCCTTTGTTTTTTTCTTTTTGTCAGCATGCAGCTGAGCACGGTTCAAACATTTGACGTAATGGGAGAAGCAAATAAAAACAGGATGTTGATGTGTCGGGGGATCTTGATCCCTGGCGGAATTTCTTGTAGGCATGTACAAAGCCATGGCTGCAGTGATTGGACAAACAAGCCAAGCATGAGCCATGAGTCATTAAAGAGGTGTGGGATCAGGTGCTACAGATCTGTGATATGTTGATGTGCTGGTTTACACTGAGGTCAATCGATCGTCACAATGAAATGTAAATGTAACACATTTTCCCAGACTCCATTAAGGGATTCTTAATGGGGTTCATTGGGTGATTGTTTGTATGATCATGTTTTATCTGTGTTTCCTGAAAATTGATATGAATATTTGTTGTGAATTCAGCCTTGTTGGAAGTAGATGAGGTCGAAATACTGATCAGTGGTGGACAAAGTACATCTACCCTGTACTAATTACAAAAGTAGTCACTTTTGAATGTACTTATTAATCAGAAGTAAAGGATTTACATATATTTTTAATATTCATGCAGTTCACTGTTCAGTACTTCAGCTATTTGCTGTTGTAATAATCTCCACTCTTCTGGGAAGATGTTCCACTAGATTTTAGAGTGTGCTTGTGGAGATTGGTGCTCATTCAGCCACAAGAATGTTAGTAAAGTCAGGTACCGATGTAAGGTGAGGAGGCCTGGGGTGCAGTAAGCATTCCATTTCATCCTAAAGGTGTTTAATAGGCTTGAGGTCAGAGCTGTATTGCATGCCACTCAAGATATTCCACTCCAACCAATGCAAACCATATGTTCATAGAGCTCGCTTTGTGCACAGGCATTGTCATGCTTTCCCAGTAATTTGTGCTATTTTACACTAAATTTAAAAATGGCTGTCCGAACCAGCGACCACTAAATTCAGGTCAAGATCAACCACAAAACATTACATTTTGAAATGCTTAGAACTAAAAGGAATGAAGCGATGAAAGCTGTGGTATGTAAACTCTGTTTCATTAGTTTATTTTTATGTCTGGTTACATTTCATTGCTCATGTATTTATCAAGTATTTATTTGCATTTGTATATTACCCTCTATACAGAACCAAAATGAGCAGCAGAAAGCACTGGGTTTCTTTTTCTGCTCGTTCTGTTTCCTATTAAAATGTGATACATGGCCTTGCTTTGTTAGTGATTGTGGAATGCTGAAGTAAACAAAGCTAAGAAGCTGAGGGTTTTATTCATTTAATACATTTAGTCATCTTTTGACACCTAGGTGCTGAAATGAACTTCTTGTACATATCAGAATAAATATAATAACCTACGTCTTCTAGTGGTAATTAAGTTAGCTCAAAAAACTTTTCTTTCCTTCTCTATCTATAACTTCCTCAACAGAGTATTTTGACTGATGGGTATCAGGATGTATTTACAGGATATGTATTAATTTGAATTCAAAGCACTTCTGTAGGTCGATAAGTGCATCTGCCATATGACTTAAATGCAAATTGAGATGTTCGAAATTGGACATGTTTTATTTAATTAAGAGTTTTACATTTGTTTTTCATCCTCACAGAGCGTGTTTTTAAAATTCTCAGACGTTGTTTTCTCCCCTTTTTTTCTTCTCTACACCCACGCGTCAGGTGCATGCTTTACATCACGTGGTGCAATGGTCTTTTTGTGGTCACAGTGAATAAAGAAGAATAATAGTGTTCTGTTTTATACAGTGCTGTGTATTCACTTTAATTTGTTAAATTCTGTAAAGCTGCTTCGAGACAATGTCCGTTGTGAAAAGCGCTATAGAAATAAACTTGACTTGACTTAACTATTGAAAAAACAAATCAAGTTCATGATTTTAAAATGTCGTATTTTGTGCCACCCTACCAACACCCAGAATCTCTTAACCAGTCAGAACAAGAAATGATAATTGGTTAGATAAACATGATATCAAAATAAACATGTGATAAATATCTTGTCTATTGCTGTTCTTAAACATTAAAACAGTCCAGATCAATTCAGGTTTTTATTCATTTCAGGTTTCTGCTCACAAACTATACATTTTTTTATTCCCATAATGTCCATATTCATTTTCGGATCAAATTGCACTGTTTACAGTTAGATCTTATGCAGCATTCACAGGGTTTGACACATCAATTTGAATGATAAAAAAGCCTTAAAGTACTGTGGCTTTGTGTTTGGTTGCCTGTGATACCGATTATGGAAAGATGTGCATCGATCGCAAGGCTGAATCGTAGCTCTTTTGTTAACCCAGACGTGTTCAGGCCTGAATGCATAGCATTAGATGTGGCACTCTGAGCAGCCTCCCTCTGCTAAAACCAATAGCACATCACTGACCACTAATGATGAGAGGCACAGCCTGTTACACTGCATACTGCTGTGAGATTGTGTGTCTGCTGCTCTCTATTAGCTGCCCTTATTCTAATCATCTGTTGAAAGCTGATGAAAGGAAAATCCTAAAATGGTCAATGAAAACCCAAAGATACTTGTGGTTTAATGTAATGTTGTGTGTTGTAATAATATTAGGAGTGTAGCCGATCCCAAAGGGCAACTTCTTATCATTTATTGATGCTCTTTACAGTTTCAGAGCTCCAAGAAGAGGGCATGAATGCAATCAACCTGCCCCTGAGTCCCACTCCGTTTGAGCTGGATCCCGAGGACACCATGCTGGGTAACATTTCACAATGTCAGAGGGAAAATTTTCAGTTTCTCCCTTTTTTCTCTTGCAATACCAGTACATTTTAAAAACATTTTGACTACTACAGAAGCAGTTTAGGTCTAAAACCTGCTTAATTAAATACTAAAATACAGAAGGGTTGCCAGATTAAATGATCACAAGTGACTGCAAACTGCCTAAAAAGTACTGTTTGCCTGTTTTGTTTTTAAAGAAGAAAATGAAGTCCGCACAATGGTGGATCCCAACTCCAGACATGACCCTAAACTTCAGGAGCTCACGAAGGTGTGTTTACTGTGTTGTAGTAAATGAACTTATCATTGCAGACAACCTGAATGTAAATGTCCCGGATTGATTAATTACTTCAGATCTTATTCACAAATTTCTACATTTTTCGAATAATTTTTGGTGTTAATTAATCACTGGGTGAGCGATTCTGAGATTCTCATTTGGGTGGCCGATGGCTGCAGCATCATCCATTGTAATTGTAACTCTTTTGACCTGCCACTCGAGAGCCTGTGACGTTTATTTTTGGAAGTAGTTTTAGGTGCCAGCACAATCTGACAGTCATAAGAGCAGCTTTGACCTTAGGTTTCCCAAAACAGGAAGGTTTTTGGACATGGCTTTACTCTTATTTGTAAGCAAAGAAAAATGTATTATAACTGTTAAAAGCTTGATTTACAAATATTTTTCAACATGAATGTTGTTCATTAATATATAAATGTGTTATTGTTTGCAATTTGCTATTGTGTAACAGGGATAAATAAAACCATGTCAAAATGAACTGTGTGTTATTGAGCATGAACCACATGGATTGAATGGCTATGCAGCTAATACACAGAACCATTGATGCAGGTGCTCATCGACTGGATCAACGATGTTTTAGTAGGAGAGCGAATCATTGTCAAAGATCTAGCCGAGGACCTTTATGATGGACAAGTTCTTCAGAAACTCTTTGGTAAAAACGAATCTTACTTTGTTGCAGCACTCCAAAAAAAAACTTTCTTATTTTCACCTCTCTTTGAGATGTGAAAGAAAGCCTGTTATTTTTGTAATTGTTTCTTTAGAGAAGCTGGAAGGAGAGAAGCTTAATGTCGCTGAAGTTACACAGTCTGAGATTGCCCAGAAGCAGAAGCTTCAGACCGTCCTGGAAAAGATCAATGACACACTCAAAGTGTCCTCCAGGAACATCAAATGGAACATTGACTGTAAATAGATTCATGTTTTGGATTAATCAGTGGCAGCATGTCTACTTCGGTTTTAGTCTACTTTCAATCTTAGGACCAACATAGTGTATTTAGTGTTTTTTCTTTAAATAATTTTGTTGTTTTAAGCCTTTATATTATAACATGAATATTCCCTCAATTTTTACTGTGTTTCTCAGCAATACATGCCAAGAGCATAGTCGCCATACTTCACTTGTTGGTGGCTCTGTCTCAGCACTTTCGCGCTCCAATCCGACTCCCAGACCACGTGTCCATACAAGTAGTTGTGGTTCAGGTACTGGTTTGGCATCTCTTATCTGACGTCCTTAACATTTTGCAGTATTTTGGTGTGTTAAGACTGCTAACTAGAATTTATTTTCTTTTTCATGTCCACGTTATTTACTCACGTTTTGTCTTTTCCTAGAAACGTGAGGGCATCCTTCAGTCTCAGCAGGTCCTAGAGGAAATTACTGGCAACACCGAGTATGTCATTACTGTTCTATATAGTTTTTCCTTTCAGTAACCGGCCACAGCTGTGCAAGTGAAACTGGATCTACTGATATCTTTCAAAAGGACAAATTAGATTCTCCAAGGGGAAAAAGGATGGGTAGTGGAAGATTAAGAAAAATGGTGACAAACGGCTGAACATATCGATATATTGCTCAAATTAATATTTATTGCTAATTTTTGGAAGTGGTTCTAAATCACCCTGTCCTATTGTTGGAAGCTGAAAGAGTCTACCGAGTTGAAAAGTGAGAAACACGCAGTGACATGCCAGACCCTGGGGAAGGAGTAGGGGAGTGGCGTGGTGCTGGATCTTCTGGCTGATGAGCAGCTTTGTGGCGAGATGGGCTTGAGCACCAGCGCTCTGCTCCTGCCAGTTCTCCGCTGCTGCCGAGCTCTGATTAATAGCGCTCCAGCAGGCACAAATCAACTGCCCAGATAGGGGCGGGCTCAGGGCTTTTGGCTGATGCCTGGCATGTGGGCAGCAGCTGCCGTGGCATGCCTCTGCCCGGGCAGATTTGAGCGTGAAGACAAGGTGCTGGTAGGCAGATGTCCACCAGGCCAAAATCCTAAAACCTAGCTCTGTTTTATTTAGGTTATTTTGTCTTTTCAGGGCTCCTTTACATTTTACTGGATGTTCTCATCGTAATCTGTCTTTGTTTGAATATTTCATCTCAAACTGAAAGTTTCTTTTGTTTTCTTTCAGGGCACTTTCTGGAAGGCATGGTCTGTATTACACATGGAAAAAAAAAGATTATTGGGCTGTATTCAGAGTCTACTACTTAAGACCTAAAGTTACCTAAATATTTAACATGGGGAAAGTTTTCAGACTCGGTTATGCACCTGCATAAATCTTTGTAATCTGTGTAATTCACATCCTTCAAGATTCATTTGGTTAAAATGAACAGTATGGCTTTATATACTTTAAATATTGTATATTCATATTTTGGTGAATGCAGCCAGGTGATACTTTATTGAGGTAATGGAACAATGTATAAAAAGCAGATTGGATTTCCTCCTATTTTTCTAAATCTGTATTTTGAGTTGTCAGCAATATTTGATGTATTTCTGTACTTAATATTGGACTGCTAAGGCATGAAAAGTTTTTTTTTTTTTTTTTTTTTAGTAAACTCTCAATCTAAAATATACATTTCTGAATGTAATTATGTATTAATTCCTCATTACAACCAAACTCTTAGTACAGCCCATAAATCTTATAGTAAATGTAAATAGTAAATTAACACTGTAGAAGTATAAAACACTCAGTCCGTTATTGCAACCCCACACACAGAGCGTGACGCCTTCGACACCTTGTTCGATCATGCACCAGACAAGCTGAATGTGGTTAAAAAGGTAAGTGCATTTAATTAATTTATGTTCATTAACCACATATCTGAAGATCTATTTTAACCATTTGGCTTCTCCTGCAGACTCTGTTAACATTTGTGAACAAGCACTTAAACAAGTTGAACCTGGAGGTGTCTGAGCTGGACACACAGGTAACATCTGGCCAAAGGCCTGGCACCCAATGTCAGAGAATATATCATTTTATAGGTCAAGATATATTAATCATTTTCTGTATGATTGTTAGTTTGCTGATGGTGTGTACTTGGTGTTGCTGATGGGGCTCCTGGAAGGATATTTTGTCCCTCTCTACAACTTCTTCCTTACTCCAGACAATTTTGACCATAAGGTACTGCTATTCATTCTGTTTATTACATTGATTTCTCTGATCATGCGCTGTGCCTGAAGTGCAAGCATTTGTATGCTTATTTCAATCTAATGCACCCATTTCAATCAACTGCATTACTACATACTGCATTCATTACATGGCTGTATATTCCAGGAGGCAATGTGAACCTTCACTAGTAAGAAGTGATGTAGGATGATAGAAAAACATTGTCCATTGTATTACCAGGAGATTGCGAATCCTCACTACGCCACAGCTAGATATTGAGGAATCGGAGAGAGCAGAATTGGAGCTGCCTAATGAATGGGAGGGGTGGCGATCTTTCCTGTCAGTCAGAATGCTGTAACCAAATGTGTGCACTCATGTAGCTGATGCAGAAACAGCGTGTTTTTTCTGTGTGCTTAACTGCTCTGTGATGCGTAGTGTGTATGAGCAGTACTTTTTACAATCATGTATAAGGGTTAAATACAAAAACGATTTTGTAAACAGCAAGGAAACAAATGCAAAGAGAAAAATTTTTTTAAGAAATGTAACTGATATATTATACATATAAAAAATCATTTTATATTCTCAAATAAAATTAACCCCAATTCATATAAAGAAAAAAAAAATTTTGTTGCTTATTTAATAGTGAATTTTAACTTTTAAACCATTGACCCATGTTATGTTTGGTGATTCTTTTCAGTGTTATTGCTTTTGGTGTTTAAATGTATGCCATGGCACTTTGAACTGGACTGATTAAATGTAGACTCAGAGACTTTCTATGACAATGTGCAGTCTACCACTTATACAATATATTCAATAGTGTATGTATGAACCCAAGGCCACCCATTATCTGGAAGAAGCCAATGACTAGATGTACTCACAATATGGTTAATGCCTCAAATCATTTGTGCTTATAACTTGGTATAAAGGGGGAATGTTGTTAAATGTGTAATTCTTTATTGTAGGTGCACAACGTTTCATTTTCCTTCGAGCTGATGCAAGATGGCGGTTTGGAGAAGCCGAAACCAAGGCCTGAGGGTTGGTTTCTGTATTTTCTTACCACTATTTAGATAATTTTTAAAGTCGTCAAGCAAAATACATATACAAATACTAGGGCTGATTATAAAAGCCTCCACTCTAATGACTGGGAAGCGAATCACTTTATGGGCTGCAGTTTCACCAATAAGCATTTGTAAGAAACCATTCATTGATCCAGGATATTCCAAAGATCTGATTTACTATAGAGTCATGTGTATAAAACATTATGGCTGAAGGACAGGCATTAAATCCGTGTTTACCTGTGTCCACCATTTAAATACTCAAACTGAGTATTTTAAAATTGATCTTGAAAGTATGACTCAGTATCCGATGATTGTTCTTGTTATTGTTGCTGCAGGAAAGTTGGTTAGAAAAATATTTATCACAAATGCGTAGCTTCAACAGCACATTCCAGAGAAAAGGGTTTTGTTTATTTTTAATCTGTTTAGCACCCTTGTTCAAGTATTCCATTTTATCTTCTATTCTAAAGACAATCTGGACAACATGAGCAGACTTATTCTGCCTGGGACTATAGTTATACACCACTCTATTTTACAACCTGGGAAGAAACGGTTCTTAATTTTTATATTATTGGCATTATTTAATAATGCTTCACAGTAGTGATTTAATAATGCACTGTAGTGATTCCTGGCTATGGGTTGGTTTTCGTCCCTTGCATCACGAACATCACCTCGGTTTTGTATACATAATTTTTGTCTATTTTCTTTGAGCTCATATGTGCCTGTTTGTTTTAGTTGCTTTCATATTGTTTAGAAATAGCGAGCTACATAAGCAATGGGATGCAAGGTGGCCACATAAGTGCTTTGTCATGCCATGTTTATCTTGAGTGGTCTCATGTGAGTAGAGACATTCACTGCAGTGTGAGCTGCACAACACTCACTTAATTCTACTGGCTTCTCCATCCTGTGTTTACTCTTTTTGATTGTTTCACATGTCTCACTGACTGTTAGTTCTTGCTCATTCACAGCTTTTTGTTTGGACGTGGGTATACCCTTCATACCAAAAGTAGGTTGGAAACCCCCCCCAGAGTCCACACTGTTCTGATAAGGCTAACGCTGCTAACCATGCTACAGGATGTTTCAATAAACAATGTCTTAATCTCTTGAAAAACCATGCTGGGCATGAGTTATTTACCCACAGCCTTTGTATTGACCAACTTAAGGAAGCTATGTCTGATTCAGACATCCATTCAGACATTCAGACAACTCCTGTGTTGACAACATAATGGTGTCACTGCAGACACAACATGCTTGGCTGGCAGTTTTGAAACTTGGCTCAGAGCTGAATCTGGCTCAAACGCCTCAGTATAAACAGGCTGTTGGTTGTAAACGCCCAGGCCCAGTGACAACTGATAAGCACAGAAGCCCAGAAAGCAGTCTGAACTGTTCTCTAGACAAATGACTATCAGGGCAGCAGACATGGTTCATCTGAAACCGATGATCTAGCAGCTGAGGCTATGTAACTCATGATTGAGGTTTGCATTCTTTAGCACAACCCTGTCACTCAGTGGCCAGTCATACTTCTGGAATAGATGTATTTAGGAGGTTCCTTTATGCTGATCATGGAAGTCATGGAAGTTTCAACTGCTCCAGTCTCCAGTGCAGCATCTGGAAAAACATTCTGGTTCTTTCCTTTCAGCTTTTAAGCACATACAGCAGGCTCAAATGAAAAACATCATTATGGCTTTAATAGGGTTTAGTTGTGCATCTCAACCCACAACTACAAAGTGTACTTTTCCAAAGTTCGTCTGTGCCAAGAACCACACCCACAGTACAGTGAAAGACCTGCTTAATCTATGGGAGATGCAGCAACTAATTTCTGGACACGAGATGGTTGTTAGGACCTAGATTTCCACTTGTGCTTTCACTAGTTTCACAAATATCTTGGCAGCTTCTTCCACAAGCAGATCTGTTGTCCCAGATGGATGATGAGTATTTGTGCGTTTGGCTTTTGTGACTGATTCTCTGAGGACTAAGTAGTAAAATGTAGCAATTCACGAAACACTTCTGAATGCAAGAGCCCCTAACACATTGACTTGTATGTCTTTAAGTGGAAATCGTTCTGCAAATGGTGTTCATTATATCAGCAAGACCCTGTACATTTTCCACTTTCCAGGATCCTTCTACCCTAAAAGTGTATGTGGCAGAGATCACATATTACCACTCCAAGGATTCTGTAGGCTTATTACTAATATTAGAACAGAGATAAAATGTTACCATTTGCCAATATCGTCTAGAAGTTTCCCATTGTACTTTCCACTTTTGTGTTGTTAAGTCTATTTGAACTTCCCTTGCTGTGGCCTGTTCACAGATGGTGATGTCATTTAGATCCTTAGACACATTTACATTACATTTATGGCACTTAAGAGATGCCCTTATATAGATCAACATACAAACGTGCTTTAAAGTGCCTATCAATGAATGAATCAAAACTAGTTTACTAGGTTGCAAACTTAGAATTCCAAGACACTCTAAAGCATGGTGGACATGTAGTCTATACGGTAACCATCCCCTTTACAAAAATCATATCTATTTAAAGGGCCTTATCATACTCACCCATTACGTATGTACTTCCCAAATTTGTCATCTAATGTGTATTTGTTCAAGTGCATTTTGTGTGGGGTTTTTTTTTTTTGTTGTTCTCTTTGCATGCATGCTTAGTTGATTATTCAAGCATTATTTCCCATCCCAGAGTTTACAGATCAACAGTTACATATGGCACTAACATTTACGTTACATATATACTTAATACTCTACTTCATTAACAGAATGGCATCTTCTGGGGTTTCATATACATTTCTGTTGTATTCTAGGCAGTATTTTAAACAGACATTAAAACATTTTGAGATCCGAATTCACCACAGATCTCAAGGACATTTTATCAAAAAGCTCATTTTAGTATTATTAACCCGTTTTGTAAATTCCCAGCACATCATCCCCTAGATTTGCTCTATATCAGATTGCAAATGCAAATCAGCTTCCTTATTACTGATCTTAGTAAATCGGAGCCTAAGAGTTATACTTGTAGACGGATGGCAAATGCCTTTATTCAAAAGACATTGCTGTGGCTTATGTGTAAAGAAGAGTTATGAGTCAAAAATGGTTCTCGACTCATGAATTGAACTTGCAGCATTCCATTAAATCATAACCTTCACCTTAATCTATATCTTGTTTTTCTGTCTTCACAGACATTGTCAACTGTGATTTGAAGTCCACACTACGTGTCCTCTACAACCTTTTTACCAAGTACAGGAATGTGGAATGAATTTCTTGACTGTGGCAGTCACTTTGGAAACGACATCCTTATCAGTATTAGATGAGTTTTTGTGGATTAATATTTTACAGCATTCAGTATTATTTCTATATTCAGTATTTTTTCACTGCTGCTCTGCATTTGTCCAACATGCTATGAAATCTTATTATTATCATTATAGTTTACACAGTAATAAAGGTTGCGTGATGAAGCTAATCGTGGGTTAATGCCAAGTGTGTTTAAATAATTTTTATATTCCATAATTTTTTTTTTTTTTTTTCATCTGAAGTGAGTTTTTGCAAATCATATCTTCTAGGCAGGATCAACATCCCATACACTCAGTCCCATGTCAGAGCTTGTTTTTGAACAATATATTTTTGGATCTATTCTACATGTTGGTGTTTGTCATGTGTCCTCACGTGGACTAGACCCTGGACATCTGACGGTCAGACTGCTTCCATTTTGGCCGGTTTTTATCACTGATTATTGATGGAAACTGAGGCAATAAATAACAGCAAGGTCTTTTACTTTTTATTTTTTGGGATAGAGGAATCTGTCTTGCTCTCTATTACGTGAACAGACCAAATTATCTAGTTCAGGCATTTCATTGTGCTGTTGAATAGGCTTCAATGTTTTTTTTTTCCTGCTTGTATGAAACTTCTATAGATCTGAAGCAAACAGACATGAAATTGCCTTCTCCACCCCAAAGGCAATCATAAAATTCAAACCATAAGCAGACGATTGCTACAAGTTTGTAAGAATGCAATGTGGCTATTCTGGAAAAAAAAAGGATTCCTTCGTGCAGTTTAATGTGAAGGTCGGAACGATCGTTTGTTTCACTGTTGAGGTTTGAATGCCGGTGTGTCGGGCCTGACTGGCTGAGAGGGAAAGCAAATTCCTGTCCTTGTGCTCTCATTCACTACTGACCATTTTGTGTTACTGTCCTGTGTGTACTTTCTTCAACGAATGGAAGAGGAATAAATTGATCTCGATCGCTCAGTCACAGTTAATAACTTTTAGACCAAAGGCTGCGTTTTATTTAACCCCTCAAACAAAAGGCTTGCTTAAAGGCAGAAGCAGTGATTCATTTTAATTTCTCTGAACCACAGTCTTCCTGCTGCGTTGAAGTTGCATGATGTAATTTGGGTTTAATTACTGAAACAGTGCAAAGGAATCTCTTCTGCAAAGCAGAGGTCACGTTTTCTCTTGTGTGTAATGGTGCAGCACTAACAAGGTTATAATGGAGGTCACAGGATAATAGAAAATGTGGTTCTTTTAGGGTGTGCTTCTTTTTATGTGATTCACTTCTTCGGGCCCCTTATAAGGTAAATAACTTAATTAAACAAAGTTTAGGAGAGAGACCTGTGCCTGAATCACACTTTCACACAGGTTTTGTGGTACTAAAATACTGGCCCAGATGAATTGCGGGCTCCAGTGGCAGCCTATGAGCTTTTTTTTTTTTTATGCTCCCAAATTGCACACTTTTTATCCCAAAATACACTGTCAAAAGAAGCATTTTTGGAAAAAAAAAAGTACACACCGCCTGTCATATTCTTTGGGCCCCATTAAGACCCAGCTGTGTTAAATGTGAATTTCACTGTTAGCGCCATCTCCGACAATGACCTTTTCGATAAAAACCTTTGTTCTGCTACATTTTCTGACCCATTATATGACTGGAGCCGGGGGAGATTAAGAGACGAGGGCGTCTTCATCACTGAGCTGTCTCTGAGAGCCTAAATAACAGCGAAGACCACCTGTGTAATTGTCCAGCGCTAGGGTGTCCTGAATAGCCATTAGCTTCCCTACTGCAATTACCTTTCCTCTGGTCCCCTTCATGATACCAAGCGCAGCCGTGAGCTCTAGTGAACCTCAACCCCTGTTTACTTCCAAACACAATGGCTGAAACAGAGTGTCTTATCCAGGCTGATATCGATTTGTGCTTAAGATTCGGGTCATTACAAGTAATTGATTCCTCCATTGCGTCCCCTTAACATGCCTCGGGAGTGCGTTTACACCTGCATGGATTACAAAGTTCTGATATCTTATATGAAATTGTAAGACCATGAAAGAAAAAGTGTCAGGAAAGAAAATGAGCATGAGTATGAAAATGCCTACATTGTCATTGTTACCATGTTAAATCTCTGTTATGGGAGCTATGAACTGTATATTGGGGGATATATCTGGTCAGAGTATTATTTAAAGGTGCAGTTTTTTTTTTTTAAACTGAATTGATTCACACTATTATATTGCAATGGATATACCAAAGTATAATCCTGTCGATTTGCTTAGCTTCCCCTTTTCTTAAAAAAAATTTTTAGCCCAAATGATCAGATATATGAAGGCATTTAAGTTGTTTGACTGCAATTACAGTTTGACTCACAAGCAGCAGAAAGCACTACAAAAGAACAACAAAAAACTGCTCCTTTTAATGGGTTATTTTGAAATTTTAGCTTGATATAAGATCTTTGATCATCATTGATTAACACATGATATGATGTGCATATTTTTTATTCAAAATAAAAACTGATTTGATTAAAATCAAAAGCACTGACGTACTGAAAATATTGTTTCTGGATTTTCTTCATTTTTATGATGAACATACACTAAAACTTCTAATGGAATAATAATGTTTTCTTTTTATATAATATTATTATTTGAAGAAACCACAGAACTTTTGAATATTCAAATCTGATTGGCCAGAAGGTGCTGGTTAATTCTTTATAACAGCTCGCAGTAGTTCCAGTTCTCATTTAAGTCAAGTTTATCTCTATAGCGCTTTTCACAACAGACATTGTCTCAAAGCAGTTTTACAGAATTTAACAGTTAAGGTGACCAATGTGCATTTATGCCTGATGAGCAAGCTGTGGTGACTCTGGCGAGGAAAAACTCCCTTAGATGTTACGAGGAAGAAACCTTGAGAGGAACCAGACTCAAAAGGGAACCCATCCTCATTTGGGTGACATCAAGAGTGTGATTTTAAATCTTTAAACAGTACAGAACACTGGAGAGTGAGAACTAACATTAGCACTGGAATGTACGATTATAAGTAATGTTCTTTCTACACCCTTATACAGTCATTTAAAATCATGTAACCAGGAGCTACTGAGCAACTCATAAAATAGCTCAACATTTGAGATCATCTTAGATCCAATACCAGCTTCTCCATGCCAGAGCCTTTAAACACTCAAAGAGGTCCAATGTCCAAACTCCACGAGGTGGAATATAAATGGCGTTGGTACGTCTCGAGATGGTTTTAGATGTTTGCAGGTAGAACTAGTTCTAAGACGGTATTGTTTCTATAGTAACACACTCATTAAGACATCCATATTAATAATAAGCCAGTGGTAACAACGTTTTTTCAACATAGAACAAATATATATTTGTTGATTCATAATATGCCAAAAGTATGTGCTCCATCACATCACCCATCACACCCAAATGTTTTACTTTGTGTTGATGCAAAGTTGAAAACACACTTTTATAGAATGGGTTTGTGCAAAGCAAGCTCTATTTAGATATAACTTGCTGTGGTTGAAGTGGAAAAACTTGAGTGTCCTGCAGAGCCCTGACCTCTATCCCACCGAACACCTTTGGGAAAAACCAACTTTGGAACATCAAGCGTACTGTAACATCAATCTCATTTATACAACTGAGCAGCTATGGGGTTTAGGGGCCCAGCAATAGCAGCTTGGTGTGGCTGAACTCAAGACCATCAGAGCTAAAATCCAATGTCTTAACCACTAAACTACCACCTTCACTAATGCTCTTGTAAATGAATGAGCTCAAATCCCCACCTCCATGCTTCAAAATGTTATAGAAAACCTTCCCAACAACTTTTTTTTTTTTTTTTTATAACAGCAACAGAAGATTAAATCATTGTGGTCAGGGTTGTCAAAAAACTTTAGACCATACTGTATATTCAAATTTTCTTTTAAGAGACATTTATTAAAAATTTATCTAAAAGCGAGAAAGACAAGAGACTACTGTGGAGACTTCTTATTTTAGCAACTGTAATGTCTTGTGGATGTTCTGCTTTAAAATATTGAACCTTTGGTAAAATGTTGTGTTATAAAAGAAATTAAACAAATTAGGATGTACAACCTCTTGTTATTGGGGTGGTAATGGTAAACCACATTGTGTTTTATTTCTCGTAATGTGGAATTTTTCCACTGCATTTTTTTTATACATTAGGAGTATGATTTGTTTCTTTGTGTAAACCTTCTAATATATTTAGATACACATAAGCCATATATGTAATTGTATTTTTTAAAACAAGATTTATAACCTTATAATTTGATGGTCTTGACATGAAGGCAAGTAAATATATGTCATTCCTAATACATGTAATATACCACTCTAATGTGGTTTGAGGCTTTCAGCCTGCATGCACTCTTCCCTCTCATAACCTCTGTACTCTGAAGCACACACAGCCGTTAGACACAAGCACGTCTTGATCTGACCCGTCCCTCCTTTTTCAGTGGGACAATAACAGAATCAGACTGGTATATGTTTATGACTTTATTTATAGCTGGTCCGGAGTGTGGGATTGTTCCGACCACATGCCTGTGTGTGCCAGGACGACCATCAAAGCCATCAGAGATCCATATCTTCAAACACCGCATTACAGAATTGAGTTAAAGAAACATTTAATGCACAAACATTTGGACATCAAAACCCTCGTCTGTTGCCTGGAGACTACTGTTCTTCCAGGGTTTTGGGTAAAGTGCAGCAATGGGTAGTTTCAATATCCTAGTTCTAGGCTGATTTCTAAGATAATTTTGCATTTGTAAAGAAAAAGCCTTGCATTTTGTGTTCACACTGTCAGGTCAGCATGCTATTTGCTTTCAAATGTAATCATTTATGGCTTAGTGAAAAGGAAAAAAATTAAAAAGTAAGACAGAGGCTTCTTGCATTTCCCTAAAATCAAATAAACCCAACATCACAGGCATGTAGCCCGAATATTCTAATCAGTTTTAATTAAATTTTGTTAACAGTATTGCTATAGCGTATTGGTGCCAGTTGTAAGCCTTTTATCTTTCAGACGCCGAACAGAAGAATGTGATTAAAGCATCTGCGAGAGAGGAACATCAACAATGTCATCTAATCAACATTTTTCCTTAATGAATTTTTTGTTTAAGGTAACAGCGTGAATACCCGGCTTCCTCTTATGCAGATTAAGTCTGGCCCTTTACTTTTCAACGCCAAACACATTCCTGGCAAATTATTAATGAGACATCTTTTTAGCTAGCTCTATTATCCTGTTAATTGGAATGAAAAGCACGTTGAGGCTGCGAGGTATGTTGCATAGTTTTTGGTGGCCCCTAAGGTTCACAAAGTTCACTTGCATCCAAAAAGCATACTTAGAAATTGTCTAGAGCTGTCCACAAGAGGGCGCTGTATATTCTCATGCTTCTTTATCAAAACATTAAATACACAAGAGTGTGTTTTTAAAAATGTTATGGCCTCCTGACATCAAAGTGAGCGCGTTGAAGGGTACTGTCAAAATAATTTTTATTACAGACCGGCATCATGCAAACAAAATGTATGAAAAGATCTAAAAATGGCAGAATTTTCAGCTGACACAATTTAACAGTAATGGCAATTCGTTAAGTACCTAAGAATTGTACATACTGTAGGTAAAAGCATTGACAAAATATTGTTTCAGAATTTTACAGCAACCCAAATGATAAAAAAAAACTAAAAAACTTGTGTCTGAATACCTCACTCAATCTCTCCATGTCTACTAATTAGAAATTTGCCAAACATTTAATCCAGAGTAAAATAGAATGTACATACTTGCTAGATTTATTAACTACAGTTTGGCTTGGCATCTAATTATGTTAAATAATATTATAAAAATTGTGTTAGTCTAACCAGGCAAGCTTAAATAGAGCCATTTAATATTAAATTATCAAAACTGGCCTCAGCATGGTTTTTCAATGCCATCAAGGGTGGCAACTGAAATGCCACCATTTCACACGAGTTTAATACCTTTTAGATTAGATGCTAAAACAAATGATTGGATGTTGAATTGGGCTTATTTGAATGATGTATAAAGTACAGTCATTGGTGGGATGTGAGCAAGGGTTTATTATGAGTACATTAATAGGCTAAATAAAAGTCTAAAGAGAAAAGGCTTTTTTAAGTTGGAAATATAATTAAGTTAGAAATAAGAATTAAGTTTATAGGGGTGGTGGTGGTGGTGGTGGGGGGGGGGGGGTTTGGGGCATGGTGGCTTAGTGGTTGACAAGTGTTCAGCCCATGCTTTAGGGGTTTCCTCCATGTCCTTGGGTCTCCTTTGAAAACATGCAGTAGTGGCTGCCTTGTGCCCCTAGTTCACTGGGAAAGGCTCCAGGTATCCCAGCATGTTATTCAGTTATTAAATATTCAGTTTCACTAATAGCAATGTAAAAGTAAAAATATGGCAAAATAATACTCAAATATAGTAACTATATACAAAATATATAATTACTCCACCTCTTGTCATCTTTGCTGGAGCAAAAAGCTTTTTCAATTATTATAGTATTCAATTAACAACATTTATATCATCCATTTATATATTAGATATATTTGTTTCAATTAAAACTAGGAATATCAATACTTTTGTAGCAAGTTAAGTCACATGGATACAGTCAGGGGCAGTTTTTGGATGGACTGATGGTAAAGTGCTCGTTTTTAAGGCTCTGGGTTACTGAACGGAAGGTTGGTGGTTCGAGAATCCACCATGACCTTGACTTGAACAAAGTGGCAAGTGAATTCATGTGGTGAGAAATAATTTATCTTTTTATTCCGGTACCAATAATTTCTTACAGCGTTATCTGTAAGAACGTATACTAGACTAGCTCCCTTCCTTAAACACTGATTTGTCTAACCAAACAGAATTTTTTTTATGAAGCTAGATAAAGAGTCTCCAATAAAACTATCACCATTAATAAAAGCTCTTTATCATTTGCATAAAATCTTGGGCTGGCACGTGCCATTCTAAAGTCAATGGGCATGACATTTCTGATTACAGAGCCACATAAAAGGAAAATAAATCTGATGAAAGAACCCCTGTGGTGATTTGGTTCTGGGCGAGTTAAACACTCCCCCCTCCGTCTCGCTCATCACTCTGAAATGAAGCTCTGTGTTTTTATCAGCAAGCGAGTGCTGAATCTGGCGGACTCAACCCTTATCTCTTGCTAAAGCCAATCAGTGCTGGCTGTGTGAGCAGGCTGGCCTGATCTGCACCTGGCCTCGCAAGGGGCCTCCTGATTAGCCGAGGTCACAAGGCGATGGCAAAATGAACTAAAGCAGGCCAAGCCACCTACCCCAGCCCCCAACTCGCTGCTCTGCCTCTGCCCCCTGCAGCAAAGAGAGCGACATGCTCCAGTCTTCGAAACATAAACACACACACACACACACGCACACACACACACGCACACACGCACACACAAGGCCTTTAGGGCTGTATCTGTCCAAATCAGATTGCACTGCTGATAATAGACATGGAAAAGACCCTCAGCAGAAAGTGAGAGTGTTTACAGGCTCTTTGGGAAATACAAAAATAGAACATGATATACATATTTGTAAAAGTAGTATTTCTATTTACTGATGTTCTCTACAATCTTATTTACCAGTTCCCTTTGTAAAACAACTAAACGATACATCAAAACACACATATTATAATGTATCTCTATTTAATATGTCTAATTACATTTACAATCTTACGAAAACCCAAAAGGTGCGAGATCCATTTTCAAACTCTATCACTGTCTTCACACCTGCTGAAAGTGGAGATCACCCCCACACACACTTCACTTTAAAGGTTCCCACCCCAAACACACCTTTTTAAAAAGGTCCCAACACATCTTTAACACACGACCCTCTCAGGTTTCGGCCCTGCATTAACTGCTTTGTGTCAAGGCCACACCCGGCGCTAAGCCAGGTGATCCTAGTATTAGCTGTTTGTGTGTGTGTGTGTGTGTGTGTGTGTGTGTGTGTGTGTGTGTGTGTGGAGGGGGGGGACATAAGATTAAACACATCAGAATGTGAAGTAAACAGCTCTGATTCGATCTTATTTTTTTCTTTCTTATGTCTTCTGTTTTATGTTTACTTTTTCTTTCCCTGTCACACATGCCACAATTTTATAATGTGTAAATGTATTAAAAATCTGTCTATAAAGTCATTATAGCTTGTGGAAAAATATATTTTCTTCAAATATGACTTGCTGATTAAAAAGATAGGTCCATTTAATATTGCATTAAAATCTACTAATTAAATGTGTTACTTACTTGCTTAAAAAAAGAGAACCAAAAGAAAAAGAAAAAAAAACAATCATGAATGAATATTGGGCATTTTTGAGCATTATATAATTTTCAAGTCATTAAAAAAAAAAAAAAAAGAAAAAAAAATGTATACAAAAGAACAGGAATGGAACATACCCCTGTATTCCCTTTAAATCAAGTCCTGGTTTTGACTACTGTGCATACAAATGACATTTTGTGTAATGTAAACTAAATGACCTACAAGGGGATATTGCTTTCGTTGACTTACATGTAATATATCACAGTTGGAAAAGCCCAGGGCATATCTGGAGATAGTGAAATATATTGGCTAGGTGTATGTTATATAAAATTGATTGAATCAGGGTGCAGAATGATAGTTGAATGTTGAGAGCTTATTGCTTTCTCAAATGAGCTTCTGTCATGAAAACTGTAATCTGTAAAGATTACACAGGCTTAGGCCCTTGTGCTTATGTCCAATCTGTTAGCTGCACAAGGCCAACGCTTAATCTACATGTTGAGTCGCTTTAGTTTTATTATTTGAAGGAAGACTTTGAATATGCTGTGGCTCTCTGAAAACAAAGGCACCCTCGTAAATGTTGCCTGCTTGAAGGGCAAAAATGACAGCGCAGAGATCTATGCCGTACTTAACAGCAACCATTTCTTATGGCTTCGCTTCTCACAAAACCGCATTTCCACCTGAGTTCCCTGACCACTCTCCGATTTTCATTTGACCCTGATCCAATCTGCCACCTGAGAGAGGCCATGAAATCAAGCTGCCGTGTAAGGCTATGAAGCAGTTTTACCGTCCACTATTATGCAGGGATCCTGCGCAGGAGCTTCCTGGATACGGCAAGCTAATGTTTAACAAGGAGCGCATGAAAGCGTTTGGCAGATGACCTGTAACGGTGAATGAATCAGAGCTGTGACTGTACGCAGGTGTTTAGTTTCCCGTCTCCTGGTTGGGGTGGAGGGGAGGGGAGGGGGTGGATATTTGACTGGCTCCTCTAGGACTCAGGCATTTGCATAGATAAACCTCACTCTTTTGATGCGTAATAGTTAAAGTGCTGAAAGAACAGACACCACCTATGAGACGAGAGCAAGAGATTAGATAAAAGAACACTGGAAAGTAGCCTGATTGTCAATACTCCAGAATGATGGTGAAAACAAGAGCAAATACACATATAGAATGATGCAGAACAATGCTTAAACATGTTCATTAGCTATTTATTTGCAATGAGATGATTGTAATGATGATGGTGATGATGATGATAAATCTTTTTCACACATAACCCTTACTCGCAATCCTTTTTGTCCTACTTCATTTTTCTCTCATACTTCCAAACTGGTGTAATGATTACAGTTTAAATATGCTGTCAGAGTAGAATTAGGAGGAAGATCACATGCCTGGGCAGAACTATGCTGGGATTTTTACATTTCTTGCATATGAGAAATCGACATTAGGAATAATAAACACAATCAGGTGATACACAACACTTAGTAAATTTGAAAAGTACACTCTTATAAAAAAAAAAAAAAAAACATTTTGCAATATATAAAACCCTTAAGAAAGCATCTCAGGAACTTTTGCAAGGGTTATTACACAAGACCACTTCCTCAACCAAATTTCAAAAAGAACTGTGAATGCTATTTTTATTGGAATTGTAAAAGTGTGCATGGGATTCTGCCGTTAATACAAAATGATAAAAGACCACTTTGCTTTAACTTCACTCCCACTCTCTTACTTACCTTCAGTAACTGCTTCATCCAGCACAGAGTTGTGGTAGACCATGGGAAACCCTGAGCATAAAGTGGTTGCTCAGTGGTTATGATTTTGCACTTTTGATCAAAAGATCATGAGTTCAAATCCCAGGACCACCAAGCTGCTGCTCTGGGCCCTTGACCATTAATACTCAAATGTTCAGTTGTATTATTAGATAATTGTAAATAGCTGTATGTAGATAATTGCATCTCCCCAATGTCATAAAATTATGAATAAAATGGAAACATGTTCTGGATGGGACATAAGTCTGTCAGAGGGCATTGCTTTAGGTAAACCCAATGCATTCTGATGATAATAATAATTATTATTACTATTAATAAAATTTCAATACATTTGCAACCACTTTCATCAATGGACATTGTCACAAAGCAGCTTTAAAGAAATCTGAATATAGAATTGTAATTTACTCCTAATGAACAAGCCAGAGGCAAACATTGCAAGGAAAAATGGCCTGAGGTGACAAGACAAACCTTAAAAAAAATCAGACTCAAAAGAGAACCCAATTCTTGTGTCGGTGACACACGATAGTGCGATTATACGTAAACATTTTCTCTTTTAAGTTACTTTTACATTTTAAATACATAGCAAATATACATGAAATACTTTTTAATAATTTAAAATGCACCTAAAGCAAAGTGCTGTCCCTTTAGGATACAATCAAATATACATGTTATTTTTATGCATGAATGATTATAAAAAAAAAAGAGAATATTTATATATAATATTATAATTATAATATAACATATAATATTATTCATCCAAATCAAGCTCAAGTAATCTTCAAGTAACTTGGATATTGCCAGATCATAGGGATAGGCTTATAATTATATGTATTGACACATATTGACCTTATAATGAGAAATGCCCTGACAGTGCATAGCCTGTGTATTTACTGAACAAATACTAGCACCAGCGTTTCTTATAAAACTAAACATTGTTTTAAACATTAGGTTGATAAAGTTACTCACTGGTCGTGCGCCTTCATTATGGATAAACTTATAGGCGCTCGTGTAAATTCAAATTTAAAATGAATAAAAACCTATTTATGATTTTGAAGCTGATTTGGACCAATGTCTATTAAAATAAATTGAACTGAACTTGTCACGCGGCTGAAAATCATTTCTCGCGTTCTCTCCAGACAGACGGACTGAAACCGCGACGTAACCTGCGTTCATGTTTGAACCCGGGCAGCTCCGCCTCCGGCGCGTTCCTATTGGACAATCCGGGCGACGTTGTCCCGTGAAGTCATCCCCACGGCCGCGTGGCCACGCCCCCTCTCGCCGGCCTCTGGGGTGGATGACGCCACCCGGCGGCTCCGCCCTCTCGCGCGAACCCGACGCCTCGCGTTCATTTCATTCCTGCTCTCATTCCGCGCATTCTTCGCATCTCTCGGTGTGTCGGCGATCCGCGCTCCCGCGCATTCCCGCCCGGCCCTGACGCGCCACAATAACTTTACGCACTTTGCAAAATAAATTCTCACACATTTAGGAGGAAAAAAAAAATTATCCCAAAACTATCCAAAGCAAAGGGGCGGAGCAGTAAAAAAAATTATATCGGTGACGGACGTTAAGGTAAGTTTTAACGCTAATAAACGGGTCAATGTGCAAACTTGTGCGTCGTCCATTGAAAAAAAAATGGAGCGCAGATTTAGGGAGAAAATTAAAACCCCGAGCCACGTATATGAGCCAGAGAGGACTGTGTGGAAGTGTTTTCAGCCGGATTGAGTTCGCTCATCCAAGGTTTTCTCGAAGCCGCCGCTGCAACAGGGTGCTTTCACTTTGTAAAGGCACTGAGTCAGGGCTGTCTGACATGGCACCCAAAATCTTTGGCATTTTTCGCATTTTTTTGCCGTAACAAGCCGCGCCATTGCTGCGCGCTCCTCTTAAGCTCGGTTCGCTCCGTAAAAAAAAAAAAACCTCAACCCAAGCAAAGCGTTCCCCGTGTTACCGGAAACGTTTGGACGGTAAATGATTTGGACAGGTTTTTCCCCCGGACAGGATGACGGATCCAAAATGTTGCTGTTTTCTCTCCCACAGTTCGTCCTGCCGGAAGTTGCAGATCTCCTCGGAGCGGGGCGAAACCACAGCGCCGGCCAGAGACTTGTTGCTTTCGCGTTGTTTTTTTTTCTTCGCCTTCTGCTTCTTTGAAAACCCTCACCGTAAGTAGCTCTCACGTTTCCTTTTTTTTTCCTCCTCTTTTTTTTTACACCCTCCTCTCCATCCACCAGAGGACATCCACCATACGCACTGTTTGCACTCCGTGCGCGTGGATTCGGTGTTTATATAAAAACAGGTCGCAAACATGATCCACTTCCAATGGAGCCGTGTCTTTATTTATTTATCTATCTATCAACAATCCGCTCTTTTCCTGCTTCAAACTTCCCGGGAGCGCTCTTTTATTTATTTTTTTTGTTCAACTTGCCAATCTGTTGCGTTTGAGGACAGGAAGTACAGGGTTTTGGTGAACTCCTGCACAGGATAGATTTCTCTCGCTTTATTATATTAACTCGTAATAAATCAGGAGCGCTTTATTGACAGTCAGGAATAAGCGCTCAGCCTTCGGCTTGTCATTTCCTTTGTTGGGAATTGCCCGCCTTCTTCTCTCCTCTGTGCACTAATGTCGAAAGACCATCTTATGGGGGTGTTTTATTATCTTTGTTTTTTCCTCCATGTCTAAGCGAAACCGCACGCTATTGCCAGGAGACGCAGTGAGGTTTACATTGTATCTGGAGAAAGAGAAATAAAGAGAAATGATCCACATTGCGCGGTGAGCCGCTGGCGCTGGGTTACAGTGTAGCACTGTAGCTAACATTCAGTCCCCAAAAAGTGTCACTCCTTCTAGAGTTTCTCCTACAAAACAAGAGGACGAGTGTTTCCCACACGAAGCTGATGTACTTCCTGGGTACAATTCGTGAAATAAGTAGAAGTTTTTACGTTTTGTTTAACCAAATTAGGAAAAGAAGTAGATACTTAGCATTAGGAGATGAACAGAGAAGGCCCGTAGAGGAGATCCAAGCTTTGCTCGAGTTTTTTCCCCCCTTGTTTTCGCTAAGCTAATGCTTAGTTTTGCCCTGTCCTCTCCTGTCCAGTTATAAATCAAATGTATATTTTATAAATAGTTTTGTTTTTTTAAGCTGAATGAACTCTTTTTGACTATAAAGTGTTAAGTAATCTCACTTAGTGATTCATTAGAAGAAGGAAAAAAAATGGCTAAACAATTTAATTGAACTTTATTGCTCCTGCTGACTCAGAAAGGATTTCAAAAGTAAGTAATAGTAATACTATTATAAATATAATAGTATTTTTTGCTGTAATACTTCATTTCGAAATTGCGCTCTCGAAGGAAACACTCAGCAGAGAGGACTTGCTTTACTGTCCCACTCACTCAGCTCTCCGAAAACAAGTTCCACTATTGTGCGATTTGGGACTAAGCCTCCGTTCTCACAGTTAATTATTGCCTTATATTTCACTGTGGCCTTCATTTAAAAAAAAAAAAAGAAAGTAAGTCCAGCAAGAGACAATGTGTTGTTTGTCCCTGTAACTGGGCCGTCATTATCGACTACAGTAAACAGATTGAGACTTGACCGCTGACGTGACCTTATCTTGGAAAGCAAATCTGCTCTTTGAGAATGGATCGAACAGGAGAATACCAAATGGTTTCACAGCTCTACGTGAAGACCTGTTGAACATGCGAGCTGTGGACTTTAAGCTCGCAGGTTTTGAAGGCGTGCGCAAGAGACGCCGTCATTATCCGAACATGCTGTGACACTTATAAGCCGATGGCATGTGTATGTACAGATTTGACATGTTTATACCCAAAATGTCCTCATACATGTAAAGTATATGGGTGTAATGGTACACTCACCAGACACTTAACTGTTTCATCCAGAGTACATCTTTTTTACATTTTTTATTTTACTTTTTTGTTTTGCAAGTTTCTTTTAGATGAACATTTTGAAGGTACACTTTATTCAAGAATGCCACTGAATGTGCAAGAGATTTATTCTTAGATCACCAAAGCGACAAAGATGGATAGAGTTGAATACCGTTTTATTTTCTTCCGTGCATATTTAATAGTATAGCATCCCTTTGCTTTCAAGTTCAATAAAAATGCTGACCTCATAAACCCCAAAGCAGGCGTGTAAAGTAAAAGAAAAACAAAGTGCTACTGTGTTTTTTTTTTTTATTTTTTTTTTATTTTATATATTTGTTTGCGTACTGGTTGTGTCTTAATATTTTGTATTTATTGCTTGATTGATAGTAATTAGGCATCAATACAATGTAAAGTAATATTAGGATATGCATTACATCTTCCATAGACATAGACTACAGCTTTAGAATTGTGTGTGACTGTTTTAAAGCTGTCAAAGATGTGATGTGTCTGTGGGGAAAAGAGGCTGCTTCTTAAATGTAAGCAAAGGATTTGATTACATCCTTTAGAGCGAATAACTGAGAAACCGAGAATTTCTGACTTTAATAATAAATCTGAATCGGCAGTGAAAACTTCCATCATTTCTATATTTTCTGTCTGAGTGGTGCTTGTGACCATGGCGGGAGAGAAAAAGAATGCAGTCTTTCAGTTGTGAAATGGGAAGAGAATAGGTGCATTGCTCTGACATAGTGGATTGGGTTACCTCTGGGAATGGAGCATTGTGGGGGAATGGACGCAACACAGAGAGACCCTATTGTCTTTCCTGTTGCTGAGCCAGGGAGGAGTGTGTGTGTGCGTGTGCGCTCGCACAGTAAGCTGTTGAGCTGCTGAAGGCAAATAGTGCCGTGCTCAAGTTGACATCTGGTTTAGTCGCCTTCTGCACCTGTAAGGGGGGAAAAAATGCAAATATGAACGTTACTCTTAGTGCTTCCAGGACGCAGGCTAACGGCCATTTGTCAAAGCTGAGGCTGGCGCTTACTGTCTACACCAGGCCATTGTTATGCCAGCAACAGGCGGCACTGGCCGTGGCACCATATGGCTCTTGTATGCTTCAGATAAGATATCTACTTACTTAACTTATCAATGGCATTTTAATATGCCTCATATTTCAGTTGCCAGCTGTTTGTTGCTCGGCATGAATTAGCTTTTTTTCTTCTTTTTTCAGTATTTAAATCATTTGAATGTGTGATTAATACATATCCAAGATTGGATTCATATTTTAGGAACCTGTTGTTAAATGTGCACTAATTATATTATTAATAATAATAATAATAAGTGTGTGTGTGTATATATATATATAATGTATGTCTTAAAAAAAAAAATCAGAATTTTGTTAGAAATCACACTGAGTGTATGTCTAGCCATACAGAAATTCCAGTACACAGTTATTTCAGTGGAGAATGTTTACTGTTAGGATCCACCAGGGAAACTGTGTTCCGTAAGTTATCTTGAATCAAAATCAAATAATTAGCTACGGTTTGAAGTGGCGTATCACCCACCCAAATAAGTTGTTAGAAAAATACTCAGCAGATTGTTCTGTTCTATGGAAATGATCAGCGAAGCAATGTGATGCATCTCTATTCAAAGCACACTTACTGTTACCAAACTGAATTTTTTTTATTTCTTAAAGGGTTTATTACTTTTATACATCAGCAACTCACAACAAGATTACGTAAGAAGTGATACTTTTATTAGTTTGTAGTTGCATTTAATATTATAGAAAGGTCCATGAAACAAGTTAGTTAAAATTTTATTCATCATAACAGCTATAATATAATCCCCCCCTCTCCCTTCCTCTCTCTCTCTCTCTCTCTCTCTCTCTCTCTCTCTCTCTGTTTCGCTCTCACTCTTTCACTCTCTGACAGCAAAAAAATAAGAAAAAATAGTGCAGCCTGTTAAGTGAGCATGGCAAAAGATAAGTGCACAATGGAAACCTTAAAGAAACAGCTTTACCTTGAAGCACTGATATCGACTGATAGTTTTCTTTTGTAAACGTTAACCATATTTGATCGTTTGTTTCTCATTGTCATAGTTTTATTGTTAGTGCTGAAGTCTACTTATTGTCAGGCTTAAATTCTCAAGGTCCATGTAAATAGTTTTTTACTACCAAAGCGATAATGTTACAAAGCAGGCATTAACATTATAACAGCAAACCCCGTTATTTGAATTACTGATGGTGCCACTGTCCAAACTGCTGTATGAGAAAATTAATCAACAGCTGACCAATCAGATTGATGAATTCAGTGAGCAAAACTCCTATGACGATTCGAACTGAATGTAAAACTAAATGAGCGTGTTGAGCTGTTTTTGGTGCTCTTTCATCTGTGTCTATTCTTTTCTTTTATTGATTTGAAATCATTTCTATCCACTTAGTGAGCAGCAAGCAACAAATATATTTCATAATGGCTGTGTGCAAGGAGCTGAGGGTTTACCTCAACACGTATGAATGAACCACACACAAGCGTACGCACCGCTTTTAGAAGCAGCTAACTCGCTTTTCCTCCCGTCCTGCGGTCACAGGACAACGTGAACTGCTCAACCCTGCTGGGACGGAACCCAACACAAACAGCCACGTCCTGTCTGCTTTATTCACAATCCACATCACTTCCTATTAGAATGTATCTGCGGTCAGAGCAGAATCGGTGAGATTGGCGGGTAAAAAAAAAAGAACGGAAAGTATTAAACGAAGATGCTGATTTTAAACCTTGACAAGATTGCTGCTCGGAATGAGACAGGATTTTCCCCAATTCTGACTTTCATAATATATATTTCATATTATTTGGTGGATGTGCAAGAGTGATGCTATTTCTGTCCTTTTTCATCAGCACATTTCCCAGCAGTGAGGGCAGCTGGTCTAAATAAAGGTCTGAACTGATCAAAAGTGTTTAACATACAGAGATTTGTTCACTCTTTCCAGAAGAGCACAGACTTTTATTACACCTGGTATAAAGGTCTCATGTAAGATCCTATATAACCCTAAAAAAAAAAAGTTGGGACACCATGTAAAATGTACACATATATTTTATTCACAGAAGAACACAAAACAAATCAAATGTTTCAACAGGAAATGTAGAGTTTTAGGAAAAAAAACGGGTCTCAAAAAAGTTGGGCCAGGGCCAGGTTAAGCTAACTTTGTAGCATCCCCTTTTCTTTTAACAGGCCATATACATTTGGGAACTAAGGAGACCAATTACTAAAGTTTTGGGAGAAGAATAGTGCTCTATTCATGTTTATTAGAGGATTCGAGCTGCTCAACAGTCCTGGGTTTTCTTTGTTTCATAATGCACCAAATGTATTCAGTTGGTGAAAGGTCTGGACTGCAGGCAGGCCAGTTCAACACTCGGCCTCTTCTACTACAAAGCCATGCTGTTGTAATAGACGCAGTATGCGGTTTAGCATTGTCTTGCTGAAACATTCAAAAGCTTTCCTGAAAACGACGTTGTCTGGATGGTAGCATATGTTTGTCTAATACCTGTGTATATACCTTTTAGCATTTATGGTGCCTTTCCAAATGTGCAAGCTGTCCATTCCATAGGCACTAATGCAGCCCATACCATCAGAGATGAGGCTTTTGAACTAAACCCTTTATAACAAGCCGGATGTATAGTCCTTTTCTGCTTCTGACGAAGCAGCATCCATGGTTTTCAAAAAGAATTCCAACTTTCGATTTGTTTGACCATAGAACAGTTTTCCACTTTATGGATCATGTTCATATATGGCTTCTTCTTTGCTTGATGGAGTTTTAACCTTAATTTGTGATTGACATGGCAACGTGTGTTTACTTGGGGTATAACTGTACACAAAATTCACGGTTCGGTACGTACCTCAGTATTTAAGTCACGGTTCGGTAGAATTTTGGTACAGTTAGGGGCAAGAAATGTCAAACATAATTTTGCTAAATAAATAAGTTTATTATTATTAACATTTGTGATCAGCATTTAAACAGTAAATGTTTAAAACAATACAAAAAAAATGCCTGCTTGGTTAAGTAACATGTAAAATTATATTTTATACAAATAAAATAGAATAAATAAAAGTAAAAACTTGATTGAATTCGATGAATTAATTAAATAGAATAAATAGATGGAAAATTGTAATTACAATTATTTGTTAGACCCCATAAAGTTGACATTGGTTAGGCCCCATTTGGGTAATATGTGTGTGTGTGTAACATTTTAATATTTCAATTTCTAAAGATATGATCTACTCAACATTCACTCCCTCAATATGCAGAATTTTCAGGATTTACTCCTTTTAAGAGAAATTCTTAAAGCTGGTCATAAAATTCTAACAGATCCATAGTGCTAGTGTTAGCAGCTAGCCACTTCCTGGTTAACTGGATCCAGTAACACTGGATTTTTCTCTGTTTTTATGTCTGCGCAGAACAAATCTTATTTCCGCTACAGAGTGAGCAGCCACAGTGACACTGACTCTTGTTTCTTTTTATATGTGCAGTACCATTTTAAAAATATAAGCACATTTGTAAGTCACCATGCTAACTCCTTTGGTTAGTCTTTCCAGTGAAGCATGTATTCAGATGACCTGCTAATGGGTTTGATCTAAAACAAATCATCAGTTTTTAAACAAACTTATGTAGTCTGAGTCAACTCGAGTGCACACAGTCATTAAAGCAAAAGAACATAACAAACACTAAGCATTTATGAAACTCATGTCAATATTTTTTAGGATAAATCGAATTTAACTTGTTGCTGGGTATTATAGCCTGTGTTTGGGAATGTTTGTTAAACAGAATTTTGGCATTTTTATTGGTGCTGTATTTATACATACATAAACACTGAAATGAAACAACTCTATCTATAGGTAGATATATAGATGGATATATAGATAGTCAAACTGTGAGCATATGAAGAGGTTTTGCCACACAAGTGCCCACACATAGAACAAGCCACTAAAATGTAAAACCACTAAAACTGATTTTTCATTTTGTAGAATGTACTTCTGATTGGAAGCTGTATGTAATTCAGAAAAATTAGTTGTTTGTTTGCGTTAAGGTTTTTACAACGACTTAATAAATTCTCAGGGCTAGCGAACGATATGATTACACATTATTAAGATTAATTAAGTGTTCCATGCGGATCTGGCTTTGCCTTGTTTTGCCTGAATTTGTCTCCTGAGCTATTTTTCTTACATCAGTTTTGCATTTGGGGCAACACACCAGTCTAACTCTCATATTTGGCTTAATA
Source organism: Silurus aristotelis (assembly GCF_946808225.1). NCBI lineage: Eukaryota > Metazoa > Chordata > Actinopteri > Siluriformes > Siluridae > Silurus > Silurus aristotelis. Next base: position 17,520,100 of record NC_139586.1, read on the forward strand.
CAATTATATTATGAAGTGTGTGTGTGTGTATGTTGTGTGCATTTGCGCACACATTCCTAAAGATGCTTTGTCTGCTGGTGTTAAGAATGTACACCAACACAAGTGTTCTTTTTTGGACTTGTTGCCAAGGTTAGGCGGCTTTTGACGATCCAATTTTCAGGAAGTGCTGAGTGCTGATCCCCACCCAAAAAAAAAAAAAAAACATGCAAATGAATGTTTATTTAGTTTAATAGAGAGTCATTTACTTGTCAATGTTGATAATAGCGAGGTTATTGGTCACACAGTTGTTAATGGGATTTAAACCTTGAGAATTCTGAATGCAGTACTGTGCACATTTGCTTGAATATTGCATAGCAGAGCCCTTCATACACAAACCAAATTAGTGCTTAGCAGCAGCACTGTCAGTTTTTCCTCTCTGTCATTCACAGTAGCAGTGCAAAAGGGGAATGGTTTATCCACAATTCTGCTTCTCAGATTTTCAGCTTTATTGTATCAGATAGCGATGCGCTCGTCTGTTAGATAGTTGAATCATTTCATTGCATAACAAGGAAAAAAATCTATTTCATTGCAGTGTCAAGATAAATACGGCTTCATGGTGCATGTATGAATGTGAGTATGCATCACTGGGTGTTTGTGAGTGAGCAGAGGATATGCGAGTAAACCCCGGCTCTCTGATGCTACTTGTGACTGCCACCTACTTGAAACGGATTTCCCATAAAGAGGTGAAATTGGTAGTAAATGTAAATGTGTGGCTATAAAATGCTGCCAAATGCCTGTGTATATTTTGGCCTTTAAAAGCCTTCTTTGGGGGGAGTGTAATTTACTTTATCGCCCTCACTTGTATAACAAAAGACTAACATTTTATGTTTATTAACTAAGCATATTGGAGCGAAATATATTCTGGATACGCAATCTGTATAACGATATGTAGTTCACGTTTAGGAAAAATAAATTACTTCTTTACTTGACACTTACAACCTTTTTGTAAATGCTAAATAAAGAAATGTCAAAATAAGGTCTCATTTACACAAAAAAAAGCTTCTACACTACAACCACTGTGTTATCTGTTTAATAAGTTTATTATAACTCTTAGGATCTATGGATGTCCCTGTGAATTAGCTGTTACTATAGAAACTAAGTTTTACAAAGAATACTGTAATATAAACATTTCAGACCAAGCAGCTGTTATAGAGAACACACCAACAGATCCTGAGCACTAACATTCAAGAATATATACTTAAAATACACATTTTTTACACTCCTGAACCCCTTCTGCTCTTTTTTTTTTGTTTAACTACAATTTAGTTTCTTATAATTAAAACCAGACATCATTTATAATTAAAGGTGCATAGAACAACAATTAGTTCAAATCACAGACTGCTAATGTTATTGTTTATTTATTTATTTCCCGTTTACTCTGGCTAGTTTTCACCTTAAAAGGTTTCATGGCCCAAAGTTTTTCAGTAGACACACCATGAAAAACAGTATCGAATCTATGAATCATTAGATGACTCAGTTCCAGAAGTTGCCATAAACCTCAGAGTTCTTGGCCACAGCTGAAAGCAGGAAATCCAGGCTTCAATAACTTCCTTTCCCAGAGCAACCATCACCGGGAAGATGTACGCCTGTGCAACAAAGCCGCTCACTCGCTTCATTTAGTCAAACTGTTTATAATTTGTGGTCCGTATTCAAGCGGCTGAGCATCCGGGCCTCACTGGCACTGTGTTCCCCGTTCCAGTGTCGCCATAAATTCCAGGCAGACCTTTCATTAATGGCCGCCACATTGTTATTGTGAGCGGCTGAGTCCTAGAGCCGGCCTATGATTCGGGCGATGGAGGATCTCTCGCAGCATTAGCATGCACAGAGACGAGCTGAACTCTGTGGTGCTGCTGTAGCTTTAGTAAACACTGACATTGTGATTCAACTTGACTTCCAAACGCTATGGACATAGACACGCAGAGCTGCATCGTTTTGTCTTTTTGTGTGTCTGGCAGCTTGCTGTTATGGATGCAAAGCTTTTCTTTGGCTGTGCTGTTTGAAAAGTTCTGAAAAGAAAAGCAGGACTGGCTTTTTGTTTTGTTTTGTTTTTACCAAACCTTCTAGTGTGCTTGTGTTTTGGTAAAGAAATCCATGGCAAAGAGTTTAAAAAGTTAGCAAAAGTTGCTAAAGTTGGCTAGTTTGGTATTTATTTATTTATTTATTTATTTATTTATTTATTTATTTATTTATAACAATAGGATTGAGCCTAATGTTTGCTAGCTTGCTGTCAGCCTTGATGACTAGTTTTCCACAAAGTATTAGCCAGGTTATGCTTAGCTTTCATGTCACTGTTTACAAAATATTATTATTAGCCTAATATTTGTTTTTTTTGCTTGTTTTCTATGTTGATGTAATATTATTTAGTCTAATTTTAGCTAGATTGCTGTCATCAGTTACTAGTTTACACAATATAATAGGTGTTGGCTTAATGACTAATCGTTAACTAGATTGCTAGCTTTTAGCTCCTGTTTTGCACAATATTATAATTAGCCTAATGTTAGCCAGCTTGCTCTTGATATTTCCTACCAGTTATATCCTTTTTGAATAAATTTTTATTTTTGAACCTAACTTACTAATGTAATTGAAAAATATTTAGGACATTTTATCCAGTAGCTTGTTAGTGCTATCGGGTACTGGTTTACAGAGTGTAATAGTAGTTAGCCTGCTAGCGCCATTGTTAGTGTTTTACACAATACATTAGACTGCTTGTTTGTGGAATTAGTGGCTTGTTTATAGAATATGCTCTCGTTTAATCTTAGCTTATATATAATTTGGCCAAATCTTGGTTTATACAGTATTACAGTAAACCAAACGTTAGTGTGCGCTAAATTTAGGTACCTTGTTAGTGCCGTTGACTACTACTTTTTTATGCATTACATTAAGTTAGCCTAATGTTAGCTAGCTTTGTAATTCCTGATGTATTTTTATTCATTTTTCTTATAATTATGCTACTATTAACTATTTTGATAGCAACCTAGATTCCTAAAAAAGTAGTATAGTTGGAATAACATTAACTAGCTTGATAGCCATTGCCCCAGAAGTGCTTTACGCTGTATATCAGTTAGCCTCGTCTTGATTAATAACATCAGTTGCAGGATTGCATGACCTTTGGGCTACCTAGCTAGTGCTAAGTTATAAAACAGTGTGTATAAATAGTAATTTAATTAGTGATAAATGGAAATAGATAAATTAAATATTAAGTTCGTCTGTAGATAAAACGACAGTTAGCAAAAATGTATCATGGTTTTCAGAGGGTGTCAACTTATGGTCAAGTTTTTTTAATATTATTTTTAATAGAACTAATATTTATGTGTTGTATTTTTTTAATAAATACATTGAGTGCATGTAGTGGAACATATAGATGACAGATATTTTTCCAAAGACAATTTTCCCATAGCAATAATCCCCCCTATGACCTGACACTGAATGTCACAGTGATGTTTCCATGGATGTGGCCCCCGCCGATGTCATGAAACCACTACACATGCACACATCACTATATGACTTGTGCCATTAGCACTTCAATAGGAAGAAATGAGTCACAACAGATGGAGGATTTTTCTTATCATGGAGGAACTTAATGGGTAGGGCGTTGGGGGAGGGTATGTGGCCAAGTCAGATATCTTTTTCTTGCTCATAAGTGTCCAAAGATCTCTTATCTTCTCCTGTGCTTATTTACAGCTTTAATTTCCTGTGTTTTATAAGCGCTGCCTTATCCTTCCCGAGTTGTGCCGCAACACGCCCGCGTAACACTAAAGCAATGCTGGAATGTCGCCTATTTCTGGAATGTTTTGCCTTTTATAAAGGACCGTAAACACGCCCGCTCATTCTGACTGCAGTTAGGCGCATTGCAGCTAATCACCTGGTGTAACTTTCTCCCCGCTGGACAGCGTATCCCATCCAATAGCGTTATATTTTAGTCATGTCGTGTCATGCTTGCTGCATGTGAGAATAGAAAACACTTCAGGAGTGGAGTATTGAGCTCCAGCGTCCAGCTTGTGAGCCGTAAAAAAACAGAGCAGCGTCCCCGCGGCCCAGTCTGCAGCAGCGGTGTAATGGGCTGAACAGTGTGCCTGATTGTTGCATGTCGCGGGCAGGTGGAGAAAGCTGTTTTGACAGGCCCTGTAAATCAATCCCGCATCCCGGCCAACAGAAATTGATCCCAGAGTGGCCTGTAGTAGCAGCAGGGATTGGGTCTGAGGGTTTGAGCTGGATGGCATCAGACGGATTCACTGCATCCAGCTCGGTGGGTTTAAAGAGGTATGAAATAAACGCTCCGTTGCTGCCAGTAGGAAAAGAATTGCTGGCTGTCCACTCCACTAGACTTTTACTTTGTGATTTGAGCTCTACTAAGAGCACCCGAGACATGTTTACAAAGCCAAGAGGAACATTCCAAATCCTCTATCTAAACAACTAGATTGCGTAGATTGTACCTTTTCTCTCTAACACTTAATATTTTTATATTTTGATGAATATCATGATGCAACAACTTCACATTGCATCAGATACACATTGCTGTTTTGAAATCACAAGGTTTTAGAGTTGTGTTTTGGACTTGAAATAGTATAGTATAGTATAATTATATAATTTCATCATTTCATTTATTTATTTATTTATATATATATATATATATATATATATATATATATATATATATATATATATATATATATATATATATATATATATATATATATATATATAAAACCCCAGTAAAATAAAAGTTTACTCTAAATGCACACAAGTAATTAATTCAGTTGTACACGGAGAAATTAAGCAAAAGTGCCAGGGTTTTGCATTATGAAGGAAAATGTATTTATTTTAAGCAACAAAAAGACCTAATATTTACTTCAAATTCAATATCTGTTAAAAAAACAACAAAAAAAAAAAACTTATAGTAGATACTCAAGTCGATAATGCAAGCTCTGAGTAATTTCTAAAGACATTGTATGAGTTTACATTTTGTAAATTTTTTTACAATCAATTAAGTTATTGATCTTAAATAGATGTTATTAAAATTATATTAATCTCAAACTGTATCTTTATCATTTTTTATTTAATATGCTTGCGATTATGGATGTACTTGGTGATGCACAGTATGTAGTTTTTAAGACATTTGCATCTCGCTATGAATATACAAAGCTGGTTAATACTTGCACTAAACCCAAAGGTAACAGGAAGTTGCGTCATTACAGAGTATAGTTTCAGCGTTACAGTGGTAATTAACTAGCTGCAGCAGTACACTTCCAAAATACTCTGTGCGCCTTGCATTCTGGTAATTACCAGGTAATTGCAGTTCTTCTCTTTGAGACTTTAACTACTCCGGTCTTTATGGAGTTAAAGAAAGCCATTCACGGAATGATCACTGCACCTTCTGAGATAATCACACAAAAGGAGTCGGCACGGAAAATTACATTTCGGACCTCTCCTCTTTTATTTCATTACCCCGGCCTTGTGCGAAGACTGAAATTGGGTCTCTTAATTTAAGGAGCCACATTCCAGCTCGGCCTCGACCGTAGCGCTTCTTGTAATCCGTTGATAAGTGTCATCTCCCATAATGCCGTGTCACAGCCACTGCTCGTCTCTCGCTGAGGCATTCACTTGTTGCCCACACCCCCTCCTCTTTATCGCGCTAATAAGACTATTTCCATGGAGCCAGAGTCAGCCGGAGAGGAGTGCACAATTATCTCTTGAGGTTGCGACAGTTTCCACAGGTGCCGTTCCGGCCTCATAGAAGCTGTGATCATTAGTGTTCGAACAGACCCTTCGCTTTTTGACAAGCTCGTGACTAAAGCCAAAGACGAGTCCGGGTCAGCAGGAGAGCCACTTACCGCACATTTTTCAATGGTGTTACTACGCTGTTGCCAGAGGCGCCAGAGTCCATGTTCAAACGTGAAGTATGAAGAGGTGCATTGTGAAAGCCGTGCGATTCCGAGACCTTATAATTGGAGAGGCTGCATCATCAGGCTGCACACCGGCAGTGGGGTTGTCATCTATTCTCTTATTTTTTTCAATTAAGGATTAGCACATGGCGCTCTGGTTTGCTATAAGTGGCTTTCTTGACAGTTTACAAAAATCATAATTTTGCATTCGAAGGTGATGTTTCCGTGTGCTGTTCTCAATCTGTTTCTCTTTGATTAAAAAACATCACATCAGAAGTGTAAGAAGAGCTAGCTTCCGAAAGCTGGTCAGGCATGTCAGCTTAATTATGAAAACTGGAACAGAAATAAGTACAGTATTTAACTTCACATGCACCACACTGCATGTGAAGAAAGTAATTACTGTCTGGTGTGCTATTACAGGAAAATAATCAGTGGCCGGTTTGTACACTGTTACACAAAGCTACTGTTGCTACCCTGATGTTGATTATTTTCCCATCTTTGGTGTGATTTATCTCTTCAACCACTATAGATTTGCACTGATAATTGCCCTTAATTAAGGTCATAATTTGTATCTGTTTATTGTAGGTAAATGTATATAAGACATGTCCCTGCTAATACTGTCCTGACAACTTGGAGGAAAATGCAAAAGTTACAGCTGACCATTACAAAGCTCTCACACTGGCCACTCCTTTATATACATGTTGGTCATTACTAAAGAGCCGACTACATAATTTGACCAATCAGAATCCAGAAATGAGCTGCATGGAGGTATAACGTTATATACTGCACAACACATTTACAGGATTTAGCTGCCTAAAAGTGCCATTTATTCTGTTTCAGAATCCGTCACTGTAGTTTGGCTCACACTCTCTCCAGCCAGCTTTGTGCACACCGCTTTGTGTTTAAATGATGAGATGGATATAATGATGCCATACAGCCATATGCCTTAAATGAATGAGCAAGTAAATAGGGCTCTTTTTTCCACAGGGCAGACTTTTTGATATGATTCTAATGAATGCAGCACAGCGCACGCTGTCCACTCCACCGCTCTAAAGGACCTGCGTACCTAAGAGCAAAGCAGACGCCAGTACACAAAAGAGACGCACTAGCAGAAATATTCCATTCAAATGCAAACAGCCTCTCAAAAGAGGAGCCTTTCAAAGCATGCATTAATCGAGTTTTCTATCATATTGTGAATTATCATATCGAGTTCATAAAGCTTTACTTAGCACAGACATGGTTCTGGTCTTTAACTGCACACTTTGTTTAAAAGGAACTATAAAGTTTGGAGCATCGAGTTCTACAGGGATCGTCACATGCTTCTCATTTTGAGCCCTACAGCTGATGCTGGTCTTCGCTTTCCACAAGACTGACTGAAAGCTGCAACTAATATTTTTCCTTTTCTCCCTCTTCTCTCTGCTTGATCTTATCCAGATTGAGTTTTGCTGATTGGTCAATTTCTTTTCCCTTAAGAGTTTTGAGGCGGTTTTTGTTCTCGCTTTGCACGCTAGGTTGCCATCCAAATGGTTCACTAATTTAAAACGAGTGAACTGAAAATGGCCATGTTTCCATGAGTTTTGCTTTGCAGACACTCCGAAAAGTAAAATTATGAGGAACATGTAATCTTTAGACCTTTAGCCAAAGTCATAGACTTAGCAGCCACATCAACAAAAAAAAAAAAAAAAAAAAAAAGAATTCCTTCACTTTAAAATATTGCTAATTTTTTTTTTTTCTGTGGGGGAGGATTTTACAATTGAGTGCAAATGTTTGTGTCCAACAAGTTTTTTAGTGGTGGGAAAAAAATTCTAAATAAAAAACGATGCACGAATTCTGTAGCTACTAAAAATAAAGGTAATACGAGTTGCACAGTGAATTAGAGACATCAGACCACGTGCACCACAGGATTGGTGCAATTAAGGAATCATTTAGGCTGTTCACTTGGAGTGGCTTATTGGTCATACCTAATTTGTTTAGGATTGAGAATGTCTCAGTACAAATAGCGTTTATCGTGACATTGTCAGTGAATTGCAACTGTACATTATGTAAGGGCATGCAAACTTTTGCAATCGACTGCTCGCATTTAAATTTGCTAAGTGGTTGGAAACATTTTTTTGTTTCCAACCCCACAAATGGCTGGAATTTTTCTTAAGTCACTGAATAGCTGCCATCTTGTCTTTAGGATATCCATTCCTCTTGCATTAAAGTAAAAGAAACTACAACTTGGATGGGAATCCTGTTTCTGTCTCATTGTTTTTTTTTTTTTTTTTTTTTTTTGACCAATCATTGTGGTAAAAAAAAAAAAATCAGCAGAGCAGAACCAAGAGCAGAAACACGGTCATAGGACCGAATCCTGTTAAACTCTGCTTACTTTTTTTCACATACAAATCCCCAGTCCTGGAACTGTTGGGGTGTGTACGTGTATGCGCACGCGCGAATAGCAGCGAGTTGTGAAAGAGGCGTGTTGGGGCACATCCTAGCCACAGCATGCACAGAACATTATCAGAGAGGGAGTTAGCCTCAGGAGGAGTCAAGCACCTCCAACACACACACACACACACACACACACACACACACACACACGTATGGCAGTGTGTGCTGGAGGCGGAGTTCTTCTAAGCATGTGATTAGTTAACTGGCATCTGAGATTTACTAAGAAAGGGATATTTAAAGGCAGAAAAGCATTTAACCCAACCCACACTTTAGTGCTAAAACAATCGGAATTATTTTTCTTTTGTATGTACATATTCATTTACTTGCCACATTATTAGGAACTGTTCATTCGGTCAGTCATATGATCGGCCGGTCATGCCTTAGCAGCAGGGCACACCTTCAGAGCCTCAGTTCATATTCACATGAAACATCAGAATGAGGTTAAAAATCGGATCTTAGAGATTTCGATCGTGGCATGCCAGATGATCTGGTTTAAGTATTTTAGAATCGATTGACCTCCTGGGATTTTCATTCATTTAGAGTAGTCTCTAGACACAAAAACCTCCACAGAGCAGCAGTTCTGTAGGCGGCAACGACCTGATGAGAGAACTCAAAAGAGAATGGGCAGACTGGTTTGCGCTAAGCCAGACTGGTTTGCGCCAAACTTAGATGCCTATGGTAACTCAAAAACAACCACCCGTTGTATCTGTGGTGAGCAGAAAAGCATTTTAGATCATCTCAAACCTGGAGGTGTGAGGACTACAATAGCTTAAGATCACATCTGCCAGTCTAGAAGAAAAAGCAGAGTCTATTGTGAGCACACACTCGGCAAAACTGGACAGTTGACGATTGGAAAAATGTCACCTGGAACCTGACCCATCTTAGCTCTGGCCTTTTTTTAAATTCAGGAACGGTGTGTTGGAGTGCAAGTTCCCCTGGGCATGGTGCCTAGAAAAGGTGTGTGTGTGTGTGTGGGGGGCATTAATGCAGTTTACAGTACACAGCCTTCTACCCCTCCTGTGCATAGAACAAAGCCTGACATAAAACCCTATTCAATGAAACACGCTGCAAGGCTTTTGAAGGATTTTGTGTAAGGCATGATTCCAGGAATACATTTTCCTCCATTAATCTTTTTTCAAAAGTGGGCAGCTAACTGTATTTGATCCAAAGCATGCAGATGGAATTGCTTTATTTATGGGAGATATGTTTTCATTTATTTTATGAATTATACATAAAGCAGGATGTGTTGTTTAGAGTATTTTCAGATACTATTTTTTTTTCAGGTATGACTATCCTTTTGTATTATTACTGTTCTTTAGAAACCATGTCCTGCTTTTTCATCTAACATTTATTTAGGTCCAACAGGAAACGAGAAGAATTTCTTTTTATGGTTCATATGTATATATGCGTCCGTTATTGTATTAAGAAAAAGATTTGAATGCTGGCACAATGTTTTGTGTTCACACTAATTAGAAGAAGAATAAACAGTGTGTATGAGCGAATATTTCTATGGAATAGACACTAGACTAGATATTTCTTCTATGTTCATCAATAAAAGGACATGTCTCTGAATCGTGATTGAAATGAGGGGCTTTTAAAATACAGGAAAAAAACAGGTAAAATACCTGTGTTTTTTATTTACTGAAGTATAGTACACTTCCTCAACCAACCAATCCTTTCAAAAAACCAATCCTAGATTTGAGTGCAGTGTACAATAAATATTAAGGTTTTACATGTTAAATAGCAGTTTATTTGGAAATAAAAATTTTGTTAATGTTGGAACCTTTTGCAACATTTTAGGATTATTTTATTTTATTATTATTATTATTTTTTTACAAGAACCTAATTGCATAAAGGTGCATAACTTTTAAACAAATAGTTTGTTATAGCACCTGTTGATTTTATTACACTACATTTGGGGTGAATTCAGTAGAACTTAATGCAAAACTTTGTGTAGCTTTCCAACACCACATGTCCCCACAGACATTTGAAGAACACGCAGGGAGTAACTGTCAGATTTTCCTATAGTTCCTTTAATGTTGTTATATTTTGGCAGCCTTTCTGATAAGTTTTTGTCTTGTGCTTTGTCACCATGATTCTCCATTTTTTTTTTTTATATTTGCTGATGATGGTCTTTACATGGTTTCTGGTAAATGTGCACTGTACCTCTGTTTTGGAAATGCTTTTATACCCCTCTCCTGATCAATACCTTTTAACAAGACTGATAAAGGAATCGTGTACTTAAAAATAAATTACACAGTTTCGCATTTACCTTAAATGTGGCTGATAAGTAAAGACAGATTTGTTGTTAAGTTTGCATCTACAAGAGCGAAAAGGTTAAAGGTGGCCATCATTGGTCACACCAGTACAAAATCACGTTGGTGTATTGCTTACCAGGCAGGATCACTGTTAATTCTGTATGTTGAAGTTAAATCTCTGGTGAAGGAGGCTCCACTGACCAACTTTTTGGAAGTCACAAGGAAAAACCAATAACCTTTTTAATGTAATACTTCTAAGATGCAGGAGTTTCTCAGTAACATGACAGGCTCTGTTTTCGGTCTTACTAACTTATTGTGATAGAAATAAAGACTGTCTAGTAAAATAACAACTGTTTATAGCTGTTATTAATCACTGATAATAGGAAATATAAAGAGACTACAAAAGAGACAATGAGGTGTCATTGTTAAACCCCCTCCAAAAAATAAATGCAATAATTAGCATTTTCTGTTTATAAAGATAATTCTGTGTGTGTGTTGTATGAGTGTATTTATAGTTGTTAAAATGTTGTTTGGTAAACAGACTTATGGGATTGTAGTAAGGAAGGTTAGAAAGAATCTGTCCTTTATTCTTCTTGATGGAATGCTGATGATATTTTTGCGCGTCTGTGATACTGACGAGGTAAACATTGTGATCTTGGCACATGCTTTGTGCATTTCCATGCGCAATAAAAACTGCAATAAACACGTCGCACGGCTCCTTCACTCTGAAACCATATTCTCACGATGAATCGACGAATTAGACCCGCAGGATTGTCATCTTGCTTGTCCCTGGAAGAATATCGGTGTCGCCTGTTTGTCTGACACGCTCCGAGTGGAGAGTAAACACAGTATATTGTTGCTCCCATCTGTCATCAAGGCTTAGACAAACGGAATGGAGCTTGGCTTTATTTGGAGCCATATTGCACAAATCACAAGTCTTTCACATTAAAATGCAGTCCATGATTCAGTTTATCTGGTCAGTACTAATGACGTTCCTGTGCCCATGTGTTCACCTGTCAATCCGAAACAACTCAGACCGATCAGTCATGATTCTTAATGATTTATTAATCCGAAATAAAAAGCCTACGGACTGGGACGATATGTTGAAGGATCGAGTCAGTTTTCAAAGTGGCGCAAAGGTTTTCTCTCAAAAGCAAACAAGTGGAGCCGGTAAACATGTACCTTCAGTTTGCCTCTATTTAGAGAGGACGTGTGAGAGTTCACAGCTTTGTGTCAAATAGTTCAGGGTCCAGTCATAATTAGATATAGGATCTGCACTTAAAGACTTGCTAAGATGGTCATTTATCCAAGTGCGATTTTGTATTTATTAGTCCAAGTTGGAACAAGATTGATAGTTTGATATGGTATTTCTTTTTTTTTCTTTTTTTTGTGGAAGTTTTTCATTTCACACCACACCACATCTGGCCTTTCCTCCACGCTGAGACGGCATTTATTTATTTCATTTAGCCAGTTAAACAAAAAAAAACGTTTTATTTCAGGAAAACAATACTCCTCTAGGGCATTCACCTTATTCTAGGTGAATAAATTTTAAAACACTGTTTTTGCGTTGTAGTGCGAACTGAGATTTTGAGATCATGTGACACAGTCAGGTGAACCATTTAACTTAAAACAAAGAACTCTATAGTCTTGGATTATCTGCAGCAATAACTTAATTAACATTTGAAAAGGCTAGTGTAGATGGAGAGCGCTTTAAACGGAATTGTAGTGTTCACATGTATTCAGATTAATGTGACATGGCCTTAGGCTGAGGAGTGTATAAGACTGAACGCATACTCAGAACTCAATTTGTTGGCTGGAAATAATGTTACATGAAACAAACCTTTAACCGGTGTGCTTGAAAACAATCACAAGGGGAACCAGAGACCATTTACCAATTTTAAACATTGTATGTTTGATTTCTGTTACGTATACAGTAAATAAAGGCTTATACATAGTTCTGTATTATTACAGCTCTGTTTTTTGACTCCGTTTGTGTCTGTTTAGCACCCGAGTTCCATGTTGAAACTCAAAATACCTGGCATATTTGGTACACTTTAAATCGCTTTCTCACTAGCGTCAACTCACTTGGAGGTTGTTTTAGTCCGTATTCTTGTGATTTTCTCATTTTCCTAAACAGAAAAGGGTTTTGGGTCAAATGGATTGAATAGTGCATATGTGAGCGCTTACCCCCGAAACCTAGTTCTATATGTTCCTAATAGGTATAATTATTCTATAAGAAAAACTGTATTTATTTTCTGAATCCTTAATGCTTAGAGCAGCGCTGTAATCCAGAGGAAAGAAAATCTGAAACCCCAGCACATATTAGATCAAGTCTAAATCGTACTCAAGTTTTATGCATGATAATGTAATACAATCAAGAGCTCTTGAACTCGGAAGAAAGTTCCCGAGGGCCATGTTTGCGCACGAGATTGTGGCAGAGGTAAATCAGTTAAGTTGATTTATCGAAGCGTAAATGACCACAGAGGGACTGAAGCCATGTCCCATAATTAGGCTGTTTTTAGACTATTGATTTCTGCCCGGAATGTTCTTTAACACTTGTTCCTGTTGATGGATGTGGGCTTAACGCCATCTATAAGAGCGTCATTAAAACTGAGTCAATTCAGCCTTTTTCTAAATCCGTATGTAGCACGTGTGATGTAAGTATATAGTTGGTTGGAAACTTCTGATTTATGAATATAGTGTTATATGTGCATGAAATCAATAGAATAATGGGGCAGCGTTTTTCAAGAGACTAAAATACTCTAGATGTTTCTTCTTACCATAATGGCTCTGGCTTTTGAGTCGAAGTCAAGACGTGTCTGAGTGTAAAAGCTGTTCATTTTGCGAACATATTGTCAGTATGCATAAAAAAAATATTCAGCTGATTTCACTTTTTGCACATCTATTTTCTCTTGTAGATATTTACTGTGTGTGTGTGTGTGTGTGTGTGTGGGAGGGAGGGGAAGGGAAGGGTGGGAAGGGGGATGACTACACAATAACCCCGTAAACTCTCATGATCTCTTGGCGTGTCCATGCTTGCATTCCTTATTCTCGGGAACTGCATTCCTTTTTTTTCTCCATTTGTTAATTTTACTGTAGCTACTGAATAATTTACTGATTAATAAGATTTATGTTGCGTAACTGAATAACAAGTTGGTCTTAAATGGAAGTATAGGTTAATTGCAAGCCACTTTTTTTTTTTTTTTTTTTTAAGAAGTCATGATAAATATTAATAAAGTTACTTCTATATTATTTTCTTATAATACACTTAAATATGATTTTTTCAGCTATGTAAAATTTTATTTTTTTTAATATATATTCAGTGTGCATTGATGGATCTTCTTTAAGTAAAAAAAAAAAAAAAAAAAAGATAAACATTCTGACAAATCTCATTCGAGAAATACAGTATAAATATGTTAATAAAGTGTTTGTATGTTGTATACTGTGAACCTCTAAACAATCTTTCTGTTCTGCACCTTAAATCAGTTTCACATGTGAAGTTGTTAAACAGGAAGCTGGGGATTTAATAATTTATGGACTGCTGCGACATCGCGGTATTTATTTCCTCATATGACGTTGGGGGCAACCACCTGTGGAAGTGTGGACTCTGTTTCCCTTCATTCTTCTCTGGAGCATATAATACACTGAAATGCCACAGTTGTCCTACAGGGAAAAGCAGACGATACGATACAGACATGCCCAGACACAGTGTTTTGTGAAAGTAGGTTTCTTGAGAAAGATTCACTAAACGCAGACTTTTTTCTTTTTTTTGTTCTATAGTGGATTTTTAGATGAAAGTAGACATGTTTTTCCATGTTGGACTGTTGTCTGTGTCTTATGCTGATAAGCTAAAAATGCATTCATAAGATGACAACCGTGGTGAACGTCCATAACATGCTTGTTGCAGTGCTGGGAGTGATTAGCACCATAGTTCATTATGCAGGCAGGGTGGAAGGATTGCGAAGCAGAGCCAAAAAGAAAAGGCCTGAACCATTTAGTGGTCAGAACAGGATGGGCTGCAGGATGCCCCCCCCCCCCCCATCAGTCTGCAAGTCAGTTCTGCGGAGTCAGCATTCGGCACACAAAAACGGAATTCAGGAAAAGTGCTCTCTCTCTCTCTCTCTCTCTCTCTCTCTCTCTCTCTCTCTCTCTCTCTCTCTCTCTCTCTCTCTCTCTCTCTACGAGTTGCCCATCCTCCCCCTCACTTTTTCCCCTCCCTCAACAGCTTGCTCCCTTCCCCCCTCATGAACTGACATTCTAGAAGAAACATATGCTGCTAGTCCCACAACAGCTTGTGTCGCCTGAACGGGAGCAAGCCGAGGGAGGAAAGGCTCGTCTGGAGGATGGGATGGGGAGGGGGGCTGGACGGAACTGCGACAACATCCAAAAGTCCTCACATTTTTGACACATTTTGGCTGCTCAGTGGTTTGTGCGCCTTTATAAAACTATAAAATCTTCAGCATGCAAATGACCTCACTTTGGCAAGTCTCTTTCGTGACTATTCTTAGACTTTTGGCAGTGTTCTTGAGCTATCAGAAGGCAACATGTACAAAGGCCCTGCCTTCAACCAAGTCAGAACAAGAAAACCAGGTTCCACTTGGCTACAGTATGAGTTTTTTTTTTTTTTTTTTTTCATTTGGAGTTACCGATAGTGCTTTGAATGTTTTGCGAGCAGCCGTGTTGTGCGTCACACAAGCGTCTGACATGATTTCCGTCCAGACTTAAGGGGCGGTTTGAGGGGACGGACAGCTGGGCTGAAATTGGCTCGCCTGTAAAGGCCTTTTAGAGAAGAAAGTCTGCTGCTTTACAGGAGATGCCAGGTGGTTTTGGCCAAGTGTTTTAAGGTTATATGCTTGCTGCCTCCTTGTTCGACCCAGCTCATTTCTCAAGGCAATTGGATTCTTCTCAAAGTCTATTGAAAATACATCTGAGGAAAATAGAAACATGATCTTAATATCAGGGGAAATTCAGAAGCTGCTTTTGCTATATTAAAATAAAACATTTGTTATTGCTCTTAACAAGAAAGCTCTCTTACTGCAATTTCTATTAATTTTTTTTTCTAAGTGCAAGTTGATAGAATTTGTGTGCTGGTTTTGGCCAGTATCACAATTTGTAAAATAGCTTTGTGTTTCCAATGGATTGGAGTCTTAACCTGTTTGAGTAGTCAGGGAATATAAAACTTATTATACCATGTTTCCATGTGTCCCGTATATAAAGTAACGTTCACCATACATTTAAAAATTACGTTTGGGTCATTAGATATGATTTGTTTTGAGCTAAGCCTTAACGTGCATTTACTCAAACACTTAAAATATTGCTTCCCTTTAATTATGGTACCTTTTAAATGGGACATTGTGTGACTGAAGGGTGCTAGAGCCACCTAGAAATGCTGCCTAAATAGATAGCCTCTTCACAAATAAGACACTAGGAGTAATGGTGGTCTTTTCGAAGTGTCACAGTTGAATATATTTTTTCTCATTAAGCACAATGAGCTTTTCCTAAGGTCCTTAATGTACTATTATTCTTCTCGTTCCTGTTTTTTTACTATTATTTAAATATTATAAGAATTAAAAAAAATACTTTTGTCATTTAAAGGAAGACCACAAAAGAAGGCCACATTGATTTCTATTGGTGTATGGAACGACTGTGCTTGACATTGCCTGACCGCCATTTTTTTTTTCTTACTGTCAGGTCTCACCCTAGTGCGCTCCAGGCTTTGGCTTGGAGGTCCAAACTGCCAAAATTGATCCCAGCAGCTGGAGCGGCAGCGAAAGCCCTGCCGAAGACATGGAGAGGATGAGTGACTCTGCCGAGAAGCCTATGGACAATGATGCTGAGGGTGTATGGAGTCCTGACATCGAGCAGAGTTTCCAGGAAGCACTTGCCATCTATCCACCCTGCGGTCGTCGCAAGATTATTCTCTCTGATGAAGGCAAGATGTATGGTAAGACCTCTGGTTCACTTTTTCATTCTTTTGAACACAAAACCTTTAGGAACTTTAGTAGACAATTAAAAAAAAATAAAAATTATTAGGATTAAATGGACTCGGTGGTTTACCTTAAAGTGATCAAGGTGTGGAAATGGGTTGAACAATAAAGTACATATAACTCGCTAGCTAGTACAACATGCTGTCAGCAACCTGGACCGTCCACTTGCACAATGTGCTACCTAACAAATTAAATTAGTCTACCCCTGGATGATAATTAGGATGATTACAATGCATTGGGAAGTTTAAAATGACTTTTACAGCCATGTTAAAGTAGTGAACAAATGAAGCTAAGAGTTGATTTTTCTCACAAGAGCTAAATAATGATTCCTTACTGGAGATGTACTGCCCATTGGACAGGTCCTTCAAAATGTCTGAAATCAAATTAGTCCAATGGAGGTTGTGTGACAAGGAACCACCAGGTGACCTCTATCCTGCTGGGCACCACAAATAATCCAGGACGGGATGTTGGGATGTGAGGAATTAGACGGAAGGAAGAATGAGTGTACAATAAATAGAAAAATAACACAGTCAATGAATTATTGCTTGCCAGTTCGGTCATGTAGGAAAAGTGTCCGAGGATCATTGATGGAATGGTTTAGAGGTCTGGCTAAGATTTGTCAGTGATGGGTGGGGTAAAAAAAATGACAGCTCAGAAAACCAGTGTGCTTTAAATGGAGCTCAGAACTGATTCGTTAACGCAATAATGTTCACAGCTATTGGAGGAAGAATGAGACTAATCGTCAGTCAGTAAATTAATGTGTTAGCCCGTCTGGCCTCTGCGGACCTCAGCAGTAGTATTTATTTGCTGGCTGTTGTGGAGAGCTCGGAGTCTATAAGTAAAGCAGCATGAACTATTAGTCAGGAGCAGATGGCACCACGGTTGCCACCAGCTGCGACAGACACCCCCACCCCCCCACCCAAAAAAAAAAAAAAAAAAAAAGAACCGCTTCCACCCACCCCTTTTCCAAAAACCCTGGCTAGGTGATGTCATGGAAAGAGGGCATATTTTCTTGCATAGTCTCTCGCTGCCTGTCAGTGTCAAGTGAAAGCCGAAGGCCCTCAGGGGGGCGTCCTTTGCAGCTGTCATGTGACCTCTCCGGCCAAATGAAATGTAATGTTTAGGAGTCGCAGCGATGGCTCTCAGCTGCCACTACAAAGAGGTTTTCAGCACACACACACACACACACACACACACACACACACACACACACACACACACACTGCAGCCCCTCCTCCTTCTCCTTGTACACCAGGAGTGCCAGAGAAACTCACTCGCACACTCTCTGCCTCGGATTAAAGCATGACAAATGGCTTGGCCTGGTGAGTTTTAAATGATTAACGGCAAGTACAAGAGCAGCCAGTGCTCACTGATTTACAGATAGCCAAAAACAACAAAAAGAAAAAACCCTCACTATAAATAAATAAAAATGGTTCCTATGCCACCATATGCGAGACAAAAAATACATATTATAAAAGTAAAATAATAATAAATAATAATAATAATGGAATAGCCAGAATAGAATAGCCTTTATTTGTCACATATACATTACAGCACAGTGAAATGTTGTTCTTCGCATATCCCAGCTTGCTTGGAAGCTGGGGTCAGAGCGCAGGGTCGGCCATGATACAGCGCCCCTGGAGCACACAGAGGGTTAAGGGCCTTGCTCAAGGCCCCAAGAGTGGCAGCTTGGCAATACCGGGGCTTGAACCCCCGACCTTCCGATCAGTAATCCAGCGCCTTAACCACTGGAGCCACCACTCCCCCTCAAATGTAATATGAAATACTATAATATACTAAGTAAAAAATAAATGACAAAAATATCCCATCCACCGCATGCAAAAATACACAATAGTATAAAATATATTAATAAATGTATATTCGATGAAACTTTTCATATATTCTTTTGTTATAAATATACGGTAATAAATACAAAGGAAGAAATACAATTAATTACATCCACATATTAGTCAGAAATAATTTCTGGGAATTGTTATTAATTGCAAAAAGAATACTGAGGTGTTAAGTAGTCATAGTGCTATTTTAAGTGTGTATGTGTTTGTGAAGTTGTGTTGGTCTCGATGACCCGACTGGATGGATTGGGCAGAGGTCAGCTGTGCCAGATGTTCAGAGTGTCTGGTTGCATGTGCACTCAACGGCCTTTCCCTAACTACTGGCTTCCTAGTGACAGACATGCAAAATGACCTGAAAACCTCCTTATTGGTGTGAATAGTGAGCATAGCGGTCGTGTTTACACAGTGCCCTAAGTGTGCTCAGGGGGAAAAAAGTGAGCAGTACCAGTAAGCAAAGTTTTTGCTTTTATCCAGAGTGAGCAAAGTTGTTTTCTGAGTGATGAGGTTGAGTGTTTGTATTGTATGTATGTATGTATGTATGTATGTACGTGGGTGTCTTAATAATATTTGTCAACATTTGAACAGTTTACATTTTTAAAACAATTTTAAATAAATTGCCTGCTTGGTTAAATAATATATTAAAATAATGTTTATAATATTTTATAAAAAATATAATAAAACAAATGAATGCAATACACTTTTTATTACATTAAATAAATTGATTAATCAATTGAATTGGCACAAATTCAATTGATTAAAAATATAGAGTTAAATAAATGGAAACAATTAAATGAAATAGATTTTTATAATTTTGTTGTAAATTATTTTGCTAATACAGATGTGTGTGTGTTACATTTAAAAATAAAGTTTTGTAACTGTGCTACTTATTTCAGCATACTTTAACAAATGTCATCATTCCTTCATTCATTCACTTCCTCGCTATGCAGAATTGTCAGGATTTTCTCCTTTTAAGGGAAATTCTTGAAGCTGGACGGTAGCTAGCGGCTAACACTAGCACTTTGGATTTAATTTGGATATTGAATTAATGCTATTGATTCTTTAGCGTTTTCATGTATACGCAAAACAAATCTTATTTACACTATGTGAGTAGCCGCAGCAACGCTACTCTAACTCTAGTTTATTTTTTTATACCCCTGGCGTAGTTTTGTATGTTTTGAAGTTTAATAATAATTGTTACTTGTGGACCTGCACTTTATACATTCCTGAGAAAACTTGGATTTTATCTATGTACCGCACGTAAAAAGGATTGCATACGGTACCGAATGTGTACCGAACTCGAAAGCCCTGTAAATTAGAATTTTTACTGCTGGAAATCTGTGATAACCAAACCCATTTAGTGCATTTAATTGCCATATTACATCAAAATACAAATATATAAATGAAATATAAAAAATTAAATTCAAATTACTTTAAAAAAAGCTAACGGCATTTGTGGTGTTTTCTTTGTTTTAGTTGAAATGATCCCAAACTTTGGAAACTTCTTATTGTATTCTTTGGCCTGAATCTTCTCTTTGCCCCTTTCCTGTTTTATCTCCGTTCCTCCATTTTTCATTCTGCAGCGTCTTCTGTGCTACCTGTCCAGGGGTCTCATTTATGAACGTAGTGTACGCACAAAACAAGGCTGAAAACGTGCATACTTCGCTTTCCATGCAAAGTTTGTGATAAAAAAATATAACTTGACTGGAGAGAGTGCGCTGCTGTAAATAAACTCTGACCCCTGCATATGTACAACGTGGAAACACAGAATGTGAGATGGGGAATTGGAGACACAGATAACGTGCACAACCTTTGCGTGGAAAGTGACGTGCGCACGTTTTTCTAGCCCTGTTTCGTGTGCACGACATTTATAAATGAGACCCCAGAGTGGTCCAGAGTTTAGCGAGGGGTGCGTCAGTAATAATGGTCCGTGGGGAAACAGTGCTCTGTGTGTAGTTAAATAGACTAAATGAAGCATTGAGGCAAATAATTTGCCTCGGTGCTTTTTTGTATTCGGATTACTTGAGGAATTGTTTCAGAAGTAATATATATATATAAGTGTGAGAGAGGGCAGGTCTGAAAGGCAGAGTGTGGGTGTTATTTTTCTTCCGGCGCTGTGCCATACTTTCACTGCCGAAACTAGTTTGGCGGGAATGGCAGAGATCTGAAGGTGGCAGATTGCGGCTCGGTGCTCTTTGTAGGGGCCGGGCTCGTCTTTCAGCCATGCAGCTGTCGCTGGACTCCCAGTGCCAAAACCATCGCGCCGTGAACTGTGACCCATGCACTCGCTCAAGCATTAACAAGGGCCGTTACAACTGTCAAAACAAGCAGCGCCGTCTGTCAGCAGGAGGCCAAGCAAATTAAAAATCCGGAATTTGTTAATATGTTTTGTGTGTGCAAATCACAGGATGAGTCAACACCTGTATAGTGCCTGTCTGTGTCATACTCACAAATCAGAGCTACTACATACACTACTGCACTCTATTTTTAAAGAATTATTATAATAACATATTCATTCATAATTAAAAGGGAATATTTAATAATTCTGTAAGATGAGACTCCTGTCCTGGTCTTAACAAGGCTCACTTTCAAAAGACAACATACAAAGCTTGACAAGTTTTCACATAAAGAGTAACCTGCATGCTATAATTAGTTTTGCACAAAGGTCAGGGTTAATATTTAACCTTTAGTTCTTTTATTTCAATACAAGAAAACAGACGAAATGTTCATTCAGCAGGTTACTGCAGATATTATTGAGGCGAAGTACTTCTGCAAGCCAGACTATGCTAGTTAAATGGCTAGCTCCTCTTAGATGTTTGTTTGGTAAAACCTAGATTATAAGAAGACTTTGTACTCCTTTAAAAATGTTTGCTCTAAAAAACTCTTACTCGCTGTGAAATCTCCACAGCAGGGATAAGGGGGGTGTTTATATATTCAGAAACTTTCTGCTGCAGCTTGTGCTAACCTACCCAGCTAACTGGGACATGAGGAACAAAGCATTAGTATTAGTCAGTTTTACCGTATTGGTCATTTAAATAACAATAAAATATTCAAAATTCCAGTTGATTTCTACTGTGTGTGTTGGCACGTTAGATAATCTCAGTGACTGTAGAGAACCTGGGATAAGAGAAGGGCATGAGACAGGTTTATGGGCATTGGGTGTTAAAATTAGACGTATGTTTAGAAAGAAATCGTTATTTTTGTCTGTTATTGTATCTTTCTAATGCGTTTTTCAAGATACACAATTGGATATAAAATAATTGAAAAACAATCCTACGCTTTTTTGTGTTGTAACATCTGACTTCAGTCGTCTTGTGGCATTCAGTGTGAGATTTTCAGCCTAAATTAGTCAAAGATGGCATGCTTCATGCCTCCACACTCCTTTTTAATCATTAGTTTCACTACTGCTCTACCTCTGCAGTCAGACCCGTAATGAGGTCTGTCTTCATTTAATTTACTAGAATTATACTTCAGTATGGGTTGCATTATTGTTTTAAACGGTTTAAAGAGTAAGAGAACCGGCATCATGCAACACAGTGGAGATGTAAACCAATGCCATATCTTCAGCAAAATGGGTGTGGCATAAATATTAAATTTTTTTTTTTTTACATTTTATTTATAGTCAAAGACACTGGGGTACAAATTTCTGCAGTGTCAGCATGGTGTGTAAATTTAGCACCTGACAGTTCCACAGACTCCGCTACATCACTCGACACATGAGTTATATCTTATTATATTTATAATTGCAAATTAAATGGTGCCAAATAGATGCAGTCGATCTGACTCTCGTCTTCGTAGACATGCAAGAAAGTGTCATGTTTAGTTCAATGATTTTGTTTTGTGAACAGTTTGTTAGCAGAATTATATATTGTGCTGTGTATCGTTTGTCATAAAAAAATTTTCTCAAGTATCGTGAAAGGACAAAACTATCAGTATCGTCCAGCCGAGTGCGTACACTGTATGGTAGGGAATTAATTTCTGGTCTTTTTAAATGGTCCCCTTTCTTATCAATGCTTTATTGAAATGCTGTTTTTGTGGTGGGCTGTTTCTCGAGAATACCACCGGAGCTGATGAGATCTGCTTCAAGTGGCCCTTGATGCTGATGAAGCATGTTGATTGGCCCCAAGACACTGTGATAGGTTTTTCTTTTTTCCTCTTTTATTTAAAGAGAGGCGAGGCCTCGGACACTGGACCACAATCGAAATCTGCTTTTGATAGGGCGGCTGCTGCACTTTTCCCGGCATGTGTTAAGGGGCGGAGGCAGAGGAAGCAAGAGACACAGGTATTCCAGCAAAAGAAAGAGAGGGATTGCACATGTGCTCTCTGCTGTCCTGAGTGCCTTTAAGCCCTTTGTTCCCCTGGCTGAATGCAGTTAATTAGCAACAGTTACTATAGCAACTGCCTCTCGCTTCAAAACAATGTCTCATTTTTTTTTGCAGCTAAGCTTATCGTACTGTTTACCTGAAGCGCTCGCCTCTGGCTCCTTGCCCAGCCTCTGAGGTTAATTGTGACAGCAGCGAAAAAACATCACAACCGCTGCTTTGTGAAGAGAGAGAAGTGTGGGTGGGGGGAGGAAGAAAGAGACGAGAACCCTCAGCGGCGAGAGCCGAAGACCCAGCACTTACATAATTCACCTGCTTTGCGAGCCTCCATTCAGCCTGGCCGCAGGCAATTACATACCCTCTGGAGTACATCACTGCACACATGGCCAGATGTGAAACATGACAAGAAAAGCAAAATGGGACATTGAGATCAGAGAAAATGTATTTAATGGAGGTTATTGTGTGTGCGGGAGCGCCTTGTGTCAAATTGCTTTGAATAATGCACCCCTCGTAAGCTGCTCTCTCTAATGTGTCTTGAAAATTTTTTTCGAGTATCTTTGTAAATTTGTAAATTCTACAGAAACTTCTTACTTTTTTTTTTTTTTTAGTCTTAACCTGATTTACAACATATGGCTTGTCTCCATGCTTTTGTCATATATGATAAGGATGCAAATATATAGATTTTTTTTTTTGTTTCCAAAGAGAGAGTCCATCTCAATGTCTGGGAAGGGACAGAATAAAAAAAATGAATTTTTAGTTTGACCGATACTATGAAGATGCCTAAAAGCCACCATGGCATATCACTGCAAGCGAGAAACCCACAAGTTGGCTACAGATACGTTCTTGGTCAAAAAAAAAACAATTATCAAACATGACAATGGACAAAAAAAAATCCATGTAACTTCGTTTGTGCATATGTGACTGTTTTCTGTACTGATGGATGTCTAAAGAAGGGTGTAATGATTTTCTTTGTTATTAGAGATTATTTAATGTAGGATCTCTACATGGAGGACCTGTTATTTTATAGTTTGTTTTTAAAAATCTGTGAAGATCTTATTGGGATTATTGCTTCTGTGCAGTGTAACAAGTTATAATCTTAAAACCTTGGTGAAATTGCACAGTCTCGGTCCGGAGTCTACTCTGATAAAGCAGTCTAAATATCACAGTATGTTTTGGATGATGCTCAGGAGCACATGCAGGCTGTTATGATTATTATGTGTGAAAGGACCATCTGTTTCAGGAACTGGGTGCTTTTAGCGGCTGCTATAAGGCCCTGGCCACCCGAGCAGTATTTTACAGTGCATCTGTTTGCTTAGGAGGTGGCGAGCGTTAATCATATTGTGGGTTTTTTTTTTTTTTTTTTTTTTCTCTCTTTTGGGGTGGGTTTTTTTTTCCCCTTTTTTCTTTTCTTTTCTCTCTCGATCGTGACCCAAAAGCTGTAAGATGTTTCGCGTCAGAATCAAGGTCCATGCATAAGAGCAGATCGGACCTGTTTGCCGTGCCGCTTTGATGAGGCATTTGTTTTTGCCCTGCTACTGACACGCCGCACACTCAGTCATCTCATCAGGGCCAGGCGGCCGTCTCAGACGAGCACTAAGTGGCACTTGGTTTGCAGAGCTGCTGTGGCTCAGTTAAGCGTAATAAGCGAGCCTGGCCTCCCCCGTGGACCGCTGCCGCAAACCCGGCCACCCGCTGCGAGGATAATGAGGAATTCTGAGATCCGCTCAGGCTCCCTGTGCTACCTGCGTTCAGTCCGCGAATGGAGTCTGGAGAACTTCAGCCTCATACGCACTCTCACACACGTACACACACCACCTATACAATCCCTTACTTTTATCGGCACGCCGTTGTGGCTCGGAAGCAGCCCAGTAGCTTTTTACACCTGCGAAAGACACGTTTCCAATTACACTGCGATTACTCTTCATCGTGTGAAGATGAGTTGCTGTCTTTCTCAGTGCAAGCAACTGGTTGGGTTAATACAGTGAAAGTTTTTTCCTCTGGTGTCACATGGATATATCCTTGGTTCAGATTCGTATCAGTTCTAAAGAGCAAAAGGATTTAGCATCTGCATCCAGTCATCATTTTTTGTTATAATGAAATGTTTGCAAGGACCTAGAGGTTGATTTATCTCATGTTGTCCTGTAGTATTTACATGTCTTCAGTTTAACCACAAAATCTTGTACTGTGGTGTTGGTAAAGTAATTTTCTCCTAGTGTTGTTTTGTCCATTTGACACCTTTTGAGCTAGGCAAAGACTGTAGTGAAAAACATATGGTTTCTGAAAACATGTCCCCAAGTGACACACTTCCCTGCTCTTATTTATGTTTTACTTTATCGTGCAGACCCAATTCTTTTTTATAACAGGGTATTTTAAATATAAAAAAAACTTTTTATAAAGAGAATTGATGGTTTTGGCCTTCTACTGATTTTAGTGAATGGCTCTGTTCTATGTCATTTATTGCTTCAAAGCCCTGAAGATTCTTCATATCTGAAAACTGCACAGCTCCTGTTTATAGGTAGACATTTTGTGAAAAATTGTATTGTTCTAAGCAGTATTTGTCAAGCTATATACATAAAATCAGACAGACAGAATTTAAGAGCTAAGTAATCAAACCTGAACCCTTGGTTACTATAATAATTTTTCTACTACACTTGTTTAAAGATTTGTTCTTTGATCCAGCTGCATCTTTAAAAAATAAAAATAATAATAAAATATTTGTTTGTACTGACCAGTTGAAAGCACTTGTTCTTCAGGTTAGCTGAGCCATCCCATGCTCGACTGCCCACCTTAAACCGACTGCCCAAGGCATTCGTCACTGCAGTCTGGTTACACTGCGAGATGTAATTTTATTGACAACCTTTTTTTTTCTCCCAAAACATGTTTGTAAGATATATAGCTGAAAGACTTTGTCTCCTCAATCCTCGGTCAGTTTTGGCCTTTGACATTGGTATAAAAAAACAAAACCATGACCCATCTGAGATTTAGTTTCCTAATGAATTCCAGAGCAAGAAAAAATAAAGCTTTGTTGTTTTTTTTGGTCCCAGAAGACCGTCGTGTGGCTTTTTTCGCTTTGCAAGCAATCTGCCGCTTCAGACTTCACACTGGTTCCTCATCAGTGTGGAATGTGGTGGGAGAAATCTCGTATTGCTCTATTAGCGAAAGCGCACACAGTTATCACGTAAACTCAACAAAAGCTACAGATGATAGAGAGCTTTCAAATTTATCTAGGAATGTAAAACATTTGCACTTTAGTCTTTTCTCTTTATCAAGTAAATGGCTGTAGTACAAGACCCACAGATGTACCAGGAAATCTTTGGACTTGCATATTAATTTTAATAATTAATACATGTTATAGATCAGCATTTTGAAAAGTTTAAAAGTAGAAGGGCAAGCCTTCCATGACACAAAGATTCTTGTCCACTGTTTTTCATGGCAGATAGTAATCATGATGACATTGACATTTATGCTTTACTTCATCTCTACCTAAAAGATGCAGCAGCGCTTTACTTCTTTAGCTTGTCCAGCTCTCTTACTTCCACCTCTATCTTTACACTTTGCTCAAACAGATTAGATTCCAAACCCTGTTGCAAATAAACATATTTGTTCTCATCTCATAGATTGCTGAAAAGCAGGGCAACACTGTGCACATGTTCTATAGCTTTAACTCTAAATCCAGCATTTGCACCAACATCTATACTGCTTGGGCTACTTTGGATTTCTAATTAGCATGACCTTGAACATCACTCAAAGATTTTACACAAGAAGAGAAGCTTTTGCTCTTTTATTTTAATAAGCTAATGTCCTGTGTCCAGTGTCAATGAAATACAGTACCAAGGAAACATTCCTTTTTACCAGCATTGTCATTGTGTAGATTAGGTTTTTTTTCTTTTTAGTCTATAGTCTTCATTTTTATTTCAGACGTCACTGGGGCGGTTTGTACAATCTAATTAACCAAAGACCATGAAAGTTCACTTCATTGGTCTTTTGTACTCTTATTTGCCAGGATGTGTGTGATCTCCATATGCAGGTCTACAGTAAGCAAGTCTGAAGGAGCGTTACTTAGCGTTTGAGAGGGTATGGAGTGAGTCCAGCAGAGCAGACAGCCTGTTCAGTAACTGGTTTCAGGTTGCACAGCTCCAATTGGCTGCTTTTGTGTGTCTGAAACAGAGTGCTTTGTACCATTTAAAGACATAGTCTAATGAAATGAATGATTTGCTGTAATTGAAATAAAGGGATTCGGATCATTTTACATAACCATTATTATTTTTTGGCATCCTGATTGTCGAACATTACATGCATTACTGAGATGTGTTCTTAAGAGTTTTAAGAAGTAAAGGATTTGATTTGGAATGCTTAAACCAGTGTGGTGGAAAAAAAAGGAAAATTCCCATGCAATTTGCAGCTGTGAAGACATTGATTCAGGCCTGGAGCCTGAAGAACCAGAACAGGATCCGAAGGGAGTGCAACATGGGTGTGTGTGGTGTGTGTGTGTGTGTGTGTGTGTGTGTGTGTGTGTGTGTGTGTGTGTGTGTATACGAAGCATCAGGGTCATAAAGTTTGGCTTTTCATTTACACATATTGGTGCCTGCTAACAGGTTTCTCTTCATGTTCAGATGCAGGATTGATCCTGAGAGATTGAAAATATTGATTTAACCCTGCGTCTGACTGTGTGCGTGCTGGGAGGTGCTAGTCGGCGGCGTGTTCACACATCAGCAGGACTTGAGTTCCACCGTTTCTCCAAACCTCTTGGGACTCCTCATTACTGCCTTGCATTTTCCCTTCTCTCTCTTCCCTTCTCTTGCTCTCTCTCGCTCTCGCTCTCTCTCGCTTTATTCACCCCCCTGACCAGACCTGCCTCAACAGTAATGTATGTGATGATGATGATGATGATGATGCACTTGCGCCTTCTAATTGATAGAGCAAGGCCATGGAGGACTGGCTGCATTAATTGGCCTTCTGGGAGCTTGTGCAGATTCAGCGAGGTTGGAGTGGCTTCTGCTCTGCTGACTTACACTGAGGAGTGGAGAGAGAAAGGACAAACATGGCCAAGTTGAATCCCCTCCCCACCTGCGGCTGTGCTCTGGGGATTTACGAGGGGTCATCTAATGTAATCCTCTCTGTCTTAAGAAGGACCTGGGTGAGCACCTGCAGATTTCTGCCGTTGGCTTGTCTGTTTGCACAATGGATGTTCGTCATTAATCCCCAGCCTCCCGACACCCTTCGTCCGCCTGAACGTCCATAATTCAGGCTTTTAGCGCTAACCCAGGTCACCAGGAGTTAACTATCGATTCCATTTTTGTGTTTGGAAACTTTGTATTGATTCCTAAAAGGATATTCATTACACTTAAGTGTCTTTTAATAGAGCATTTAAATGAACTGCAGTCAGGTGTGACTCATAAGACATATGATCTATTACTAAGTCTTAAATCTAACACTGACACTCAACCTTATTTTATAGTAAGTTATCTCATAAGTAACTGCTCTCTGACCTTTCACAGGAACTCCTGTGACTCAGAGAAAGCTCACAGCTTGTTGCCTAAACGCTCTGTTAACCGTGAATACTCTCAGATCCGGCTTGTATACCACGCCATTATTTGCTGCACAAGAGCAGCGTTTTAGAGTGACAGTGAATGAGTAGCGTATATAGTCAGTAGGTGTGATGGTGGAATGTGAAACATTAGTGGTTTCTTTCAAGCATGTAGTACTTTCTGATCTCTGCTAGCTCTAGACCACAGCTGCAAGCTTTTCGAATTCGCTTCCTATAAATGCTCTCTCAGAGGAAACGCGTGTTGTATTTTCTCACCAACCTTCATCTTTTGGTTGATGTGTGGTTATATTGAATTAAAGTGGTTTTGTTGCCTTTTATCCCTTTTTTTTTCAGCTTTGACATTTTTCATAAACCTTCTTGCTTGGTTGAATATTGGCCAAGAATTAATGCTTTAAAGAAAGGATTGAAGGTGAATTGTGACAATTCAGTCTGGTTTCAAGGGATTCAAGATTTGAGAAGTAGATTTTGTTCCATGCAGCATTTTCTTAAATTTAAAATCGCTTATTTTTCCCTGGGCACCTTTTGAGATACAACACAAATTGATGGGCAAGTATAATCTATTAATGTTTGTCTTTTCTGTTTTTAAGCATTTCTGTGAAATAAATTGCGCTGCATTTAGGAATGGTTATGGGAATTGCAGAATGAAAAAAAGCATTAAATGTCATTTGCAGAAAACCCCAAGTTACAGTTTCACTCTATTTGGGAAAAGTCAACATTGGCAAGTGGCAAATTATGGATAGAAGAGAAGACCAAGTGTGTATGTGCGAAAAACTAGACAATGTTTCACACACTGAGAAGCAGATGGCATGGGGGGCTAAGGTCTAAGTAGACTGAGAACTCCCAGCAGACCCACAGTTCACCAGGTCACTTTGCACAACATATAGGCTTGAACCTTGAGCTTGTAAAGCCAGGGGTGAGTGGGAGTGCAGCATTGTGACCCAAAAAGAAAGACGGGTGTGGGTGTGAATGCTCTAGAATAAGGTGTGGTGACTTTGGCCTTGAAGCCTTTCCTCAGTCTTGGTCATCTTTAAAGCCTGGGCCCCACCACTATTTAAGAGCTTAAACTAGCCATATTTGGCAGCTGGTTGGCAGGAATCAGATGTTGGGCTCTGCAGCTGTTATCCAGTGCAATTTTTAAAAGGATTTCATTGGTTGCATACACTTGGTTTCAATTATGACTGAGAGTAGTACTTGATAACCTATGAAACCCAAACTTATCCAAGAGGTCAGATTTACCATGCATTTCAGAACAAGAGCTCTTGCCACTGGTTTTGCTTTTCTAGTCACTTTGAATTTATTGAAATAGTTGAGCTGACTGGTTTAGTAATGTTTTTTTTTTCTTCTAAAAAGCTTTATAAATGTGGGTGTTGCTTTAAGTACACATGCTTTCAATATAAATGACGTGCATGACAGCGCTTTCAACACAAAGGGTTTTGGTGAGGAAATTCCTGGATATATTTTTGGTCTTCAGTATGATACTACATTTGAAATCTTAAATGCATCCATCATTTCAATGTCAAATCTCAATGCTGTTCAGCTTTCAATGCACAAGCACTTTTCTTTGTTTTTTCTTTTCTAAAATGCCTCTCATCTTCACCAGTCGTGTTTCTTAGAACTTGATCACATTTATTAAAGGCTTCCTATCTCCAGATTATACAGACACCAACACTTTCAGGGTTCCTATCCCTGCCAATGAACCTTGGAGTCTGGAGGTTGCCTGAATGCCTCTATATTGTTGGTTTAGTCCATTCTAATGCTAATGTCAGCCCAAGACCCTTGAGTCATCTATCATGCATGACAGGAAAGCAGGAGTATTGTTTAGGCATGATGCCCCACACTGGAATAGGACAATTGCCTCCATTTCTTTCATTGTGAACAAGCTACATCTACTTAATGTTCCTGCACTAACGTGTCTGGATTCATTGTACAAGTACAGTACATTTTAGACAATGTGTAATGTCCTCTTTAACAAACTGGCAAGTAAGTGCAACCTTGACAAGTCATTTTCCATTAATGCACACATTTCATCAAGAGATTCTTCAAAGATTTTTGCTTTTTGTCCAAAAAAAAAAAAAAAAAAAAAAAAAAAAGCCCAAGGTCTACATCATTGTCCCAGATAATTGCACTTTAGTTTATATCCAGTGGGCTTGTTGAGTATTCGTGGGGACTAATTAAGGTTAAACACAGGCAAAATTATTATCGTGGTTCTTCTGTCACAAGTAACACTTACCAAGTTACAACCTAGAATTAATGACAGATTTCGATGTGGTGCTGAGATCAACCAGAGCTCTGTACATTTTGAAAAACTCTCTTGTTTCTCAAAGTGCTGTGCAAGGCAAAAAAAAAGCCACATGAAGAGATGCTTTGCATGTGTGCAAGTGCCGCTGGCTCACTCTCACACTGTGCTAGCACAATCCAGCATGCACTGACATCATCGCTGGACCAGATGTGTGCATGGCCTTGCCTGTTAAACCATAGTACTACAGGAAATAAATGCTTTGCTAACAACATTGCTCTGCAGCTTTATTTTGCAATCGAATAATGCCAAATAGTGCTTGAATACTCTTTAATTGCTGAAGCTTTCCTTTGATTAGATCATCTGTTTTGTTGAGATGGCAGGAAGTAAGATGGGACCACATTTTTACTTTATTTTCCTTTGTGCAAAAGCAATGGCAGTTTTCCTTCATCCTCTTTTCCTTCATCCTCTTTAAGTAGAAGTCGGATATTAGTGTTGGCAGTGGTGGAGAGGAGTATGGCTGAGAACTGGAGGGAAAGGGGAGGGGTGTGCCACGTGTTGCTTAATCCAGGGACAAGCCTATAGATATTCTTTACCACCAGTACATTCCCAAAATCCAAATCTTCAACGACAGTTCTTTAACTGCTGTGATTATGAAGTACATAATATACACATTTTCTTTTTTATTCACTGTAATGGCTTGCTCATTTAGTGGCACTTCAGTTTAAGACTTTGGCTCAAAGAGCAGACCTCAAATAGTGGGCAAGTCTAGACTCATTAATTAAGAATACAAATTTATGCTTTTGAAATAAAAGTTCAAATACTGCTTGCACTGTGCCAGTTGGACTGTTTGGGCGATCCTGAGAAAGAAGCAATAAAAAAACCCCAGAGGAAATAACTCACAGAGGAGTGAATTAAATGCAGGCTGTTTGAAATCTTCCACTAAATGAAAGGAGTGTGATGGAACATGGTCAGAAAGTGGCAGTGGAAAGGGAATATGTTGTAAATCATTCTGGCCACCACTGCAAGCAGCATGGAGGTTAGAAAAGCTGCGATGGGGGTAGTCAAGGGGATCTGTACAAACCGAGCAGCTGTGTAAACCCTACAGATTGAGGAAGGGGCTGGACAGAGGCAAGCAGAGAGACTGGGAGGGATAAAGTGAAAGAGGGGAAACTTTTCAAGAAAAGCAGTTAGCTATACCCCCACTTAGCTGACTTCCACATCTCAGCCTCAAACCGTGCAAATAATCAGTGCGCCGCCTAGTTTTGAGAAAGAACTTCTGCCTGGCTGGCAGCTGGATTCAAAACCACCTCCAATACAAGCACAGAAAAGCTTTGAGGTTTTCTTTCCCTGCATATGAAGGGTAAAGGCTGAGGGAGTCTGTACACTGTGGAGGGTGTCCTGAAAGCCCCTCAGCAGGGAGTAGGGAAAGAGAGGCAGTCCGGCAGCCTCAGAGAGGGGGGTAGAGCTGTATTTTTAATGGAAAGAGAAGTCAGCTGCTGAGGGGCCAATCAGAGTGGGTGGGGGTACCTCAAGGCTCCATTGTGGACCACTGCCGCTTAATGGCTATTGATATGTCTTCAGACCTCCATGACGTGTTCAGATACAACTTTTTTCTTTTACCAAAGAGGGCATAGAAAACACTTTCACTCTCTCCCAAAAGCTCGGACTCTAATCTTTAGGGTAACCTAATAAATACCTAATCCTTCCCCTGCTGTTTTAAGTGACGGGATCGCTGTTACTGAGCTGACGTCCTAAACCAATTCACCACAGGAAGGTTCTTATCGGAGTAGGCCACATTAATTTTTAAACACTGTCCATTTTAGTAGGAGATACTGTATAAGGAACCAGCTAATGCTAAATCTGTCTTATTAGTGAAGCTGAAGCTAATATGCACCTTACAATACATGGATGAAAGCAGCTCCATTTGATTTCCCCTGCCAAGTGCCTGGAAAGCATGTAATAATAACAAGGACCAGGGCTGCGGAGTTTGTAAAAAGTACATGTGGAAGCAATAGTGGCTAACGTCATGATGTCTACCCAAATCTGAACAGGATCTAAAAATTGAAATTTATATTGTTAAACCCAGTTTGCTTAATTTGCCATTTAAAGATAAATGGTTTGAAAACTATATACTTTCCTAAAATAAAAACCAGTTTCTCAAACTTACTATGAAACTTTCTTTTGGAAAACAGTGAGTTTAGCAGTCTTGACTAATGCAGTACAGTTAAGCAATTAATGCTGAACATTGTGGATTTAAAAAAAAAAAAAAAACCTTTTAATACTTTTATTAAGAAATCTCCATGGGGCAGGGCAGCTTGGTCACGTGTATTGGTTCTACTCTCTTCTTAAGCAGAACACTAGTGCTGATTAGCTTATGAGTTGTACAGAATTACTCCTTCTAACCTTCATGGGGGGTAGCTTGTGTGGCAGGGGATTTGAAGGCCTTGAATTTGGCCTGTCTTCTTTTTTTTTTTTTTTTTTTTTTTTTTGTGCCAGCGTTGTTTTGCACAGCAAACACAGGAGAGAAAGCACACTGCCCCGATCCCACTGAGCATGGTGGCTTTTTTCCCCCCTTCAAGCTGGTGAAAAGAATGAATTATTCAGCAGTAAGCATGCTTACAGCTGGCCGATTGTGAGCTTTGATCTAGGAATGGGGCGTCTGCATGAATGGGCCTTATTGTCATGTTATGTGTACACAGTGTGTGAATTATTGAAAGTGGCGAGGGCCCCGGCTTCATCTGGGAGAGATTACAGTGCAGGCATGCTGTGGTGGTGAGCTGGAACTGCAGATCTCCCAAATACTGTTTATTTGTTTTTGGGTCACATGACTATTGGTACAGCCTTAACGAAGAAGTAGGCGAGACTGCCCCCACACTTTGACTCATCCAAAACTCACACAAACATGGGCCGGAGGCTAGGCAGCAGTGCACACCTGTTGGGTGGGGCCTTAAGTGGGCTTTTTTTTGTTGTTGTCTTTACCTAAAAGGTATTTCTGACTTTGTGAAGTGAGCATATAAAGACTGAACATGCTTCTGAGCTATAAATCTTACCAATCTCACAATATACAAGATCATTTATTTTTTCAGAAACGGTTTATACTCCTTTGTCTGTTTGATGTATAAATATTTAATATCTCATTGATGGAAAAGCTATTTGTTAAGTAAAGAGCATAGCTGTGGTGTGTGAACATCAGTACTTGATGGAAAGGTGGCCTTTCTTTAGCTGGTGAAGGACAGTGGCCACACTCACACTCACACACAGACACAGAGAGAGCTTCTTTTTTCACGCGACAGGTGTGTAATGGCAGAAGCTCAAGAGGCATTACCCGGCCCTGCTGGCTTTCATCTATCCCACCTGAACACAGCGAGCTCACCCTGTGCACAGCAGGGAGAGGCTGCAGCCTGCACGTGTGTGTGTGTGTGTGTGTGTGTGTGTGTGTGTGTGTGTGTGTGTGTGTGTGTGTGTGTGTGTGTGTGTGTGTGTGTGTGTGTGTGTGTGTGTGTGTGTGTGTGTGTGTGTGTGTGTGTGTGTGTGTGTGTGTGTGTGCCCTCATTTCACACACCCTAGCATTGCCACAGCCAGCAGCATCTCCTGCACTGCAGTCTATATACAATACTTATTACACATCAGTCCTTCCTTTTTTTTAGTGGCTCTAATATCTCTGGGCAGATATTAGCATCCTGACCAACTCCATCACTGTATGGTATGGAGGCTCCACTCTGTGTGAACGTAAAAAAAAAATGGCAGAAGGTGGTCAAAACCGCCCAACACATCACTGGCACTTTAATATTTATTTACTGTACATATGTTTACATGTACACTAACTATATTGCCAAAAGTATACACTCACCTATCCAAATAATTTAATTTAGGTGTTGATTGATACTTTATTAATCCCACTGGGAAATCGCTTTTAGGAGCTCAGTGAATTCCAGCATA
Source organism: Silurus aristotelis (assembly GCF_946808225.1). NCBI lineage: Eukaryota > Metazoa > Chordata > Actinopteri > Siluriformes > Siluridae > Silurus > Silurus aristotelis. Next base: position 17,554,594 of record NC_139586.1, read on the forward strand.
GTACCGTGATGGGATGCCACCTGTGCAATAAGTCCAGTCGTGAAATTTTCTTGCCACTAATATTCCACAGTCAACTGTTAGTGTTATTATAACAAACTGGAAGCGATTGGGAACGACAGCAACTCAGCCATGAAGTGGTAGGCCACGTAAATCCACTGCGCGGGTCAGTGGATGCGGAGACGCATAGTGCACAGAGGTCGCCAATTTAGTCAATAGCTACAGACCTCAGCTTTATGTGGCCTTCAGATTAGCTCAAGAACAGTACGTAGAGAGCTTCATGGAATGGGTTTGCAAGCCTTACATCACCGAGAGCAATGCAATGCATCGAATGCAGAGGTGTAAAGAATGCCGCCACTGGACTCTAGAGCAGTGGAGATGTGTTCTCTGGAGTGACAAATCACGCTTCACCCTCCAGCAATTTAATAGACGAGTCTGGGTTTGGCGGTTGCCAATGGAAACGGTACTTGTCTGACTGCATTGTGCCAAGTGTAAAGTTTGGTGGAGGGGGATTATGATGAGGGGTTGTTTTTTAGGAGTTGGCCTCGGCCCCCTAGTTCCAGTGAAAGAAACTCTTAATGCTTTAGCATACCAAGACATTTTGGACAATTTAATGCTCCCAACTTTGTGGGAACAGTTTGTGGACGACTCATGCCTGTTCTAACTTGACTGCGCACCAGTGCACAAAGCAAGGTCTATAAAGACAGGGATGAGTAAGTTTGGTGTGGAAGAACTTGACTGGCCTGCACAGAGTCCTGACCTCAACCCGTTAGAACACCTTTGTGATGAAATAGAGCAGAGACTGCGATTCTCGTCCAACATCAGTGTCTGACCTGAAGAATAGTCAAAAACTCCCATTAACACACTCCTAAACCTTGTGGAAAGCCTTCCCAGAAGAGTTAAAGCTGCTATAGCTGCAAAGGGCCAACATCATATTCAACCCTATGGCTTAAGAATCGGATGTTACTCAAGTTCATTTGCATGTGAATGCAGTCAAGCAAATACATTTGGCAATATAGTGTATATATTACATGCGGTCCATATACTACATATTTATCTTCACTTGTCAATTTGCACAATTGATACTATTTGCATTTCTGGTAGATGCTAAACTGCATTTTGTTTCTGTGTACCTGTACTATGTAATGACAAAGTTTTATCTCTTGCTCTCTCTCTCTCTCTCTCTCTCTCTGGGCAGATGATCTACCTTCAGCTAAATAGTTTTCATGAATGCATGTTATTAGCTATACAAGAGAATCTGCTACAGAGCCAAATTGATTTATGTTTAGAAACCTGCAGATGCACAGGCTCAAAAATAGCGTAATATTTTTATGCTGAAAACTTGAATTTCACATTCACATTGTGCTTGTTTATAAAAGCTGGTTATCTTACACAGGGCCAGATTTACAAATTGAAAACAACAGTTCTATGGCAACCATTGGATACAGTTGGACACGTAATTAGAGTGGCTCCGCACCTATAATTTGCGTAATAGTTTTGAGGTGGCGGCATGTTATTAACATATGAAAAGGCTAAGCAGGGGTCATTGTGCCTCGCATGGGCAATTAGGGGTGAGCCAAGGGCAGAAGAATGTTTGGAGCTGCCATTAATTGGAAATCACTACAAAGCCATGCTTTAATTATAATTTAGCGAGAACAGCACAGCGTTAAATGGACATATTTCCTTTGCCATTACGGGCTGTAACAGTATGAATGTCGGGATCTGTTTCCTTTCACGACGTGAAGCTTTGAAGAAATTGGCCTTAAATTAGATTAATTTGAAAGGCTATAGAGTCACACGGCTTTTTTCATGCTAATACCATGTGTGGCGTGCGTTTGCATTTAAATGACACTTGTTTGTTTGCTCCGGGGACAGAAAACAGCCCCCGTGCGCCGACCATAATGAAGAATATACATAGCGAGGCTGAATAGAGAGACAGGAATCCGATCATGAATATGTGAAGACTGTCTGTGCAAATATGTCATCATCTCACTTTGTTTCACTTTCAGGTCGGAATGAGCTGATTGCCAGATACATCAAACTGCGGACTGGGAAGACGAGGACGAGAAAGCAGGTAGGAAGCAGCGTTGCACGCACATCACACAGGAAGGCCATTTCTTTTGAGCGTGCCTGCCTGCTGCCTGAGCTTCTGCATAAAAGATTATTGAACAGATTCTAGTATCCAGCCATCACACAGTTAATGGAAATACATACTGCTATACATTTCTATACAAATATACTCACATAGCATTTAGATATAGAATAAACTTTTTTACACACAAACGCAAGCTTTGCTGCATGCCCTGGCTGGGAGTAAATGGACTGATGTGACCTTGGAAGTGGAGCACTATGCTGAGACTCCTCTAGCAGGCTTTTTTTTTTTTTTTTTTTTTTTTTTTTTGCTGCATGATGGCACGACACTGAACTGGGCTGTGGCCAACATTCACATAAACACACACACTCTCTTAAAGATTAAATAGCAATAAATAAATTTCTCTCACAGTGAAAGAAAATCACCCCACACACCTATTCAGTCTTTTAGCCAGTTTTGATAGAGAATCTTTAAAGCCTGTGTTTAGTTATATCTAAATGTATTAGTGCTCATGGTTCAGTTGTAGAGAGAATAAGCAGTAAGGAGATTCAAAAACTGCTTGTATTTTGTAGTTGTATATTGTCAAGGCTCCTGATTTTGTAAATTGCTAAACTACAGCTGAACTAGCCTTTTGATTAGCAGCTAGCTACAATGCGATTTACTAAGAAGTAAAGAAACCTACTGTACTTTGTCAAAGGGAGGAAAATCAGCGCTTGGGCATTTTCATTTTATTGTGAAGCTGCTTTATTGCTGGAGCATAGCTTTGGGACACTAGGAAGTGCTCTTTTCTGTTATACCTCCAAGTAATCAAAGTGGAAAAATGTATTAGGCATTTGGGATTTACTGAAACAGAATCAGTTTTTTGTTAATCGCTAAAAGAAACGAGATTTTGTTTCATTTATTGTTAAACAAATAGCTGATATAAAATTCCCACAGTGACAACTGACGTAAACTAGACCACGAAGGTAATGTTTTTGGCTTTAAAATGCAAAACAATTAAAATGTTTCAAATAGTTTAAAATGTCATTTTCGTGGGTACTTCAAGCAAAGATCAAGGTAACAGCATTACAGCGATGTGCTAACATGACCACAATTACATCCTAATTTGATTTGCATAAGCCCCATCTTAGCTGAAGTGATTGTTGTAATTAAATTGCAAAGGTCAAAGGAGCACTTGCACCACTCAGATATTTGCAAGTGACTTTGTAGCGTCAGAGAGCTGACTGGCAGTCGTTATTAGCATGCCAAATTCTCCATCCTCTCCCTTCTTTTTTTTTTTTGGTTGTGTGCAACCTCCCCAGTCACAGTGACATAGCGCTTAGCAGAAGTGCAAGCTCCACAGGCCGCTAGGTAAAGCGCTCAGTCCCTAAAGGCTACTAGACATGCCCATTCGGATTCAGCGTGCAGCCGAGCACATCTGCTGTTTCTTAATGTGCTTAAGGAGCCTGCATCCTCTTTAATCAGCTCACTTAAAAGCCGAGGGCGAGCCAAGCCGGTGCGGCTGGTGGTTTCGAGCTTGGGCTGTGCTTCTCTTCTGTCCTAGTAAGCCCTGCTGCTAAATCCTTCCTTGAGTGTTTTTATGGTGGAGAAAAAAATAAGTGTAATTACTTTTCTGTATTCTTTTGTTTTTCCTTCAAAAAAAAAAATGGAGGTGTCTAGTCACATACAGGTCTTAGCAAGAAAGAAAGTTCGTGAAATCCAAGCCGCCATCAAGGTAGGTCTGACTCCACCCCCCCCTCATCGCAGGGGTGGGGGGTTTTCATCACTATGGTTACAGGCTGTTTTTTCCTTTGTCTTCCCTCCCCCGCTCCCTGACCCCACAGGTGTCTAGTCACATTCAGGTTCTTGCCCGGCGGAAATCTCGCGAGTTTCATTCCAAGCTAAAGGTATGCGCTTCTCTGCTTTCGGCCCTGTGGTTGCTACGCCGTCTTCCTTTTTTCCACGTTGTCCCGGTTTCCCTCTAACCTATAACCTCTTGCATGCGAACATGGGTGCTTTTGCATATAAAATTCACTTCTTCCACCTTTTCTTTATCTCTTTTCCTCACACACACCTTTTGTAACACTGCGGCCGTTTGGTGGTTAGTGTCTTCTTTTTTATGACTGTTTATGCTGCTGGGCCTTCATTGACCACTAAGTGCATCTGCTTTGAAGCTACCTAACCCTTGGGACCTCTTTGTAGTGCGAGTATAGTTCGAGCGCCTTTATTATTAGCTTATAATGCTGACCTGAATAGAGAGCAGGCAGTGTGGGTGGAGAAAAAAAAATCCAACCCACTGGATTATTCTTTCATCTAAATTTCGGGCCAAGGAACATTTTATTATTTTTTTTATAGCTTACGAACAGAAATAAAGAAATCAAAGCCGATGACTCTTGGCTAGTGTATAGAATGCATGACCTTGCATGTGTATGTGTGTATGTGCAATGTTCTGGAGTGTGTTGTGATTGAGATGTTCGGAGGCATGCGGGCAGAGCGCTTGGGCTGGCCGGGAGCTGCTGAGGTCAGAAGTCAGACGGTCAACAGTTAAGCTCAAACTCATTCATGTAGGCGTGACCTTTGCAACCTGAGGCTGGGATTTTGATGCACACTCGGCTTCTAGCTTGTGCTGTAATGAAGTCATCCTTTTTATCCCCCCCTACCCCCCCCCACCGCAACTGTCTATGGACAGATTGGGCCTAAAAATGAACCATTAGAGGCCCTCGCATTCTTAACAGGAGGTTCTCTCAGGCGCCTTTTTGCTCTCTTTGTCCTCTTTTTTTTGGCTGTCAAATGCTTACCTCATGCTGCATTAATGAAACTATTGAAAATCCCCGCCCCCTCCTAGTCCCCCCTCAACATCATACACACACACACACACACACACACACACACACACACACACACATCGTTCATACTTCAGTCTACCCTCTTTTCTCTAAAGGCCACCTTTTAAAGCCTTTTGCACGATGCATAATCTACAGTAAATGTTAAAAGTAGATACACCTCTGTAAAAATGGCAGTTTTTTTGTGATGCAAAAACTATATATGTGTGTGTATGTGTGTGTGTGTGTATATATGTATATATATAATATACTGAATTTGACAAAGATTTGTATTTTGAACATAAATACGCCGCACCTGTCTATAAGCCGCAGGTGTCTACACTGAAACTAATGAACTTTACACAGGCCTTAATTAAAGACAGTGTCTGTTACACAACTTGTATCTAAACAGTAGCCTACCAAGAAAGCCATTGTTCACTGTCTTCCTCCTTCCTTTCACAACAATTTCTCTTTACAACAGTTTTTCTTTTGGCATCGTCGTGCGTTTAAAAATCACCGTCGGTGAAGCTTTTCTCCCGATGCCGTGCAGCTTAGAACACAGGTGAAGTGCGTTTTTTTCATGCCCGGTTATTTTTCAGCGTGAAGATTGATTTGCATTTCCTGTAGACAGTCCGAGTGAGAGGCAGGTCAAACGTTAGAGGAACCGCATCCATATTTATGATGTGATGCGGCCCGATTCAGTGGGAGCGCGAATTAATATAAGGAGTTTTATTGGTTCACCTGAATCTAATGTTTCTAATGTCTAATGTTATGGGGTTCAGGTTTTTGGCTTGAAGCTTGTGAAACCGGGAAAAGCCCAGGAAAAATATATAAATTAGCCGCTTTGTTGTTTAAACCGCGGGGTTCAAAGAGTGGGGAAAAAGTAGCGGCTTATAGTCCGGAAAATACAGTAATCAATGGCGGCCCGTGCATTTGGTACCTGGGCCTTCAGTGGGGACTTATTTAACTTAATCAAGCTCTAAATAAAACCTTTTAATTACAGCACATCTTGAAGGTCCCCTGGTGGTCTAGTGGTTAAGATGCAGCGCTCCCACCGCTGTGACCCGGGTTCGATTCCCGGTCAGGGAACCATCCCCAGCCACTCTTAGTGCCGGTCCCAAGCCCGGATAAATTGGGGAGGGTTGCGTTAGGAAGGGCATCCAGCGTAAAACATGTGCCAAATCAAACGTGCGGAGGATCCGCTGTGGCGACCCCTAACGGGAGAAGCCGAAAAGAAAGTTTAATTACAGCACATCTTGACTTGGCAATAGGTCCTTTAAAAGCATGGATGTTTTGGTTGAGTCATTCTTTTGTTGATTTGGCTTTATGTTTCGGGTCACGGTCATGCTGATCGGTGAAATTCCTTTTCATCTTCTGCTTATTATCAGACACCTAAAGGGTTTGCAATAAAATTTACTGGGCTCTGGTATTCACGATTTCCTCCACCTTGATAAAAGCCCTGGATGTGGTGGATACAAAAAGCAGCCCTAATGCAGGAATCTGCCACCACCATGCTTCGTCGTGGATATGGTGTACTTTTATGATAAACTTTCTGCACCAAACATATTCCTTGGAATTTTGGTGTTATTAAGCGTTTGGAAATAGTCTCTTTAGAAGACCATAACACCTTTTGCTACTTGGTTTAGGGTGACTTTAGTTGAGCTTAGATGCTTTTTGTGGGAAAGGGCTTCTGCTAACCCCAAGACATGTGAAGAACATGCAGAGAGTAATCAGTACTTGTCAGATTTTCCTACAGCTCCTTTAATGTCTCTTGGCGGCATCCCCTGGTAAGTTTTTGTCTTGTCCTTTTACAATTTTTAGAGGGACATCCTGTTCTTGGTGATGTCCCCGTGGTGCTGGGTTTTTTTTCTTTTTTTTGCCGTTGATGGTTTTTGCAGTGTTCCATGGCTTGTCTCAATTCTTTTGTACCCCTTTTCTGATCGATAGCTTTCAACAAGTGAGGTATCATACATGCTTGTAAATTTTTTTTTGTGGACCATATTTATGAAAATATAAATATATGAAAATATGAAGAAAATCTAGAAACAGCTGATGTTTATTTATTATTAACTGAATAATTTAATTGATGACATCTATGTGATTAGTTCCTTTTCACCCTAAAATGTTCCTCATATTTTTATTTTTTTTTAATGTAAAAAACAAAAAAATAAATCAAATCAGTGTCTCTCTTGAATGTGAAATAACATCACAAAAACCTGCCATCTGTACAGTGGTGTGTAATAATAAATTGACCCAATTTAAACGTTGGTGACCGAGAAGTTCGTCACTGTTCTTTTTGACCTTTTTTTCTTTCTCTTTATTTCTCCATCTGTCCTTTATCTCTCCTCCTCTCCCTATAAAGACTTGACAAACTCTGTTGACTGGCACACTCTTCCACAGTTCCCAGTTTACTCAGAAGGATTGATGGACCCTTCATTGTACCCTTACCGAGTGCGTGTGTGTGTGTTTTTTTCCACCGTGAATGGCTGATCTTTCAGGGCCACCGGCGGCTGCTGACTAGAAGCAGTCCGCCTTTTGTACGGCTTTCTGTCTCCTCTCATCTAAAGCAAATTAGAAGCAGGGAAGAATTCGAAGCCGGCTCCCAGTGCATTAGAGTAAACCGTCCCGGCGTCCCTTTATCCCAGACATGTTGAGTGAAATGACAGTCATTACAGCTCTACTCTTGCAGGGATAGTTTGTAATGAAAGGTGGCCACAATGATCTGAAGCCCTTCCATATCATCAGCTGCAAATCTTCCTTAATGATGGCTCAACTCATGACTTTCAGTCTGATCCTAAATGTTATATGATGTTTGATTTAAACCTCAGTATTGATTTAGATTAAGTTGCAGCAGGGTTCAAAAGTCTGGTGTCTGCCAAGAGTCAGCTACTAATAACAGTTCTTATGTTATGTTGTTCTTATATATGAAAAGCTGCTAAACATAATTACATCATTCATCACTAAGGAAATAAAAAAAAAAGACGCATTTCCTAAGAACTAGTGATGAGTAATGTGTAGAGGACTGTTCTGATTCATCGACAGGTCTTAGTCATTAAGGAACAGCAAATAGCATTAGAGTGGTCGGTTATGATTTGATTAAAATATATAGCAAAAACATATATTTTTTTTGTAAAGAAGGTTGATATACAGTTGAGTGCAAATGTTACATTATATCCCCATAGTTTACTTTGTTTTAACTAAAGACTATGGGCCACAGATGTTTACTTTGTCTCATGTGAACTTAAATACAACTGTATTTGTAAATTTATATAATTCGATGTAAATAGACAATAGTAACTACTATTCAATACTAGAACGCATGGCTTCATGTCTCACAAAACTGGAACACTAATGGGAAAAGTCAACGCGCACCCGCTGCTTTTGATGCAAGCCAGACCTGTTTAAAAATGATTCAGAAACACGTCAACCTTAAGTGTGATTCAGTAAATGACTCCAAATACCAAAATATATCGCTCAGTGTAGGGAAAAGTTGATGAAGCTAGAGAAGATAAGCAATAGCAGACGAAAAGCACAAATGTTATTAGATACAAATAAAACATGAATCAATTTTAACAAGCCTAAGTGAACACAGTTGAGTAGTTTGTGTTTCCCCTTAGTTCACCTGTTGTAGAATCGTCCTGTTTTACTTCGAGTATGTTATTGGTGTTCACGGGGATAATGTGACCCATGTGGAATGTGTGAAGGATATGCCAACATTACAACATGATCTGATTAAGATTTGACCTCTAGTACACTGTCACACGGCTTGCAGTAATAGCCAAGTTTAGGGTCAGTGTGAATCAGGAAAACAGCTGTCACATGACTGAACAAGGTATAATCTAAAGATAGAAACATGTGCGCACACACAGTACAGTGGTGTGAAAAAATGAGATTTCTTTTTTCGTTATTATTTTTTTTGCATGTTTGTCACACCTTAATGTTTCAGATCATCAAACTAATTTAAATATTAGTAAACGATAACACAAGTGAACACATGCAGTTTTTAAATGATGGTTTTTATTATTGAGGGAAGCAAAATACAAAACTACATGGGTCTGTGTAAAAGTGTTTGCCCCCTAAACCTATTAACTGGTTGGGCCACCCTTAGCAGCAACAACTACAATCAAGAGTTTGCGATAACTTGCAATGAGTCTGTTACAGCACTGTGGAGGAATTTTGGTCCACTCATCTATGCATGTTGTAATTCAGCCACATTGGAGGGTTTCGAGCATGAACCGCCTTTTTAAGGTCATGCCACAGCATCTCAATAGGATTCAGGTCAGGACTTTGACTAGGCCCCCCAAAAGTCTTCATTTTGTTTCCGCTCAATAAGAAAAACCTTCATTTAAAAACTGCATGTTGTGTTCACTTTTGTTTTACTAACTTTCTTTCGGCTTCTCCCGCAGCAGCGGATCATCCGCATGTTTGATTTGGCACATGTTTTTACGCTGGATGCCCTTCCTAACGCAACCCTCCCCATTTATCTGGTCTTGGGACCGGCACTAAGAGTGGCTGGGGTTGGTTCCCTGACCGGGGATCAAACCCGGGCAGCAGCGGTGAGAGCGCCGCATCCTGACCACTAGACCACCAGGGAACCACTTGTAACGTTTTACTAATATTTAAATTAGTTTGATGATCGGAAACATTAAAGTGTGACAAAGATGCAAAAAATGTTTTTAATAATATTAATAATAGTGTGTTTATATGTGGGTGTTTTTTTTTTTGTTTTTTTTTTACCTGTCAAATGTACATTTTATATATTCAGTAGTAGGACCTGATTTGGCTTTCTGCTGTTGTAGAATATTTGCCTCACTGTATATCATGCATTCTGAGATGCTTTTCCGCTTACCAAGGTGTTGAAAAAGTGGCTATTTAAGACTGTCAGCTCAAACCAAAATCTGGTTGTTCTCCTTTATCATCAACCAGGCATTTCTGTCAGCTGTCTATTTTATTATTTTATTTTTTTCCCCTATTTTTCAGTCTCTGTGTAAATTCTAGAGACTGGTGCACATGAAAATCCCAGGAGCTCAGATGACCCCATTTTGTTGTTTTCAAGATATGTACAAAACCTTTGCCCTTGTGAATGATAATAGTTCTTGGTAGGTGACTCAGACTTTTTGGACCCTTTAGTGATCTATGGTTGGTTATTTCGATAAAATGATTATTAACCAGCTGTTGGTCAATATGACGACGCATGTTTGTGCTGTGTGCTGATGTGAGCTGTGTGTGAAGTGACGATTACAGCAAAGCCTTGTCTGTTTCTGTTTAGGTGACGAGCATGGTAAGTACTTTGTCTTGATTGTGCTTGTCCTGTGTTCTGCTTTTTGCGTGCCTGCTTCTTCTCGAGGCCACACCTACACACACAGCACACACAGCTCTGCCAGCATGTTCACCTCCAGATCATGCCCACCACCTCTATTCGATCACAGCCGCACTGGCCTGCTAGCATTCAGCTCTGTCTGCTTCTCCACAGTTATCTGCTAGCTCTTTGTGCTTTTTCAACATTTCACATACCAATGTTGTTGTCTTTTTTTTTGTTTGTTTGTTTGTTTGTCTTCCCCCCCACCCCCTCCCAACTTTATTAAGACCACGTTGGTGTAAAGAAGGATGTCTTTTGTAGGTTTTTTACACTCGCAGGTCCACGCCTGGCTCTTGGAGCTTGTTAATTAACCTTTGCCACAGTGATGTGTGCAAAATTGTAAACGTGCCTTGAATCGAACACAAACCTAAATGTCTGTGTGCAGAGTTAGCCTTTAGCCTCATCAGGAAGATTAAAGCTGGAATTAATGAGTCAGTATATAAAAGAGAAAGACTCTTAACCACGGTGTCCTCTATGCCTACATTCACCATTAGCTGTGTGTTGTTCACTCTATTTGGCAGCCTTGATGGTACAATGTAGAGGAAAAATGTAGCACAGCGGAGGTTATTAAGGTTATTATTGCTTACTTTTTACTTTGTTAAATACATTTGATTTGTCAGAGATGGATGCTAACGTACGGATTAATATAACTGATCAGCCATTACATTAAAATCACTGAGCGGTAAAATTAATATTGTTAATTATCTTGTTAAAAGAAACCAGGCAAGGGGTGGGATATGTTAGGCAGTAGGAAATAGTCAGTTCTCAGAGTTTGTGTTGGAAGAAGGAAAAATGTGCCCATTTGAGTGACTTTGACAAGGGCCAACTTGTGATGACTAGCTGACTAGGTCAGAGCATCTACAAAACAGAAGGTCTTGTGGGGTGTATAAAGTATACATGATTATTACCTACCAATCATGGTTCAGTTTTTAAAATTGGTGACCCCATTACAGGATCATGGGTGAGGGGAGCAAAGGCTAACCCATTTGGTTTCAATTATCAAAAAATAATAGCTTAAAATGGTGTCTGATAGAAGTGTGTTCGAATACACAACACCTCTCAGCTTACTATGATGCAGTGTAGTTGTTGGTCAGAGTGCAGATGCTGACCCCTGTCCACCACCAGGGGTAACCCATTTACATCATGTAAATTTCCTTGTGTGTGTGCATTACTTGGGGAAGAGAAGCAACCAGGACCTTGCGTTCTGGGAAGAGGAGCAACCAGGACCTTGCGTTCTTCCGTTCATGTGTATGTTACTTTGACACATATACCTAAACATTGCTGTAGACCTATAATGTCAGTGGCCTACTTCAGCAGTATAATGCTCAGGAATGGCAAGGAAAATGAGTTCAAGGTGTTTTAATAGAATTCACCAAATTCCCACATCCCCTGTGGTATGTACTGGCCAAGCAAGGTTGATCCATGAAGGCCCCAGCTTGCTGTTTACTTGACTGATAGCATACTTTCAAGAGGTCTTGTGCAGTCGATGCCAAGACTGGTCAGAGCTATTTGGCAGAACAATGGGGATGTAAATGATTTTATGCAGATGGTTTTAATAATATGGCTGATCTTGGTATGTTTGTAAAGATATTCTACTTGTCCTGTTTGGCTAATGAATGTGAGTTTAATTTTATGAAAGACATTCTTCTCAGTGCACATCAGATGCACAATCAGTTCCTTCTATTAATCGCCGTTTCCGGTGCAGATTCTTTCCCAAATGCTTTCATGGCCATGGACCGATGCACTTTATAGCTCTTTTGCTTGTCTGGCTTTGTCTTCGCATCGTTCAATGCCGTGCACATCTTTCTTTTTTACTGCTGGACTATTTTTGTTACCATCCTCTTTGAATCCTAAAAACTTTTTATACAGGATCAGACCGTGAAGGACAAAGCCCTCCAGAGCATGGCGTCCATGTCCTCAGCACAGATAGTCTCTGCCACAGCTATCCACAACAAGCTGGGCTTGCCAGGCATCCCTCGACCTGCCTTCCCTGGAGCGGCTGGGGTAAGAACGCCCAATCCTATTACACACAAACATACGCACATGTGCACACACACACACTCAGCATGCCCACATCTACTGCACGCATCCACATCTGATAAGGACACCACTGCCGTAGTCCAGATAACAGACCAGCATGGCGCATAGTACACCGGGGTTTACAGGAAGTGGGCTAACAATCAGATCCTCAGAGTATCAAAGTCCTGCACAAAGTGTGTGTCAGTGCGGATAGGCTTTGCTTTGTTGTCTATTTATGTATCTAATTCTCTAGTTTTGGCAGGGCATGATATCCACGGGACAGCCCGGATCCTCACAAGAGTAAGTATATCTGCATTTGTTCTTTCTCCTTTTTTTCATTGTTTCTTGTCTAGGACCCTTTTACCTGTCTACCTCTCTATCTCTACTTAAAGCAGAGTACAGTTTTTATTATTTAGATTGAGATTAATATCAGCTCATTTATGCCAAAAGTTAACATCCCATATCCAACATAATAAAGATGTGGCGTTATTTATAGTTTAGTCATTGCATTAATAATTCTTTAGACCCCTTGCTGTGCTGCTACAAGAGCTACCGAAAAAAACTCACTTTTCTGCATTCACAGCAGTCAGAGAAAATATTAATAGAATTCACTTGTCTGAAAAGTTAGTTCCATGAAGGGGAAATAATGCAGGACGTGAAAGTTGAGAGAGCATATCATTTTCTCGAATATCACAATTTAAAATACTGATCTTAAATTTGCTTATATGGTGGATCTCACTAGTCTATTTTAATGTTAATATTATGTTCGATATTCCTGCATTAAAACATTAACTGATTGATTTAACCTCTAAATACACTGAAAATTTTAGCTCTAATCTGGTTTGCTGTAAAAGCCAAGCTTGGCATGAGTTCTGGCAACATGAGATGAGGTAAATCTATAACAAGCACAAAGCAAGTGTCAACCAAACCGCCTCAAAGCATGCTTACATGGTTATCTGAAATATTAAGATGGACAGTAGGAAGGGTGGTGGTAATCATTTTAAACACAAGGCCCGCAGGAAAAATCTGGCTGCAGTCTTTGTGAACTTAAAACAACCCATAGTACATAGTACTGCTATGTGCTAGCTAGAGCATAGTGCTGCTCAACTTTTAAATCACACTCTAAAATCACATGTCTAAATCTATTTAGAAGTAGTTTGTGGATTGTGCTCATAGTGGAACAACCAGAAATTTATTTCAGACAAGATACATAAACATAAAAATAAGACCACGGTTGTTTATTGTGTCTTTACCATTAAAGCACAACATGCTTGTGTATTTGATATTGGATATTGGACAGCAGTACCAAATTTCTTATTTAGCTTATTCATTTGGTCTAATCTAACTTGTGTTTTCAGATTATTGTTTCCTGGATTCTATTTACTTTGTACAAAATAAATGTATTCAAAATGAAATTTGATTTGTGTCAATGTCACGAAGCCTGTATCATATGTTTTGTATTATGGCTTTCGTGCATCATCTCAAATCTGGTGAAAGTGGTTTCTTTCGCCTTGTGAGGATTTGCAGGTAAACCTTGATCGGTGAATTCACAAATCTCGTGAGGCAGCAAAAAACAAGAAAACGAGACTCTTGACCCCTTACCGAAAAAGCTAGATTCTGTGTTTTGACCCTTGTTTTTCCTCTGTTTTAGCATCAAGCCGTTTGCTCCGCAGGCCTACCCCATCCAGCCCACGGTCACAACAGCAATTTCAAGTATGTTATATTTCGTATCAGTTTTTCATTCAGTTGGGTCATTCCGTGAGCACAGTATCTAAATGTTCTTTTCTGTATGTGTGTTTGAGTAGGTTACGAGTCTACAGCAGCACCAGCACCTACAGTACCAGCGTGGCAGGGACGCTCCATCGGCACCAGCAAACTTAGGCTGGTCGAATTCTCAGCTTTTCTGGAACAGCAGAGGGAGCCGGACTCGGTGAGTAAAAGCATTCAAGGACAGTTCTTCTGAAGGGCTTCTGAGGATTCAATGTCTAGAACACTGACACAATAGAATTTTATACAGTGGCTGCCAGATGCAACCCTCGACGAAATTGCCACAACAACAAACAAAAATGAAATGCAGGACAAAAACTTTTGACAACACAAAACACAATCCAACAGAAGATATATCTGACAACACATGACAAAAGGTGCCCACATGAAATGTGGGAATGTGTTTATTGTTGTGGAATTTGCAGAATGAAATACATTCAAACAAAAGTATTAGACACTCACACTTAAGACTTATTTATGCTGTTATAACTAGAGGTCGACTGATTGATCAGCTGCCCGATCGGGACGATTTTTGTCATTTTTAATTATCCTGGCATCAACCGATTTTGCTGCAAATTAGGCCAAGTACTAGGCAGGTGCATCTGACTCACCCAAACTGTGCGCGTACGTTCTGCGTGTTCGTGAAAAACATGTATTTCCCATACCAGCAGGTGGCAGTAGTCTGTATTCCGCATCCGAACAGGGAAACCGGAAAGGCTAGAACTGTAAAATAAAAACCTGCCGCATTACTAACGGATTCGTGTAGCTTTTTTTCCAACCATGTTTGCTAAGTTGCAAAGACAAGAGCAAGAATGACAACAAACGTGTTTCGTTTTTTATTATAATTTTTTCTCTCTCGTGTGCTAATTCGCTAAGCTAAATAGCTAATCGGAGTTCTCTTTCTTGCCGACGAACTACGCCGCTGATTCCACATGCAGAAGCGGGCGAAAAACAGCTGACGCTGTCCAACTAGAGCCAACCGACGCTCAAAAACCACCGACATTCCCCAACGGCCGACCGTCAGCTTGGTGTGTCCCGGGCTTTACGTTCTTATCATTCGTTTTGAATCTAGCCTTAGATATTTAATTGGTTAAATAGTATGCTACTTTTGGAGAGAGAATGAGAATAACTATATAGTTTGTGAGATGTAGTTCAGGTTACACATTAGGCACTGGTACCAAAACCTGGTAACAAGGTTGCACTGATTGGAGAGGTTTGTGTTGTTCAGGAAATGTTTAATTTAAGCAATTTTCTGTATTATGTTTTATTTACTAACTATTAGTTTTTATGAGATGAAGGTGAAAAAAAGAAATTTGGTCAAACATATTAGCCAAAAAAAAAAGCAGCATCATATATGGACTTTTGGCTGGTTTGATTTATAAATATATCGATCAGACAGAAAAACCAATATCGGTCGACCTCTATTTATAACTGTCACACTTTGAGGAAGGGTTTCCACTAAATCTTGCCACATGGCTGTGGATTTGGGCTCAAACAGCTACGAGAACTTGTTACAGGGTCAGGGTGCAGTCAGTGTTCATCCCAAAGGTGTTTAGTGGGGTTGAAGTTCATCTGAGATGTGTTTCTGAGATGAACTCTTCTCGCCTGCCCTGCCCATGTGACCTTTAGAAGTATGCACGGAGGGATGAGTAAATCAGCATTGAATTTCTTAGTGTGTAGGAATCTAAAGAAAAATTCTTATACTGAATAAACATCCAGTAAATATACTTAGTTCCTGAGTATACACGATATGGATGTTGCAAGTTTTATTGATTGCTGGTAATTTGCTGAAACATCTGAACATTCATGCAACCGACACACAACACTATCTTTGAGGCTGGGTGTGGGGTGTGTATTTCAGCCAGAAGGTGAAAGACAA
This sequence comes from Silurus aristotelis, assembly GCF_946808225.1. Taxonomy (NCBI): domain Eukaryota; kingdom Metazoa; phylum Chordata; class Actinopteri; order Siluriformes; family Siluridae; genus Silurus; species Silurus aristotelis. Next base: position 17,570,508 of record NC_139586.1, read on the forward strand.
GGCCAGAGAGAAAGGCCAAACTCATTTCAAACCCCTCAAAATGCCGACCCTGAGCAGGAGCAGAGCATTTTTTTATGATTTCTGTGACTGCAGTGATCTATCTCAGTTTGTCTGCATTCTCCAGACGGTTTTGTTTCACTATCGATAACAGATGCCATTGCTTATTAGTCAGACCTTTCAGCAATTATGAGTTGGTATGAAGGCTTTAGGTGCACAAAAAGTTGTGGAATTGAAAATTTTTAAGGAAACGTGGATGTTTTTTAGTCTTTTTTATATTTAGATTTAAAAATCAATAAATGTTATCTTTGTTTTTTTCCAGTACAATAAGCACCTTTTTGTACACATCGGTCAGACAAATCACTCCTACAGCGATGCCCTGCTGGAGTCGGTGGACATTCGTCAAATTTATGACAAATTCCCGGAGAAGAAAGGAGGGCTGAAGGAGCTTTTTGGAAAAGGTCCTCAGAATTCCTTTTTCCTCATAAAGTTCTGGGTAAGTGGACTGGAGCTGAAACAGAATTGTATCTCCTGTATATTTATGCCGGTTTGGTTAGTTTTTTTTAAATCGGTTATGTGATACAACACAAATTATACATACAACTTGGTGATAGATTGAGAATTCCCCTTGGGTTAAATTTAGTGATGTAGCTATCTAGTAAATTATGATTTTATGTGAAAGAATCGTTCACTTCCATCTGCTGACATACTTTTCATTCACCTAAATTCCACCCATATACCACAATTGCTTTAGCAGGTGTAAAGTAGTCTGAAATTGGTTGGAACTTTTGAAAATATATGCATGACAATACCACTATAACTGGTATCACTATTTTGTGAAGAAAAATTATTGAACTGGGACTTGTTTTTTTGTTTTTTTAACCTTTATTTTTTACAGGCAAGTCATTAAGAACAGGTTCTTATTTACAATTGTCAGTCTTGCCTTTTCATTCAATCGATTATTGACAAAAAAATATATATATATCTCTATATATTGAAAGGTGAACAATAAAGAATCTTAACTCCCTGATATCAGCTTAGTGAATATATGAATCTTGTCCTTTCAATTAACTCGCCTTTTGACAAGAAGGAACAGTCCATTTTGAAAGATGTAGCACTAAAACGAGAATTGTTTGTGTTTTTGGTTCAGTAAATAAATCTGTGAACAAGTAAACGAAGTCAAAAGAATCAAGTCACTGGCATGAGTCAAAAATGACCACAGCGATACAAGATGCCAGAACAGCTTAAATGAATCATGGCATTGATTCTACAAGTCTGTAAAACTGTACTGAAGCGATGAACAGCATCATTCCAAAAGATATTCTCACTGTGTTTTGGTGATGATGATAGAGATGTTTATTACATTCATCAAAAATTTGTCCTAAGCGATCAGCTGGGATTAGACCTTATAACTGTGAAGGTCAAAGCATGTGATTTGCATCCATTGACATGTCATGTTCTTGAGGGCAGGGTCATCCTGGAAGCATGTTGTAGTGATTTGCTTATATGCTGCATATATACAGTCTGCGAAATCTACTTGTTAAGCAGAGTGTGTATTATTCACTCTTTTCGTACATTCACGCATTGTTCCGTGTCCTTGCAGAATTTTTGAACTCGTGCCCAGTCCTGCTTGAATACAACAGCCCACTTCAGTCTGGGCTTGCATATGCTCCGGACCATTTGGCTGCTATATTTGGCATGGCGTAAGCAGGAAAAGTGCCAGATCAAAGCATTCGCTAATTTAGTGTAATATTTCAAAACAATCAGGAGGGGCCCGGCTTGCAGCTCTAATAGCTGTTTTAAACGTTGTGCATGTTTTACCCAAAACCAAATGCTAACCTTGTGGCAATCGTTAAAGTGGGCTGTGTCGTCGGTGAGCACGAGCCTGCTCAAATACCGTTTGAAGTGACGAGCGGATCTGAATTTCAAACAAAACCCCGAATCTGCACAATAATACCTCTCTGGTATATTATGTGAAAATCTAATGTGGCTGCCTTAATGAAGGAAGAACATGCCGGAGAGGAATATTTGTGTTTTGTTATTCTTTGTCCCCTCTTATTAATTTCTATAATGACCATCAGGTCCTAATGAAAGAGAACAGGCCATTGAGAGCTTCTTTTTTTTTTCACCTCACAAGAATAAAATAGCTTTTAAGTAACGTTCCATTTAATATATTTTTTTTATCATCTGCTTTTGAAAGGCCACACTGATAAGGCGCTATTTAACTGGCAGCTTGTTAGTTCACTGCAATGGCGAACATGAATAGTGGTTTCTAAGACAGATGTAAGGGATACAAATTTCAGTGTGATACTTCCCTATTTCATTCCTTAATGCACTTCCAACAGTTCAGGGTTATGACAGTCTTTACAATAAGGCTGTATTACACATTATGCCCACTAGATGGTAGCTGACACTACATTTTAGTGTATCTTGTGAATGTTTATTTATGTATTTATATGTATTTATGTTTTTATATATATATATATATATACTATATATATTTTTATTAATTGATATTTATTGTACTATCGCTACAACATTGCTGATGCTTCTGGCTCTTCTCAGGCTGACTTGAACTGCAACGTTCAGGAAGAAACTGGGGCATTTTATGGCGTCACCAGTCAGTATGAGAGTCCGGAGAACATGACCATCACCTGCTCCACTAAAGTCTGCTCATTTGGCAAGCAGGTGGTGGAGAAAGTGGAGGTAGAATTTTTACAAATGCACTTTCACTTACAGTTAAGGATTAATGGTGGAATTATTATTATTTTAATTTAGTTGAAAAAGCTTATTAGTAGTAGTATTAAAATGTGCCTAATAAAATATGTATGCAACCATTCTAAAATTATTTTGTGTTCCTGTCTAGACGGAATATGCTCGTTTTGAGAACGGCCGCTTTGTGTATCGGATAAGCCGCTCTCCCATGTGTGAATACATGATTAACTTCATCCACAAGCTCAAACACCTGCCTGAGAAGTACATGATGAACAGTGTACTGGAGAACTTCACAATCCTATTGGTGAGTCATTGGGTCACTTTTTTTTTTCTTAAAAAGCCATTTCTCTTCCATGCAGCTGCACTTTCTGGATCGTTGATGAGTTCTCCTGCATCATTTCCTCTCTCTGTAGTTCTTATATGTGCATACTTGTTCTCTTCCATGTCTGTAAAATGGATCTATTTTTTAGGGCTGCCGGACATTGTGCAATGTGTCTTGTATGTGGTAATTTTAAAGTCAAGTCATTTCCCACCTTGGGACATTCAGTGCATGAAGTAGACAAAAAAAAAGAAGCTATTTTAATTTTGCTTTTACAGTTCAAGGCCTACTGCTTTTGTTCTGTGGTTAGAAAACTTCATGTAACATTTTGTTCTAGTACTAAAGCATGTAATGTCATTGTTCACAGTGTCAGTGGCCATGTTTATATAGCATCACTCTGTAAAAGGAAATGATAGACCACACAGGTAGAATTGAAATTTCAAGCCAAGGGGGTGTTTACAGTCACTTTTGCTAGTTATAGCTGGCATGCCTGAAATGCAGAATTCATTCAAGACGGCAGATAGGGTTCAAAACTTTTCTTTAAAACAACAAATACCAAATCAATGTAATTACCTCAAGATTTAGTAACTAATAGAGGACAGAGGTGTAATAATAAACCGTTGTCACAGTTTGATGATGCTGGCTTCACATTTTTAATTCAAATTGATTCAATTTTCATTTGTGAATCATAAGCAACGCAAAACTGCGCATTTTTGCCTGTATACAATTCCACATGAATCTAAAAACAAAGGGTTATTATTGTAAATAAAATGTACTATAGGTTCACTGTATGTCAAAATATATAATGAAATAAAAAAAATTTGTTAAGAAAAATGGGAAATGTGTTTAAAACTAGCGCATTCATTTACGATTATTTTAGTAATCAAATATTCAAACGATTATTCTATTAATCATGTAATCAGATAAGTATTTTTTCTTTATTAAAGAGCAATACTAAATAAGAGAAAATAAGACTGGGGTCTTAAAATGAACATATTAGGTTTTTTTTTCATATTTTTATCATCTACGGTGTTTTATTTGTTGTAGTTTGAAATGATCCCTAACTTTGGAAACTTTCTGGCACTTTTTTACCTTTTCGTCTCTCGCTGTTTTCTCCACGTTCCTCCTTTTTTCTTCTTTAGCGTCTTCTGTTACCTGTCCAGCATAGTTTAGCGGGTGGTGCGTCAGTAATAATGGTCCGTGGGAAACGCAGTGCTCCGTGTTTTAGTTAAATGGACTAAATTGAGCTCGTTGAATTTTTGTTATCGCATTAGTCGAGTTACACGAGAAATCATTTCAGCCATACACTGGTTATACTTTATGGGTTGTGCATTGTCAAACCTCTGGTGTTCAAACGGTGTAATTGTGTGAGATGCATATTATTAATTAATGGAATACTGAATCCATAAGGATGAATCACACATTCCCTTGGAACGCACATTTTATATTCTTTTATTCTATCATGATGCATAATTTTTACCCCAAATATCCAAGCATTACTAAACATTTCAACACATAACTTTAGCTGTGGTAAAGATTTATTGGGTCAAAAAAAGACTCCTAAATGTTTTTCTTTTTATTCACTATATGCTTGCTACATATAGTGTGATATAATAAAAAAAATTTTAAGACAAAAAAATTAAAAATTTCTTGTGTGTTGGTGATGGAAAGCGAGTTCTCTGCTAGCACATCACATGACTCCTCACCTTCTCCTCGATTCTTTTCGATTCTGTTGATTTCAGTTGAAGAACAGCTTCATTTAAGTGTCAGTCCCTCTGATTCTCTCACTCTCTCCCCACAGGTGGTCACAAACAGAGACACACAGGAGACCCTGCTGTGCATGGCGTGTGTGTTTGAGGTGTCGAACAGCGAGCACGGCGCTCAGCATCACATCTACAGACTGGTGAAAGAATGAAGCTCGTGCCAGCCAGCAGATCTGTCCTATAGACTCTTAACCTCAATAAAAAAAGAAAGAAAGAAAGAAAAAGTGGCAGTGCCTCTAGTTCAACACTCACCTGCAGCGATTCGAGCTCTCATCCGGGTGATGCTTATTGTTATTATATTTTTGGTTGTTTTCAGTCTTTATTAATGTATATGTGTTCGATGTTTTGACTGCAGCTGTGAATCACGGTACAGTTGTATTATGTTTTGATACAGGAAAGAAGCATTTTAAAGGAAGCCTAATCAACTTTTCTTAGTAGGTTTTGTGTGTGTGTGTGTGTGTGTGTGTGTGTGTGTGTGTGTGTGTGTGTGTGTGTGTGTGTGTGTGTGTGTGTGTGTGTGTGTGTGTGTGTGTGTGTGTGTGTGCGCGCGTGCACACACGTACACAAAGCGGCAGTATCGGTAGACTACGAGTTTGGCTCGAATTAGTTGAAATCTGGCCGAGAAAGATGTTTTTAGGTTTTAATCCTATTATATAATGTACACATTAAAAGCAGATTTAGACTTTAGGTTCATAAATAATACCGTCTATGAATGTGTACGTGTCTGTGTATAAATGTATATACCCACATACCTGTAGTCTTTCCAAAGATTAAAAAAAGTATTTCAGTTTGGAACATTTGGTATTGATAACAAATAATACAGTTACGGAATTTCGGCATCTGTAGCATTCAGGGAATTTAAAAGTCCAAGCCCTCGAAAAAATATCACGTGTCTCACCTGCAATAAAAAAAATAATCTGTACTTTATCTACTATACAGCAAATAGTTTCTGCAAATGTTTGTGGTAATCACTAAGGGTGCTTTCACACGCATTACTCCGTTTGTTCGAATCCGAATTGGAGCAAATGTAATACATTTATTTGTTTTTCCTATTCAGTTTCATGCTGCGCATAATTAAACGAATCAGACAAAGGGCTTAAAATGTATTGGTGGAAATATATTTTTCATTCATTGGACAGAGAAAAAGTTTTAACAAGTTTTGTAGAAATGTGTAGAACTCGAAGGGAAACAATCTGAATTATTATTATTATTTATTTATTTATTACTACAGGACAAAAAAATTTTTTTTCCAATTCAGACCACTGATATCTTGAATGTGTATCTGTTTAGAGATTAAGAATGAAATGTACTTGTTTATTCAGAAAATCCATGTACATATTGTTAACATTGTAGAACAGCAACAGTTGACAAAATTAAATATTTACTTCTCACATGTAGAATTTTTTTAAACAAAACAGGAAACAACATTCCAAAGTGGAGTAGTGAATCAATAGCTTAAGTCTACAATATGTGTGCAAAAACATCCGAATTATGCAATGCAAACTGAACGTAGCCAAAATAACGAAACGCATAAACAAAATTTGCATTTCATTTACTCATTCACTTACTAAAATCAAACGACACTAGAGTTCACTTCAAACCAGACCGAGACCACCAAGCTCAGATGACTTTTTTTTTTTTTTCCCCACACCAGATTACACCAGTGTTCTCTCCGGCTTAAAGAACCGCACCGAGAGCAAAAACGCACCAGGTTTCGATTTAAATGCATGTGTGAAAGCACCCTAACAGCAAGAGAGCACTACATATAACACCAGAGGCGCGCTGATTGTCAAAATGTTCCGAGCACTTGGATTCTTTTGGGACATGCCTTATCAAGCGAACCTATTTTAATTTTTTTGTTCCGTTTTTCCTATGTTCGTTTACTCCTTTCACTTGATTTCGACGAGACACAATCATTCTATATACAGACATCAGGGAAGATTCTTTCAAAGCTTGTCCTTTAATCTCGTACCTGTTCCATTATAATGCGTTCTTATCCCGGTATACTCTGCTGCCTTTATCCCAAACACCAAGCCTCTGTGGCCTCCTAAAAAATGCGAGCCTTAGCTACGGCTGTGAGAGATTTGTTTTTGTTTTTTGTTACTTTAAAAAACAAAAAACAAAAAAAAGATGCCACTAAAACTGTGAGCTCTTTCCTAAGCTGGAAGACTTTTCACGTTCTCGTCCTATGTCATTCCATGGAAGTGTCCAGTCCCAGAGCTGCCAAAGCGTAACAAAGCACAGTGCCTTAACGGATGTCTATATTCACGTGAGCTGAGCAAACACTAAGATCATCGTTTCATGGTCAAATGAGAAAAGACTAGCGTGGCTAGCATGCACGTCAGCTCGAACCACCACTACATCCTAGAAATCTAGTACAACACTACCAAACTAGCCATGCCTTTCTTATCAGAACAGACCAAAAAATTTATATCCCTGGAGGCACGATGAATCTCCTCCTCGTTTCCTGCACTGTAGCATACAAGTGCCTTTGGTTCATGTTTTTTTCCAGCTTAGAAAAGACAAATCCTATTTTGCATGACTATAATCAGAACCAAATACATTGATGTAAAGTCAAATATTCACCACAATGCCTTGCTAAAAGTTTATAGTAGATGACAAGGGACGGTGATTAAATAGTAAAAGAAAATATAATGTATTGACTTTTAATCAGATATTATTAATTATTCTTTTGTAAAATTATTTTGAGACGCAGGTTTTTTGTTTTGTTTTTTTCAATCCAGATGTTTTAAAAATTCTGATCTTAAGTATTGCTTGTTACTGTAAATTGGAAGCCCTTTGTGATATTTTTTTTGTTTACTGGTGTTTTTATTTTTTATGAGAATGCATAACTGACATTTTACTTTGGGAGAATTTGTGAACACTAATTGAAGTGGATTTTAAAATGTCCACGTTATTGGTTCAAATCTTTGGAAACCTTCAGCACAGCTTAACGGTATCCTTTAACACTATTCACACCAATGTTTTCGCTCGTTTCTAATTGTCATATGGTTTTAATCGTTTGATTGATCTCCGTGTTGTACTGCCTAATGTAAACTGTGGACTTTAACATGAAAATAACAGCAAATTATTTCAATTTTATTTCCCCATTTTATTTCTCTCTTCTGGTTCACGTTGTGTGAGATTTGTGTATGGACATTTTTTATGTATTACTGTTCTATGTGCACACAACAAATTTTATTTTATTTAAATTTTTTATTTTTTTGGTGATGACGTCAGTATATTTGGAAGTCCCGTGTGGCCGTGATGCTGTTACTGCTCTGCTGCTGGCACCTCGGACCTTCTGTTCCATCCCAGCTGCCCCGCCTTTACTTCACCTGCGAGCTGAATACGATTGATCGTACGCTGAATTTTAGAAGGACATTTATTTTGATAGTAATGGACACTGAGCAGTCGCTTTCTAGAGGAATGATGACCGCACGTCAGCAGTCTAACTCTTTGTTTCCTGATTTGTATTTTTGTCTATGTGCAGGTACTGGTACCTCCTTTGTTCGTTACCATTTTTAAGAAGTTGGCTTTAAAGTGAACTATTCACTAGTTTAAAATAGTATCATTTAAAAAAGAAAACTATTGGGTTTGTGTGCAGAGATTTTTTTTGTAAAAAGGTGCTTTGTATAAAATTATATATTCTGGCTTTTCTTGGTACAAAGGCGTGAGATCTTTTAATATCATTAATGATGAAGCGTGCTGGAGCAAAGCTGAGAGAGGAAGAGAGGAGTCAGGGGAAAACCTGCTATGTGTATGTGTTCCTTACTGCATATGGTCTTGTCTTTGCTCTGTAACATTTTTGATGCCTTCTTGATAAAGTGGTAGATATTTTGTAGCTTTCTAGATACTTTGTATGTATACCATATTGAATAAAATAAATAAGCATAAACAGCTGTGTGTCCTTGAATATAAGGCAATCATACAATACAGTAAACAGTTCCCACTGCTGTACATGGACTAGTAAATTTATATTAAGTATTATAATTATTATTACAGCCTGCTGTGTGTGTGTATGTAATATATATATATATATATATATATATATATATACACACACACGAACACACACAATACAGACCAAAAGTTTGGACACACCTTCTCATTCAAAGAGTTTTCTTTATTTTCATGACTATGAAAATTGTAGAGTCACACTGAAGGCATCAAGGGCTATTTGACCAAGAAGGAGAGTGATGGGGTGCTGCGCCAGATGACCTGACCTCCACAGTCACCGGACCTGAACCCAATCGAGATGGTTTAGGGGTGAGCTGGACCGCAGAGTGAAGGCAAAAGGGCCAACAAGTGCCAAGCATCTCTCGGGGAACTCCTTCAAGACTGTTGGAAGACCATTTCAGGTGACTACTTCTTGAAGCTCATCAAGAGAATGCCAAGAGTGTGCAAAGCAGTAATCAAAGCAAAAGGTGGCTACTTTGAAGATCCTAGAATATGACATTTTTCAGTTGTTTCACACTTTTTTGTTATGTATATAATTCCATTTATAATTCCACATGTGTTAATTCATAGTTGTGATGCCTTCAGTGTGAATCTACAATTTTCATAGTCATGAAAATAAAGAAAACTCTTTGAATGAGAAGGTGTGTCCAAACTTTTGGTCTGTACTGTATATATATATATATATATATATATATATATATATATATATATATATATATATATATATATATATATATATATATATATATATATATAAATAAATGAGTTTATTAGAGGGACAGCGCATGTAGGATGTTTTGGTGACAAGTTGGGGGAGGCGAGATTGAGATGGTTTGGACATGTGCAAAGGAGGGACATGAATTATATTGGTAGAAGAATGCTGAGTATGGAGCCACCACGTAGCAGGAAAAGAGGAAGGCCAAGAAGGAGGTTTATGGATGTGGTGAGGGAAGACATGCAGGTAGTTGGTGTGAAAGAGGCAGATGTAGAGGACAGGGGGGGTATGGAGACGGATGATCCGCTGTGGCGACCCCTAATGGGAGAAGCCGAAAGAAGAAGATGATATATATATATATATATATATATATATATATATATATATATATATATATATATATATATATATATATATATATAAATTACACACACTACACTTTATCGCTATTTTTTTTAGATTTTATTGATATATTCTGATATTAATATACTGTACAAAGCCAAATCTATTATCTACCAGTAATAATTTATCAACAAAAAATAAAATACAGATACACTATATGGACAAAGGTTTGTGGACATCTTATATCTCCCTCATTGCTGTTGGCTATATAACCTTCACTCTTCTGGAAAGACTTTCCACTAGATTTTGGAACATTGCTGTAGGAACAAGAGCATTAGAGAGGTTGCATGAGGAGGTCTGGCGTGCAGTTAGTATTCCAATTCATTTTAAACAAAGGTGTTTAGTGGGGTCGAGGTCAGGGTTCTCGAATTCTGCACCATTGTTCTACACCAATTCTACAAACCGTTCTTTAGTGGATCTCGCATTATACACAGAGGTGTTGTCATGCTGGAACAGATTTAAGCCAGAAAGGAAATTGTAATGCTACAGCATGCAAACACATTCTATAAAATTGTGTCCTAGAAGTTGTATTTCATTTCCAAAAAATTCTGACACTGGACTTTGGAAGCATCCATGTTCAAATCCCTGCCCTTAACCCTCAACTGCTTAGTTGTATAAATAAGATAAATGTGATATAAATACATGTCAAGTGCCATAAATGCCTAAAATAAATACATGCATAAATAAACCATACTTACTGGTGTGTTGTTCATGTGTACACAAATTTTGGGTCATATAGTGGATCCCCAGTATCAAGAGAACCTTTTCATATTAAATGCTATGATCATTTTGGCAAATGCTATTGCTTGAATGTTTGTTTTTTGAGATGTAATGAAATTAATCGTTGTGTGAGAACGTTTTTACAGTTAATAATACAATTAATATATTTATTAAAACATGAACTATGAGGCATAGGGTGCCATATACATGCAACAGCATACAATAAAATGCTAGTTATAATCAAGCGAATCAAAAACATGCTAGTGGCAACAATGTTTTCTCTCAATCCCTCTCACATTTTCCACACTTTGCTCAAAGATTTACAACACATTTTTTATTATAATTCACATGCCATTAAAACATGGCGGTACCGTGTTGCTCTATAGATTTTGTCTATAACGTTGTTACTCTATGATTAAATAAAGTTCTACATAAGAATCAGTTTATTCTAAGAAATCCACACATTCTATTAGATCTAGGTTTTCTTTTTTGTTTATTTGTTTGTTTGTTTGTTTTGTTTTTATTGGAAAATTTCCAGCGTCTTAATGCTTAATCTTATTTTAGTGTAGCATACACTTTAACTCTGATATTAGAAGTAATACTGACGTCGGCCACAAGAGGGAGAGCTTGAACAACAATACTATATGAAGGGTCTTTTCCAATTTTAAAAGAGCAGAAAGAAAGAATAAATAATGTGTAATGAAAACTCAGTCTAATAGGAACACTGCTCACTTTATTTCTCTATTCCTTACAGTAAATAAACTTGTCCTATTCACCTGATACACAAAACTGTCAACAGTTTTTCAGTGCCTGTGCTTGATTTTAGCCCTTGTGGAAAACTGATATCAAGGAAACTGCTCTTTTTCTTTGCTTTAATTCTTTTACAAGGGATTAAAATTAATGCTTACTTTTGAATGAGGTCGGTTTGTATGACTGCTGATTCTAGAATGTGCTGTCAAATGACAAACGTCAGTATTATATACAGTCCACAGCTTTCTGAATCTATGCTAATGTCAGTGCAAATGATGTTAAACTCATTTATTTGTCTTTGCATCTGCTAAAAATATTTACACACTTATGGAAACTGTAATGTTGACTTTCATTTGTAGCAGGTCAATTAAAATAATTCTGCACAATACTTATATATAATACTTACTATATATATATATATATATATATATATATATATATATATATATATATATATATATATATATATATATATATATATATATATATATATATAGTGTTTTTATTATAAAATAGAGCAATCTACCTACAGTTAAAGAGTTTGGTTTGATATTTTTAATTAATTAACTGTTACGTTTAGGTTTATTCCTGTGATACATATGCATGTTGTCCTATATACACGTTTACTACAGCAGCCATAAACCACCCATCTAGCTTCCTAAATACATAATCAAATGCAGCTCTTTATGTTACTGAGCCTCCTCTGTCCTGAAGCTGGTGCAGAACTCTCTGAAAGCTTCATCGAATGTACAATAAACAATACTTTTTTTTCTTAAATAGTAAACATTTTTCAAGTTTAAATTTAGACTTAAATTATGTCGATCATCAGCCATATAAAATATGAATAATATCAACTTGCTCTATTTTTTGTTATTAATATAAATACTTTTCTCTGTGTGTATTTGGGGCAGATTTCTTGTAATACATTTTCTAGCAAAGATGATGATATGATAAAACACTGAACCTGATCAAAGTAAACTGTAGCCCATAAAAACTGGTGGAATGAACATCCCCTAGTTGTCCGAACAGTGGAGTTCCTGTCTATCTTCAAGCGACTGTTGAAGACCTTCCTCTTCCTGAAACACTTAAAAAATAATAATGAAGAAAAAACAAATTAATAGAGTTTTGGCTGATTTATCTTAAGTTTGTAATCTAGTGTACAAGTGTAGATGTATTCATTGCTAGAGACTCAAAGCACTTTTGTACGTCGCTCTGGATAAGGGCATTTACTAAATGTCACAAATGTAAATGTAATTTTCACTTTATTATGTGCTAAATTAACTGTTACTGTATTATGTGTTGTATACGTTTTCCTGTATTATTTGTATTCATTGTTATTGTATTATGTTGGGAGTCATTAATAAAATGTTCTATGTGGGTAGTAAATACAGTATATGTACAAGTGCAAGTCTTCTAGTTATGATGGGGATCTTTATGATGAAGATCGTTATGATGGAGATCGTTATGATGGAGATCTATATGATGGAGATCTATATGATGGAGATCGTTATGATGGAGATCGTTATGATGGAGATCTATATGATGGAGATCTATATGATGGAGATCGTTATGATGGAGATTTATATGATGGAGATCTATATGATGGAGATCGTTATGATGGAGATCGTTATGATGGAGATTTATATGATGGAGATCTATATGATGGAGATCGTTATGATGGAGATCTATATGATGGAGATCGTTATGACGACCCCATCGTAAGTCAAAAAGTCTTGTTGGTGCTATGACCATGACAGTGACAGCCTGATTTATAATTACCATTTTCTTTTCTAAACTGATGGCTTTCCTTTTTTTTTTTTTTTTTTGTCACCACCAGCAGGAAACATACTTGGTTTTACATGCTTTTATTACTTTGCTGTTTGAACCCGTTTGAAACAGAAATATACACACTGAGACAACTTTACTCCATCGACTGCTATTGAGAGTGGGGCATCTCACAGGGTCAGAGATCATCCCAGCTGCGCGTCCAACCTAACGTACATCGTACACGTTACGATGTACATTTTTTTTTTTTACAATTTTCTCGTATCGCTCTCGTCATCGTAAGAACGAAAAATCGTAATTCGAACCATCGTAACTCGGAGACCATCTGTATTTTCTTCAGGTCCTGATCAAGTGCGCGCGCTACCCCAGCCAATCCCCCCCCCCCCCCCCCCCCCACACACACACACACACACACACACATTGGGCGTGGCTTATTCCTTATTTGCTGTGCTGTCAACGTGTGCTGGCGTTGTGAGCTCGCGACCAGGAGCCGCGGTGTGAGTTGGGCGCGCGCTCAGTCACTGCGAGCTCATGGGCGCTTTATGCTGATTGTTTAGTTTCTGAAACATTTTGCAAGAGTTTCCTCGCAGGATTTCTGCTGAGTGTTCATTCTATTAGTGATTGGCACCTGTTGTGAGGATACCGAGATTTGTCTTTGTGCAGCGCACCAAACTTCTGATGAGCTCGAGCATCAGAGATGGAGGCTGAAGAAAGCAAAATTTCCGTGTGGGTTTGTAGGGAGGAGAAGCTCGTGTCGGGTTTGTCGAAGCGCACCACGTGCGCAAATGTTATTAAAGTCCTGCTGGAGGAACCAAACTTGCACGGGCGCGCGTCCGCGTCTGCGCGCGCTTATTGCATTGTGGAGAAGTGGCGCGGATTCGAGCGAGTTTTGCCCAATAAGACCAAAATCCTACGCTTGTGGAATGCATGGGGTGAGGAGCAGGAGAACGTGCGCTTCGTGCTCGTCAAGCAGGACGCGTCGCTTGCCAGCAGCGTGCCACGAAGCGCCGAGGCGCGTCTCGTGCCGAGCCGACAAAACCCGTGCGCGCGCGAGGGCACCGTGCGCCAAGCCACCATGGCCCTGTCTCCTGAGAAGCAACGGCGCGTGGTTCGGAAAGCTTTTCGGAAGCTGGAGCGCATCAATAAGAGGCGCGCGCAAGCGCAGTGCAAGGACGCGGAGAGAATGGAGACCCTCGTGCATATGGTGGTCTCGCAGGATCATACCATTCGACAGCAAGTGGAGCGTATCCAAGAGCTGGACCACGAGATTGAGCTCTATGAGGCCAAAGTACATCTGGACAGAGTAAGGGCTCATGGTGCTAACTACGTCCAGGAGACCTACCTGGTGGATGGAACTCCATCCAAAGATACACACACCAGCGATGGAGAACAGACACTTGCTCAGATGGAGGAGTATGCCAGAATGTGTGAGGAGGTGATCAGGCTGCAGGAGGATCTAAATGAACGCCAGATTATGCTGGACAGCATCACCAGTGATATTCAAGAGGAGTTAAACAAGAGGTGGATGAAGCGGAGGCAGGAGGAGTTGGCTAATAAGGATTTCGAACATAACAGCATGCTTAGGGTTACAAATCAAACATGGGAGGTAAATGAAAGTGAAATGCCTCCACAGATGGGCAGTGAGGACGATCTGCTCTTGGAGGAGGAGCGAATTAGGATTCAACTGGACACGAGTCTGTACATCGGCCTAAGGCTCAACACGGATTTAGAGACTATTGGAAGTGACCTGGACTTAGTCCAGGAGATCTGGAGGGCAAGAGACAAAGAGTTGAGGGATTTGCTTGAAAAAGTAGACTCACTTGATTTAGAGGAAGAAGTGGAGGAGGAAGATGAAGAGGAGGAGGCAAGGTGTGTCATGCTGAAGGACACTGATAGACTGGAAGAAGACACATCAAGTAGACATGGAGCATGGGTGGAGCAGGCCAGAGGACTTGCTGCTAAAGCATGTAGCACTAATGATGACGATTCAGACACTGGACTCAGCTCAATGCACAGCCAGGATTCAGATATTGCTCCTGTTTTTGAGTCTCTTGTATAGCAGTACACACAGGGACAGGAAAATCCCCTACAGTTGAATTATCACATAAAGAGCGTTTGTATTTATATCCAGTTGGACTGAAACAGACACTGTATGATTTAATAAACCACTGGAGATTTTGCTGTACTTTGTATCATCGCCACCTGGACTCCTCTGACCTGTTGTTTGTGTAATATAAAAACACCAATTATTATACTGTTGATAAATGTGCACTTAGTCAGTAGTGTTTGTTGGCTGCATAGATCTTTTTTGTACATGTACCACATTCGACTGTTGACTTAATCAGTGTTAATTTGCATAGGTTGACGGTGATTTTGCACCACAGACACTTCCATGTTCCAATTTTAACAGTATAATTGTAAAGTCCAAACAAAATTCTGATGGAATGTTTATTAAGCCTGTATTTTAAATCAAATAAATCCTATTATTATAGATATAGTTGCACTATAGAAGGCCTGTTTCTTGTATGTTAAACAAGAAGAACTTGTAGGACTGAATCAGCACTGATATTTTTTCAGTATATTCTGAGTATACAATGAGCAAAGAGTAACTGAAATTAGACAACTGTAGCTCAGAAAAAAAACAGGTGATATTTCACTTTTCCCAGGAGATAAACAGTTTCTGAAAAGTACCCAAACCAACCTTTCTGGCACCAACAACCATGTAACATTGCTGGCTGATTGTATAATTGCATGAATATGCATGTGTACAGGTATTCCTTACAAAGTGCCTGGTGAGTGAAACTGTTTGTTGTTTATTTATCGGATAAAAAGGTGCTTGATTATGAACCTAATTAAAAAATTCTGGTTATGTTTCATGTATTTGCATATTGGAAATTTAGCAGTGACTGTTGTTTTTTTAATGAACATCATAAAAGTGTCAAAAAGTGATGGAAGAGTTGGAATAGTGAGTTTGGCAGCTCCTGTTACATGTAATGTACAAGTCTAATTATCAACTTATTATTTAATCTATCTCTGCCAGAATAGGATGGCATGTTCCCAAGTGTTGAAAACATCTTGGCATCTTGTTTACAAGGATAATGGAGTGTGAGATTGGCTCCTCCCCATAGTATCTGAGCCATAATCTTTTAATTTACCAATCAGTCAACTTTACTGTCCTTACCTACAGTCATGAGAATGATGTCATGAAGCTGGAATGGTTTCTTTTCTTCTTTTTGTCTGGGCTCACTTTTCAAGATAATCAGAGAAGAGCCTCTGCTTATGTTAAATAAGAGTCTTTTGAGCTGGTTTGTGCATAAGGATACCCCCTGCCTCCCTCGTTCTTGATCTACAGGGAATGACCCAGTGAAAGAAAGACATGGGTCTTCACAGCTGCAGCTGAGAAGTTTGATACTGGAAGCGTCTGGGAATCCAACTGGAAGAAGAAGACATGAACAGAGATTTCTGAGCTCCTCCGCACTCCCTGTTACCTCCCTAAATAAAGTGTTTTAAGGGATGAGATAAGAGAACATATAATGCTAGGTAATTTAGGAGCAGATGGGTTGAAACTGTACAACTGCACCAAGTAATTGTATCTGTTATAGGATAATGAGGTTTAGGAAGTCAGTTCAGGTTGCAGCTCATTATTCCATTCCATTAAGCATTCATGGGTTTGCAATGGAGAGAATTTGGAAAGTAATTTTAACATTGAGTGATTTTGAGTACACGTGTTTGAAAATCAATGCACTACATACCTAAACCCTGTAAGTAAAATATATTTAAAAAAATTTTTTTTTTTTGTTTCTGTTGTAGATTTAACAAAGCTACATGGTCCATGTGAAAATGATTATATTTCTATTTAGTGTGGAAATTTCATGAAGTGTTCCTTAGATTAGTTTTATGGTAAGGCTATGAAGGTATGAAGGGTTGTCTTTGTTTCTGAGAGTTAGTAGTTTTTGGTTTCTGAGAATGTAGGGTGGTGTCCCTAAAATATATCTTTTATGTACTTTTAAAACTATTCTCTAAAAGATCATTTAAGATATTCTTAGTGATCTTTAAATTCACAGGCTAAATTACACAGGATTATTACCAGGTAAATGATACATACTATACTGTAAGTAACTTTCTTTTGGCTTCTCCCGTTAGGGGTCAAGCGGATCATCCGCATGTTTGATTTGGCACATGTTTTTACGCTGGATGCCCTTCCTAACGCAACCCCTTCCCATTTATCCGGGCTTGGGACCGGCACTAAGGCTTGTGCAACCCTAATGGCTGGGGTTGGTTCCTTGACCGGGGATCGAACCCGGGCTGCAGCGGTGAGAGTGCCGCATCCTAACCACTAGACCACCAGGGAACGTGCTATACTGTAAGTAAAAATAAAAATACAAACTAGTAAATATAAATACAAATTAGTAGAGAGAAAGTACTGTTTGGTACTTTTCTCTGAGACAGTTCTGTGTTTCCACTTGAAGCTTGGAAGTAGATTAGTACTAGCAGTTGCATCGACAAATTATACAGTCCTGGCAAAACAAAGGAACCTTGCATATAATGGACTTTTTTTTTTTTAAACACTAGAGGCTAATAAAAAGTTTTAAAATTGTGCAGGTAAAAGATACATAACTAATATAAGATCAATGTACTCTTGTTGATACACATCCCTTTGAAATTGATCAGCAAAAGGAATCACAACTGTAGATCAGCCACACATGGATCTAACCAGGACATGGTACATGTTTACAGCATTGTTGTTTTATTGTGTAGTGATCATGGTCAGATAAAATGTTAAATATTAATGGATTTGCAAAAGGTGCAGTTTTCTAAAACCCATGCTCTGCTCCATCAGACATTTTAGATCTCAATACAAAATAGCACATGGCACTTAAGTTAACAAACATTATACTAAACTTTTAAACACCCCCATCATTTTTAAGTTTTACTTTAATGCTGACTTATGAAAACCTTACAAAAAAATGAAGACCTTTCAGATATGTTCATTATTTAACGTAACAAAAATGGTTGGCGTGTATGTTATTCATTTGGTTAAGATAATGAGATTCAAAGCACAATGTGAATTATGCAATAAAAACAATCCCAAACAAATATTTTATACATGTTCAGCCTTTCCTTTTCTTAGTGCCTCTTTTACACATCTACAGCTTTTACACATCTTTTACACATCTACAGCTTTTGCACCCTTTTCATTATAATCTTCTTACTTCCCTAATCTGTAATCCTATGCAAAATCCACTGTCTTCTTCACATCAGGTCCAAGGTGCTTACACTACAACATAGACTAAAATTAGCTAAAGGTATTATAGTGTTAATGCTGTTTTACATTTTCAGTGTCACAGGATACAACCACGATATTTCCACTCTGAAGTTTGTTGAGGATCTCTGAGATGTAAATGGTGCCTCTTGTGCACTCAAGCGCACCAAAGTCACCGAACTGTGAAGGTGTAGCAAGGAGGAATGCACTAAATGTTGCAGAGATAAAGTTTTACCCACATCCTCATATCAGTAACAGGGGAAATATTTTTTCCACTAAATAATCTACTGGAACCCTTGCCATTATTAAGCTTGAGATGTTGCTTTATCTGTTAGCCACCAGATAAGTCAGAAGGTTCTAGGGTTATTTTTTGGTACCTGATCAAGAATTGCACCAAAACTATGAGTTAGCCAATGGGGATTAGCAGGCTTGTTGAACATTGTTTGGCTATGCACAGTGGTTTAAATAATGTGTATCAATAGCCACTTCTTATACTAAACTAAAGAAGAGGCATTTGCAGATAAACTACTCTCTTTTTGTCTAGGTTTGAGGATAAGAATTAAGGACAATGAAAGCCAAATAAATCTATTTTATGGTTGTAAAATAATATACTTTCTATCCATATTTCTTCTTCAATAAATATAATACTATTTTGTACTGTGGAATTTGAAAGATAAACTCTAGTTTTGTTTTCTAAAAATGTGGACCTTCTGGGAAACCATTATATTCAAAATCACATAAAAAGGCACTATTAGGCTTGGCTTGAATCAGAAACAAAGAAGGTCAATATCAAACAGGAAATCACAGCATGGTGATTTTGCTTTGAATTAAATTGCAAGCATTTTTTTAAAATTCAATAACCATTGCAACTTTCACACCGCTAGAAGGTCCCCAATTGGAGTCTGAGCTCGGTCTGTGTGAAATCATGAAGAGTATCTTAATAATCCCTAAAAAATAAAAAAACAATAAACCTGCAATTAAAAACACATTGAACAGCACTAAAAACAAATTTTGGACGCACCCCCTCAGCCCCTATGGTACCTTAGTGAATTCATCTAGACATTATGTCACTTTAATACAATAATGTGTTTTAATTAAAAAAATTTTTTAAAGAAATTTGTTATTGAAAACATAGGTTAAAATGTTATTCCTAATGTTCCTGAACATCCAGTCCCGCTGCGGATTCCAAGCAAATTTAGCAAATTTTTCGAGCCGCGAGTTCCGAACCGAAGTATTGGGGGTTGACTGTACATCACTAAGTATAAGTTCTATATATCATTTCAGTATGTCATTAAATGGCAAGAAAAAAATCTATATGTGATTATAATATATACAGTAGTATCTGTCTTCTAAATTTGTTTTGCCTTGACGGAGCCCAGGTGCAGTGGATTGTCTTACATAAAGTATTATATTTCACATAAAGTACATAGTGATACCCTAATGCCCTAAAGCAGTGTGTACTGTTTTTTTTTTTATTTTTTTATTTTTTTATATATAACACCAAACATAGAATGCTGGGAGAGTGGGATGCTTTAAGTATTAAGCAAATTGAAAAAAAAATCAGCACCAATGAACAAAATTATGTTTATTATTAAGACACACAGAACTGCCATCCTTGTATAGAAAAATATATTGTGGGTAAATGTGAGAGAAATATTGGTTACAGTTTTCAGAACAGGACAGAGACATCTTGCTGCAGTTATTTTTATATACATTAAGCAAAAAGCACTGGACCCAGAGCTTTATAGGTCCTCAGTGAGTAAGGTTTTTAGTGTGACCTCCCAGACAAGCTTTGTTTAGGTGTAATAATGCAGAAAGGAATTTCAACTTCCACTGGCTGAGTAAAATGAGCATTGTGCTTGTTTAAGAAAAAAACACAGACTAGGCAGGAAAACACTTGTCTTTATAAAGTTCAGATCAGGGTCAGATCTAAAGCATGTCCAAATCAAGTCATTTTAAGTCATTTTTAAAATAGTTACCATTTGCATTAGTAAAATCAAGCAATGATGTATTGTAAGGAGACCTAGAATGCAGTTAGCATTTCATGTTTATACACAGTATCTCACAAAAGTCAGTATACCCCTTACATTTCAGCAACCATTTTAGTGTATGTTCTCAAGGGACAATACTATAAAAATGAACCTTGCATATATTATAGAGTAGTCAGTGTACAGCTTGAATGGCAGTACAGATTTACTGTCCTCTGAAAAAACTGAACATACAGCCATTATTGTCAAAATAACTGGCAACAAAATTGACTCAATATTCTGTGTGAGCACCATTGTTATCTATCACTGCTTTAATTATCCTGGGCATGGAATTCACCAGAGCTGCACAGGTTGTTGCTGGTATCAGGACTAAAGACATACTTGGCTACTCCATCACCTTCAGCAAGGCAGTTGCCATCTTGGCGGTGTGTTTAGGGTTGTTTTCATGTTGGAAAACTGCTGTTCGCCCGAATTGTAGGCAAGAAACAATTGTCTTGGTACTTACACATTTTTTTTAAACAAAGAAAACTTGGAAAGTGTTAGTTTAAGTGTTCAGGAAGACGTAACGGAAGGTCTTAACCTGTCGTTTGCCAGGGACTCCGCTGTTCGGACATCTAGGGAAAGTTCATTCCACCACCTCAGTGTCTTGGTATCTGAGGGAGGAAATGAAAAGATGAGTTGAGTGTCATAAGCATAGCAGTGTTAAGAAAACCCATGTGAGGATGTGACTTCACCAAGAGAGTGGGTATGGAGGGGGAAAAGGAGGGGACCAAGAACTGAGCCTTGTGGGACACCAGAGCAGCATGTAGTTTCTTAGAGACAGCCTCAGCATTCTGTGGAATTTGAAACTTTGTAGCCAGACTGGTTTCGATCATGGAGGTTGTTCTGTGAGAGATAGAGATAGACTAATAATTACATTATCGAATGTCACCCAGAAGAGTCTAATTACACTCAAGGTTTCTTCCATACGTCATCTCACAGAATTGGCACTCTTGATATAAATTTACACCCATATATCTGTTAAACTGTTTAGTGACAGTGTATATTGTTAGTATTTTAATTACAGACCTATCCAATTTAATTAAATTGTGTTTTTTTGTGTGTGTGTGTGTGTTAAATGCATCTTAAAAGCGGCCCTTAACAGCAGCTCTTATGCAGAAAATTATATTGTGATCGGTTTGCTGTTATATTAATGTATATTTTTCCCAGTGTATTTCACTGATCATAGCAATATAAATTGCAGTATTTAGTCCAATCACTTACACTTTGGCTAGTTAAGGGCTTCAAGCTTCCTAATTTTGTATACTGTATATTTCCCTTGTACAGCTTCAATGTTGATTAGTTTTCTGTAAAAGCATCTCTTACATTAATTTTGGCTCTAATGCATTATCAGTTCTATCAACTTATCTATTCTAGCAACTTATACATGAACATGTATGGCAGATGCTCCAAATGGAATCAATTGGTGTTAAATATAAGGAGTTTTAATATTTTACAAGGATTCTTCATTATCAACATTGTAACTAGACTGATTGGCAGTTTTCCCATAACATAACAAGGGTAGGTCATCATATTTTTTTACAAAGAAAAATATACAGTGATATGTTTGAAGATAAAATACCTAGTTATTATTACTAGTGTATATTTCTTTTACAATACAAACACAGATGGTGCCACATACAGTAGTCATATAGTAAACAATAGTAATAGAATAAGCGATTTCGGTGTTTATGCTACAGAACACAATTGTTGTCTGTTATTTTACACTAAAATAGCCATAAATCTATGATTTACAGTCTGTGCTAAAGAACTGCAGGTGCAGTGCTTTTTCTATGAAACCCATGTCCATGGCTCAAATGATTTAAAAGGAATTTCTGAGAAAGAGATAAACAGTCATTCTGTGTCTCAACTAGTATATGATTAGAGAAACATGTTGTCTGTGTGTGGTCAGTGTATGGATGAATGAGTGGAAATGACTGAAAAAAGGAAAAGCCAGCTGTGCCCAGCAGACACACGTGCACACACGTGCACGCACGCACGCACACACACACACACACACACACACACACACACACACACACACACACACACACACACACACACACTGCCTTCTTAGCAGCTGAAATCATAAATAATAGAAATAAGCAGCATATTATTGCATAAAAACGAAACAGATGACAGTGGATGAAGATTCTCTTTTCCAGCCTGTTAATATACACATTTTCAACCCAGAACCTAAAAGCTTTTCTGAGTAGAGATAAATTGATCCCGTCTAGTTATTTACACCGAGTGAACCGCACAGACAGATAATCAAGTCTCAGAACCCATTAGACACTCCTCTACTTCCTCAGAGTCTTAGATGGGCATCTAATTAGGTTAACATTCCTCCTGCTCTGAAAAGCTCTCAGACTTAAAGCTCTTTGCTCATGCTATTTAATTCAGCAACAGCTGTTCGTAGAGAGTGGTGTACTTTAACGCAACTAATTGGAAAAGCTAACTTTTGGGTGTATGTGAAGCCCAACTCTGTTTGAATAGAAACAATCTGAGAGAAGCTCTTAAAGTCATTGATACATTTTAGAAAAATAAATAGCTGTATGTATGACAATGTGCTCCAAAAAAAGTAAACAGTAGAACTCAGAATCTCTCGCTTTAAAGTCTGAAAGTTTTGTAATAGTTTTAGATGATCTTAAAGGATCTCTTATGTTTTTTGTTTCCAAATCCATAGAGTAATACAGCTGCTATTTTGACTTAAACAGTCCCGCTAAACAAAACCCATGATGCATACATCTTACAAAAGGTCACTGACCACAAAGTACAAAACAGCCTTAAAGCTTCTGTGGTCTACACCCACCAATATATTACAAGAGGACTTGTCCATCTTCTTTTATTTTACCCAAAATGGTGCTGGGCTCCATGGCCATAATATTTGATTTCAAGCTTATTTGAACACAACACATGAGTATTAAAGTTTCACTTTCACTTAGTTGCATCTTGTCACATCTAATGCAGTATTAGAAATTTTAATTTGAACAGAATAGTATTTTATAACAGTTTTAATCAGAATAAACATCATGTGTTGTGGAAAGTTGAGATTGAAATAAAATATTTTGTCCATAAAGACCAGCAGCATTATGGGTAAAAAAAAAAAAGAAAAGACGACAGAAAAGACCTTAACACAATATTAATATTGAATAAAACAAAAGAGGTACTTTGTAGAAAAATAATCATACAATCACATAATAATCATAAAACAACACACAATAAACCATGTTGTAATCTCTACATCACATTAATTGCAAGTAAAATCAAGTCAAGTAGCTTTTTTGTGTAAAACAGCAGGTGCTGTACACACAGACAAAACAATGTTCCTTCAGGATCAAGGTGCTGTGCAAAGAACTTTACACAAGACAACATAAAAGTGCAAATAAGATACACAATATCACAGTGACTGTGCAGCAGAGAACAGAGTTAATGTGGAATAAAATACAGGCATAGTTCAAATAATAATAAAAAGCGTATATGTAAAGATTTGGTGATATAACCGCAGAATGCATACATTTGACATTCATTATTGTGACAACGTCCTGAAGACTTTCCCATAAAACCAAACTTTGAGTTAAAGCTTCACTGGTTGCCTTGACAACACAGACACCAAAACTAACATCTCCTCTAATAAAACCTTAACATATGAAGAGTTTTTGGATTTGAAGCAAAAATAATTACTATGATCATAAAATGTAAATTATGATATTATTAAAATGGACACATAAATATGCATCAAGAAATACAGCTAAAGCTGCAGTTTTAGAAAAATACAGACATTCTAATTAATCAAATAAAAAAATCAATATCACGTTGGTATACACAGCAAAGTATATGACTGTACACATTGTAACATTGTATACCATTGCCTTGCCCATTCTCTTGAAGGTTGTATTTAGATAAATACAGAACACTCTTGACATTAATTAAATTTAAACTAAACAAACCACTGGCCTGTACTTAACCCAAACATCTTACATACATGCAAGTAATATTGCTGAAGGTGATGGGAGATTGAACATTCTGGCAATACTACAAAGAATCAGCAGTCACAAGCTAAATCTATTCCAATTTTAAAAAACAGGAATGCGCTAGAAACATATGCATTACAAACCATCACCTCTTTCGTTTGTAAAGTGATGATTCTTTATAAACATTTTTTATAAAATATTATTTAGCAAAAATGCTTTCTGCAGATTTGAAGCTCAAGGAATCTTCTGTTCTTCAGGTTATAAAAGACTCAAAAGGCTTCAAAAGGGCTCTTGGAGTAAAGCACAGAGACCCAGAGCTCGTATCATTGTGCCGGCTTTTACTTGGTGTTTGGCAGCAGGACTCTCAGCTGTGTGTAAAGATGCCCAGCAAAAGCTTGAATAAAAAACACAAGCCACAAAGCCTCCTTTCATTTAATCAAACAATCGTCTCCTGCTGCCCCTATGTAGGCTTTGCTTATGAACTTCTTGTAATATGAACAATGATTTCCAAACGGAATGTTTAAACCGTCATTAAAACCAAGGCAAATTGCTCATGTTAACATATATACAGTATAATGGCACAAATGCTTTTGAAATGTGATTAATGCAGCACACTTTTCTATTTAACTATTATTATTAAAAATAAAAATAAATACATAAATAAAGACGAAATGAAAACCTTTCAATGCAACACATTTATTTAAAGAAAATCCACTGAAAATGTATTTTTAATCACTAAACACTTGTTTTACTGATGTGACAAGACTCAAATCAAGCACTAAAATCCACCATGATGGACACATCCAGCAATTAAAACTGTCTATGTGGAAACATAGAAAAAGTTAAATTTTTTTAATTAAATATTAACCCTATGGCTATATCTCTGGAAACATTCAGGGGAAAGTAACCCTCAGGTTTAAATGTCAGCACTGCCAGCATGATATGTGACTTTTTACAGTTTCGCAATCTCAGCTACATTACTCTGCATTAATATTCTATTAACTGATCGCAAGTAGACATTTGTGAGGGACTGCATCTTGCACATAAATTTTTATTATTGTTTGTTATATTTTCTAACAACATTTGTTGGTTCTTGCATTTAAATTATAAGAGGGAACCCAAGTTGTGGGTGTGTTTGCCTATCCTCACTGTTGTAGTTCATACCAGCAAGACAATCATGGATGTTTGTGAGCTAATATATTCCAAAGAAGATAGATTTTGCTTTCCACTGAGAGTGTTCCAGTGCCATGTAAAGTACAATATCATGAGCAGCAAGATAAAATTATGTAGGTAGCTGGCTTCATGTGTCTTGAAGGAAGAACAGGATAGACTTCATTCTCCTTGGTTTCTATTCTCTTAAACCTTTAGCCAGAACCTTTCTGGCAAGAAGTCTAAAACAATTCTGAATAGTGTATCTCCTATTTCTTATCTGTCTTTGTATCTAAGTAATACAACACATTATTTGTTTAGTCTGATAATGTATTCATATTTGATTACCCTCAAAATACATACATACACACATTAAGGATTAAGATTCTGGTCAAATGTACATTATTTTGCTCAATGGTCTGATGAAAGAGATAAATGTTATTTGTACTTTCTGTTGTGTATCACTGTGAGTATCAGGATCAGCTTTTAAATAGTAACAGGATATTCTGGGAGAATAAAGAGTGGGAGGAATCTTCTTTGACAAAACCAAGTATGCATTAGTCAGTGATGAGAATTTTCCAGGAAGAATATAAAAATTCTCTAAATGAAGAATATATTAAGATCTTTAGGCAGGTTTAAAATGTATCCTTAGCCCTAATCCTTAATTAGCATAGTTTTGCGTTTTTGTGAATATATATTTATGTATTTCTTATATTTGATTGTGCTTTTATAATATATATTAATTACAGATTTAGTTTTTACAGATTTAATTACACATTTTTACTTGCATGTGTTTTTTTTTTAGTCTTTAGGCAACTAAGGTCTATAAGGTCAACCTGTTAAGGTCACTGTTTTCTGTGACATCCCAGGTACTGAAAATATATATAAAAAAATAAAAAAATAAAAAAATTACAGACACCACAGTTTTCAACCAATCAGAAAAAGAAGACAAACTGTACATCTGTGAATTACAAAAAGGTCAAAATTTAACGCTGGGCATTGCCCATGCACTCTAACGTATAAGTCTAGACAACGTGTTTGCAAGTATTAGTTGTGGAATTGCTTCAGTGTGCTGCTAAACTAAACCATTTAGATTGTGTACTCTTCCAATGAACAACAAATCTATCTTTTGTCCTACTTCTTGTATAGGACCTCAATAATTTTCAACAGCAACATATCAAACAGTAAACCTGAAAGAGATTCAATGTTAATACCTTAATGCTATATTTTGGGAAAAAAATGTAATCCCATCATTGGTTAAGTTATGAGCAGAAACCATTATAAGACCGATCTCTTATAGCACTTATTGTTATATACATAATTCTGTTGTCTGGACTGAACATATACTGTTTACAAATACAGATACTAATATTAACTAGAGCTTTTACTATAAAATAGGAAATCTGGTTAAAACAAAAAGTCTCAACAGGACACTCAAATCATGTAATTAACTTTTAACATGTGTTCTGATATAAAGCGTAATGTAGAAATTAAAACTCTGTGTAATGTATTAAAAGAAAAAGATTTTTATAGACAGTATAGGATGTTGTGATGAAGCTACTGAATATCATGATATAATAATTTATACTATTGCTTATATAGGTTGTATATTGTAATGACTTGAGTTGCATCAACAGGCTCTACACAAGGTCTAATCAAACATAAGATGGGGGCTTGTTGGTTGACTGTTAAAGTCTGACAGTGTGTAACAGGAGATATAGCTGTACCATCCACACCTAATCCTCCAAAGACCATATCTTAGCAGAGAGTCAAGTAGTGCATCAGTGGCCTCTTTTCATTTCTTTACATAGCTTCTTTCTCTTTGAGAAATGTCAGTATCTATTTGGGCATGGCCTCTAGGGAACAGATCACAATGCATCCTTTTTGTGTGCACGACTAGGCTAGTGTGCGATCAGCACAGCCTCAAAACAAGTTTATATCAATTTATATAAATTATGCATTTTCAGATTGTTCAATTTCTAATAATAACCATTTTCTGAAATTCTGCAGCCATGTATGCATAAATATCCCCCAATTCAGCTTAGCTTTCTCCGCTTTTAATTGGTATAAAAAAACACTTTTTTTTCTGCCCCTACTTGAGAAATAAAGGTCTGGTCTGGTGGGATTGGTGTGATCTGGCAGATCTCTCTGGTTTCTCTCAGGTGCCTGTTCACTGTACTCCATCTCCCCTATACAGTAAGTGTGTACAATGCTACCATTCTCCTGCTGCTGCAGCCCTCAGCTACTGAGATAGCATCAGCTCTCACACATTGTTCTTATCCCAGGAGGTATGCTTTTAAAATGCTGGCAGAGAAGTGATCAGGAAGGAAAAGAAAGAAGGAGTTGTTTTTAAAAAGAGTTCAGCTGATTTAGTCAAGTGCATTTAAGCAAAAAGCCCACAGTGCATTTAAGCAAACAGTTAAAGTAAAGTTCCCTTTTTCTCTAGACCTAATAATAATGATAAACTTTTTTCTGTAGCTTTTTTTTTGTTTTGAGTTCAAGCTCTCAGTTGAATGATTAAAAGATTAGGCTACTGTATGTATTTATGATGAAGTTCCTTTTATAAGCACACTCTAGTTTCTGAGCATCAAGCTTGGTTTTGCCTGATGTTTATTAGATGATAGTAATAAAAACCCTCTGAGAGATGCATTTATTAAATTTTCACACAATTTTTGTAGACTTTGATATACATACTGATATACAATGTACAGTATCTAAATGCAAACATTAGGTCTCTTTGTATAGGGAAAATCAGAGAGGATCAGTAGTAATCTAACAATGCTGAACAAACATTCCTGGGGAGCATTCTCTGTTATTGTTTATTATTATAATTTCCTACATCCCCCATCAATAAAAACGTTTCTACAGATAACCCTCTTCCCGTTACCACTGTTTTGATACAGTCAATGAATAGAATAAGCTGAATTCCCCGCTATCTTTGTCTGGAATATAGAAACACACAGGCACACACACACACACACACACACACACACACACGCACACACGCACGCACACGCACGCACACGCACGCACGCACACGCACGCACACGCACACACACGCACGCACACACACGCGCACACACACGTGCACACACACACACGCACACACACACAGGTCTGGATCTTGTGACTCATGTCTCCAGCACAAAAAGATATTGTGTTTAGCCTCAACATGGGCTCTGTGGTCCAGGGATGTTTTGTAGGGCGTCTTGGAATGTCGACTGCAAAAAGAGAATCTAGACTGCAACCTTAGGTAAAAGGGCCAACAATCTGTGCTGTCTAACTCTGTCCCGACACAGACTGTGAATCAGCCCAGCTATTGTACGTGTCTGACCTCGAGCCAGGAGGAACCATATCGCACCAATGGATCAAAACGAATGTGCAGCGAGCAGACTCATGCCAACGCACAACCTGATCCCAGATAATCCCCTCTCGGGTGTACACACGGTTAATTAGAGCTTGTAGTGGTTTATTCAGACCACAAAAAGGTTGGGGTTGGTTTTTTTTTTGTGCGGTGCTTTTTATTTAAGGCACTTTAGTTCACCACCAAGCCCTGAGTATTTTACAAATTTTATAATGATCACAATCACCTAGATTGCACAATTAGAGTAAAATGAGTTAGATCAACTATAATTATAATTATTCTAATCTCAGAGACGTCATGTCATGCTAGAAATTATTATCCAGAAGTAAAGAGCTCAATTCGAGGTATTCTTGGATGGATACTCTGAATTGAGAGGGACAAAATATGGGTTTAACAAGCTAAAATTGCTGGTTTAACCGTGTGACTTTGATAAGATCAGTGAAAAAATATAAAATATAAAAAAAATATGTTTATTCCTTGTGTTGTTGTGACTTAATTGTGTTTAGTAGCCACAAATCCCCCCAACCTCCACCCCCCCACCCCATCCCCACAAAAATTTAACAGGGCTTTCTTTGGTGGCGTTACTAAGTGCACTGAAGCTTATCCTGTAATTTGTCTAAAGGCATTACAAGCTGCACATTTTTGTCTTAATATAATTAAGGCAGAGAAAAAAAGCTAATGTTTGAAGAAATAATTACTTTTTCTAGCTATTACAATGTAAGTAATAACAAAAGCTAATTTTTTTTAAGAACATTACACAACATTGAATCATTTTTGAATGGATAAAATTGTATGATGTCATTCTTTCAATAACAGAAAAGCGTTACATTAACAAATTGCTATGGTATGAAAGGAATGAAACAATTAAGGGCATGCTATTAGAGTTTATTGACCTTACATAATGTATTTTTTCATTTCTCATATCGTGTATACACATATTAGCATTTACAGAAAGTGTTATCAATAAACATTTGTTAATGTTTAAGTTTAAAATAACTAATAACTTGTTCTATAATGTTAAATTATTTTTTTTGTGTATTTACTCCTTAACAATAACATAAAACAACCAGCCATCACCATTTACATCCTCATCTGTTGCTAGATTTGAATGTTCAGAAATATTTACTTCTTTTCCAAACACAATCATGGAGATCAATTATTTCTCTCTGCCTACTGTATATTCTCCTAAATTTAGTTTCCAACAAACTAGTAGAATAATTGCAACTACTGCAACACTGATCAGCCAAGAATGGATGATTACTTTAAATGCATGTAATGAAGATGCCCTTTTCTTATTCTGCAAGGTTCATGTCTGACTGCTCACCCGAGGCCAGATGAAAGTAAAAACCTCATGCTCCTCATGTTGTGTCCTGTGGGATCCCAGTCCCAGTGCTCAGCTCCAGTTACAGCTAGACATCCTTTGCTCTTTTTAAATGAGCTTTTTAAAACATCCTAGTATCTGTTTAGAATGTATGTTATCTGTAAATTTTATTCTAAGCTATAAAGAACAATGAAAGAAGAAGGTTTGGTAAAGGTTATCATTTTGTTTGCATGGATAAAAAGAAGAAGAAGAAAACTCTTTATTTGTCATATATTTGTTAAATGACACATGAAATGTATTTTATAATCAGGACATTTAAACAACAGTAGTTAAACAAGACTACTGAATATATAAGTACTAAATATATATATTGGATACTGTTTTTTTTATTTACAACAAAGTTAAGAGTTGTTCACCACAATGTTCTACACCACTTAGGGGCCACTTATGACACTTATGAATAACTGACTTGCTTCTTTAGGGCATGGATTGGTGTAATGCAGAGGGCGTGCTGAGTCCTCCTGGTGTTCCACTCTGCCCTATGGCTGTGCTTCTCATCCATGATGAAAGTACTGCTCTATGAAGGCTCAAAGCAACTTAAGATAATCACACGTTTCTTGTTAAGAGGTGGAACATGTGCAGAATAGCACCAGAAGAGTGTGTGGGTGCTTTTGACATTCAAAGTAAAGCCCATGTTATTGTACAATGAGCTGAGAATGAGACCTAAAGTCCATTAATGGGTTTAAAAGCCTGTAAAATACTCTTGAACTAAAATTCCACATTTTTATTGGCTTTCCTAATTTACTATGAAACTGTCCCACAAGTGGAAACCCATGTGGAAGAGTCTTTTTATTATGTAGAATATGTATCACTGTTTATCCATTTTATGCTACATTTGACTTTTTGTTTTTAATTTTTTGTAATTACATGAAAATGATTTATTTTCCCAATTATTATTTGTTTCACATGATGTGTATGATTCAGTGTTTTTTACATGATTTGTTTAGTTCACCTGATTTTTTTGCATAATTTATTTTTATATGTGTTATATGTGTTACACTTGACACTTTTCATATGCAAAATTCGAGAGATCTCCATAGGCTGGAATAAATCCAAGATTTTCACATCAAATTTGTGCCACCTGAACATTCACTAAATAAATGTTGATGCCCAATTGTGCATTTGCACTGTACAAGAAAAGCAATGCCATTCATTAGGGAATGCAAAGAAAAAGCATGCTGTCAGGGACGCTTGAAGCCTCAAGCGATGCTCTTCTCTTAAGTTTCCTCCAGGGACACTAGCTCTTCTGGTTTGATCTGCAGTTCTGTAGGATGACCTTCATTAGGCACAAAGGCCCTTCTGACTTAAGCTCTGGATAGGGAAGTGCTGTCAATTTACAAAAGCTTGAAGTAAAGTGGGTGGCTAAAGCCTACTCCCAAAGGTACTAAACCTCCCAAAAGAAAATATTGGACCATTAAGTCGGATTATAAGTGACAGAATTTGTTTGTTGAGGTGTGAAGGATTTAGTCCTGAGGGACTGATGAAATACAGGTGCAATACATAATTGCAGCGTATTCTAATTTAAACATATAGAGCACAATGAAATGTAGAGATAGATTAGATTGCATTTAATTTTGAATATTAGACATGATTTAGACCATGTAAACAGAATAACTGCCCACTGACAAATTGACAGAAAGAAAACCTGCAAATGAGTACCATCATATAGGTGTGGATGTCATGATGTCAGTAATGGCTATATCCTTGTAGGGGTAATGGTGGATTTAGAGCATATCCTGAGTGCATTACTCAACCACATATTTAACCCTAAAAAAAATGGCAGCTATCAAAGAAAAAAAAGACTTCAGTTTCTGTCTGTGTGGTGTTTTCTCTGGCTTCTCCATTTTTCTTCAACCTCACAAAAATATAGGACAAGATAGATTAGCTTTATTAATTTGGCATAGGGGTCAGTGGGTTGGGAATGTGTTTAAAGACGTATTCCCACCTCTTGTTGAGTGTTTCCAGAATAGGCTCTGGATCCACCATCATTTTATGTATGTTTGCATTGTAAGTACAAATAGCAGGGCTATGTAGCTGTTAGTAGATAAATCCATGAAACCTCTTTAAAAGCAGCATTATATTAAAAACCAACAAACCAAAAACAGCACATTTCAGAGGTTATAAGAGAGCCCTTATCAGCAGTAGGTGCCTGCATGATATACGCAGGTCGCTTGGTCTTGTGTTGCCTTGTCTAAACTAGCGACTTGATGGAGACAAAAAGGGACATGGTGATTGATGGTACCGAAAGCCCCTAGCTGACAGTGGAGTGATCAGGTAGAGATGGTTTGCTGCTGACAGACATTAGAGCTGCTCAGCACAATGGTGCACAATAGCACCTACGTCATGCCCTAGACCCTTTTGTGTCGACTGACGCTTTTCAAGTCCTTTCCACGATGAGAAAGAAAGACACAGCCACCAAGCATGGAGAAATAAGCCATTCAGGCCAAAGCTTAATGTGTTACCAGACACTTCTCAAGGAGCAATACAACTGGAACCATGGAGGCTATCAGCAATTTTCCCTGTGACAGGCAGCAGGCTTCATCACCTTTCAAAGCAGCCCACTTGAGCTGATATTCAGCTGGAGGCTGATGAGAGATGCTTTTCCATTTTCAGATTGGCTTTTCAAAAGGAGAACGATCTTGATTCATATTACACCATGAAGAAATTGTAAAATGTTTCTTCATGCAGTAATACATCTACATTGATTTTAGTGATTTGTCCGAAATAACAGGTTTTATAAATACATAACAATGTTTGGCTTTTTTTTAAATTATAAAATCAAATTAAGCCTGTTTTTATGTAGATGTAGGCACGTAGTAGTGCTGCCAAATTCTACCATAGAGCTCCAGGGTCCCTAGTTGAATCTTAAGCTCGAGTTACTGTTACTGGCTTTAGTGTGGAGTATAACATATTCTCCCTGTGTCCTGCTCCCAAAACAATGATGATAAGTGGATTGGATATTCCAGATTTCTCCTAGGAGTGTATGAGACTGTGTGTGGTACTTGATGATGGACAAGTGTTCCTGTGTGTTGTCCCTTCCAGAGTATATTTCTAGGATAGGTTCCAGATCCACATTGGGATGAATAAAAAATTAAATAAATGAATGAATACTTCTGTGGTTTCTTATTTTATGGTCAGAAAAGAAAGAACCTGTGCTGACATAGTCAAAGGGTCAGACATTTGAACTCTGTATAGACCCACTTTGTTCAAAACTGCACTTGCATTACTAATTCTTGAGTTTGGCTTATTTCTCCAGGGCAGATGTTATATATTAGAAGACTGTGAGGTCAAAGCTAAATATATTTGAAGCAAAAAACGAACACTTAAAAATACTGCAGCAGAGCCGATTAACTAAGGAAAAATTTGTATTATTTTTTTTTTTTTTATATTACCATTTCATTTTGAATTTTTTTTTTCTTTGGCACATTGATGATGACTATTTGCCAGTGAAATAAAACAATATGTGTCTTTGCACACCTTTAAAAATAGTACAAAGTGGTAAAAAGCAGATAGATGCATGAACTTAAAATAACAAAAATGTTACTTTGGCATGCAGACACATATTTTCTTTTATCCTTGGTGTCACAAATCCTTTTTAAGAGCTCAGATTAAGTCACCATGACCATATGCCCCGGGCTACATCAGATGTAGATGCAAATTTTGTTTAATGGAGAATTTAGTTATGCAGTTTAATAGCTGGAGTTGAGAATAATCTACTCACCATTGCTTTAGTGGTTAACCTCCAGAGGACAGCTGTTTAAGCATTAATTCTATGGGAACAAATGACTGGGAGTCTTCCCAAAATCTCAAAACTGAATTTTTCTTATGAAAACACCTCATGAAAAGCCTGCCATATGGTGCTATTTTAATGAAAGTTTCTAAGAGCTTTGTTTTCAACACAAATAACTGCTGGGTGCTATGCAACATCCAGCTTCTTATTTTGTTTTTTGGGATTTTGATTAGTCTGGGATATTTCAGAAACTGTGTCATGAAGGTTTTGCTTTGCTTAGCGGGGAGTTCCCACTACTGTTTGTGCTTCACTGCTGAATAATTGGATACAAGCCCTGGAAATTTGTTCTCTCGTAACTCTCGTAAGCACAAATTTTATATAGGGGTACTGTTTGTAGGATTTACAGCTCAACGCTTTGAATGCCATTCTTAACTTCTGACTTTCAAATGCTTTTAAGTTAAACACATATGTGTTTAAGGCTTGTCAAAAACCTAACCCAAAGAGAATGAGAGGAGTTGTTGGGCCTGTGCTGACATGGCAAGGGCAGGTTTTTAGGTTCTTAATTAATGACCACATGTGTATTAACTCTCCACAGCAGCTTTGCAGAGGGAAAGCCCCATTAGAATGAGCTTGTTGGTGATCATGTGCATGCAAAGAAAAGTCTGCATGGCTTTTGACACATGTGTCTTATGTCTTTATGTTCTGGTTTAAGAAGCAAGGTGAGGAAGGCTGTGCTTAACAGTAACTAAAACATTAATGCAATACCTTTTATTTACAATCTATATATATATATATATATATAAAAAAAATAAATAAAAAAAAAAAAAAAAAAAAAAAAAAATATATATATATATATATATATATATATATATATATATATATATATATATATATATATATATATATATATATACCAAAGTTGTTTCAATTTATCCCAGGGTAAGAAATAGTTGCTCAGCCTCAAATTAGCCCTGCCCTTACTCTCATGTGATTAATGCTGAACAGAGATTAGATTGCATCATGTCACAACACCATTTAGCACCACAGGGTATACATGTGTGAAAAGAAATTGGTGCATGTTGAGTCTTTTCATTTTTACCCATTATTATGTTAACACCTCTCTGTCAAATTACCTTTGACAAAGATCATTTTTACCATTAAAAAACCTTACATTAAAAATTGATTATTACTAAAGTTTAAGGAGTATAATACATGCATTTCTTGGAGTATACCAGAAATGATGTAACAATTCTTACTTCATTCAGTACTTGAACATGTTCTTATTAATTCCTACCAAAATATATTGTTCAGTTGCAACAAATTAAAAGAAGTAGGTAAAAACACACCGAGTACAAACAACAAACACTTACAAGGACAACAGACCTTAAACAGGGACACCAATTAAACATAAAAACAAAACAAGTTAGCGTGAGCAAGAGGGCATGTAACAGGGTCATCTGATTTTACATTTACAGCAGTTGATCTGATGGAGCTGATGAGAAAAGACCAATGTGGCAATATAATGAGCAAAAACCAATGCTGGTGTGACACATTATAACTAGCAGAGATCTATATAAAAAAGCATAAGGAAAGGTGCCACTGTAAAAAAAAACAAAAAAACAAACAAACAACAAGACGACGCCACCTACTCTGGCACTACTACTGCCCTCTGCACTACATACATGCCAAGAGCCATCACACACAGGTAAGCATCACACATAGGATTGCTCTTCTATTATACTTAATAAATAAATAAATAAATAACATACCATATATCTGTTCTCATAGCATTAGTATAACAAAACTACCTGGGATTCTCTAGAATTTCAAAGCAAGCTCATGCCCTACAGGTGTTAATGCTGAAATCTCTGTGTAAAATCCTGCTCTCTTTGTTTGAGCTTCAGTTTAGCAATAGATGCTGTGATAAGGATACTAGGTTGCCCGCAGGGGGAAAAAAACCTAAAGCAGAGATCAGAACATTCAACTGTGTGATCAGGTGATCAGAAATTTAGGACTATTTGGCATAGGGTGCCTTGGGATTTCAATGGAGTTTCTGATACTGATAGTGTTATTTATTCCACCTAAACTGTGAATAATTGCCAATTATTATGTGGTAATTCATAATCATATTTTAAAGAACAGCTTTCTTTAAAAGTTTTAAGATGGCAAGAAGAAATTCTTTCTAATTCTTTGTTATACACAGATCAAAAGATTAATATGAGATAAGAGATGAGTATGTCATCGGTAAGTTCCTGTTATTTATAAATCTAGATGTGTTAAACAACCTACAACATATCAGCTTTTGTTTTAAGTGATGAAAAAATACTGGAACAGGTGACTGAAAGGTGTTTCTTGTTGCCCAGAGTATGCTCTGTTAGAGTTTTACCTGTGAAGACTGCATTAGTTGTTAAAAAGGATAAATCAAAATGAAGATCTGTTTAAAGGAGAAAAGCAAAACATTTTGAAGGTGGAAACTGAGAAAAAATTTATCAAAACCGTTTGCACAAGTGTTAGGTATAGCCAATACAACAATTTGGACAATATTTTAAGATGTTTAAAATGAAAAAGAAAGAAACCACTTGTGTCCTAACATCCGAAATGGGGGTGATCCACCCCCAAAGATGGCATAGTTTGAGTTGAACATATTTATAAGTGAATTTCAGTAACTGAAAGTCTGTTAGGGAATAGAAAAATCATCTAGAGCAGTGTATAGAGTATCTTATCTGTCACATACTATATACAGATAGAATTTACAAAGAGAAACTACTATTTGCATAACTATAAAGCTATCATGAGTGAATTAATGCAAAGGGGACTGTGACATTGAAAATCTACAGATGTAGTAGTTTTTTCAAAACCTTTCTCATTCAAGTTTATCTTAGTTCTGATATGCATTTTAAAGGCTTCCCATTGGTGATTTATTTCAGTGGGTCATTGCACATGTTTGACAACACTGCGGTAAAAACCTATAAATGCTGTTAACAACAGATAAATGGACCCATAAATTACATGTGCTGTAATTTGCTGTGGGCGTTAGCCGGAAAGCTTCTGTTTAAAAAGGGCATCTGTACTATTGTAATTTTGGCATTATTTAAATAGCCTGCATTTTATAGGTATCTGATCAAATGTGCCTTTATAATGACTATTTTCAAAAAATATGTAAAACTAAATTTATCTATTTGAAATATATTACTCATCTAATTTAAGACGTGGCTTACTGAAGTACAGTTTAGAATAGTTTCCATAACTAATAATCACTAACACAGTAGCCTACACATTATTCAATATCATTTACAACACAACCTCTAAAACAGTCCCAAGCACATTCACTAACACTATCTCCATCACAGTTTCAGTGTCCATCACAGACTACAGCAGTGTTCAGTATAGTCTTTACCAGTGTTGGACAGTAATGCGTTACTAGTATGCATTACTTTTGACAGTAACTAATACTGTAACGCGTTACTTTTTAAATAAAGTAACTCCGTTACCGTTACAGTATGGTGCGTTACCCGTTACTTTTTAAAATTAATGAATTTGGGCTGAAGTTTAGACTACAGTCTGACCTGTTTACAGCAGAGACGCATTGTAGGATTGGAGGATGAACCACTTTAAACACGAAGAAGACGCACTGTGGGCGTGTCTCCGTTTATTCGGTCTGTGCGGCAGTAATGGCGAGTCGAGGCGAGAGCAAGACGAGTTTCTTAAAGTGGAAATATGCTCATTATTTTACTTTAGTTAAGCATAAAGACAAAAACTTTTTAATCAAATGTAAGCTGTGTCTTTCTGGTTTGAAGGTCGTATCTACTGCGATAAACAGCAACTCCAATCTGTTGAAGCTCCTCCAGGAACTCCACGCCTCGACGAAGCTAGAAGCTAACCCAGTGTTCTGTTCTACATTGTTGATAGTTTTCATACTTCAGCTGTGAAAGGAAAATTTTTAAGAGCTCAACACAACAGCTTTTATGATGCAGAAGCCACTTTAGTTTTTGATTGTGAATATATTATTCAGCTTGTTTTGTTATTTATTTCAGAAATCCTTGTGATATATTCAGTTTGTGCTGCTCTGACTTTAATAAAATAGTGTTTAAACATGACTTTGTGTTTAAGTCAGTTTTGTGTTTGTGTAGACCATAACACATAAAAGGGCATTATGGGAACATTAAAGAAGGTTCTTTAAAAAAGTAACTAAAAAGTTACTTTTAACAGTAACGCATTACTTTTTGGTGTAAGTAATAAACAAAGTAACTGAGTTACTTTTTGAATGAAGTAACGAGTAACTGTAACTAGTTACTATTTTTGAGTAAATAGCACAACACTGGTCTTTACCATAGTTTTGACCACAGTTTTTAACACCCTCGACCACAGATTCAACTCCCAATTCGATCTGTACCTCAGTCTCTAGTACAATGTTACAGTATTCACAGTCTCAAGCACGCTCACAAACACAGTATCCAACACAGACTACAATACATCCCCACATCCCCAGTGTCCCAACACAGTATCCACAACATTTACCATCACTTCAACATTATCTTCACCAGTCTCCGCTACATTCTATGTCTTAGCTTATGCTCAGTAATGCATAAGAAACATTCAACCAGATTTCAAGGTAGAACATACCATAGAAGTCTAATTACTCCCAAAAGTAGTGGTGGACAATAACAAAGTAAATATAATTAATTACTGTATTTAAGTATCTTTTAACATATCTGTACTTTACTTAAGTATTTCCATTTGGGTAGACTTTAAGCTCACTACATTTCAAAGTCAAATATCTTACTTTTTACTCAACAACATTTTTGAAAAATCAGTCATTACTTTTAATTTATTTACACTTTATTGTTTCGCTTGGTGGTATCTACTTGGCACAAACATACAGTTTAGCATTTGAGAGTAATAAATCATGGAAGAAACTCCTGACTTTATCTTGACACAACACCCGTGGTGTTATTTGCCTGCTTTCGTTTTTTTAAGTAGTTAAAAAGAAGGTTTTGGGCTCATGATAATTCTAATATATATCAATCAGTAGTTGACTAATTAATGTCATTCTATTAATAGATTGGTGTATTAAGAGTAACAATAGAGTCTTAAACTGAGTTGATTAAGCAAGAGTCGTGACGAAAATGATAAAATTAACATTGTAGCCATAATAAATAATAGTACTTTGGATACTTCAGTACTCTAAATTTGAAGGCAAATACTTTTGTACTTTTACTCATGTGAAAGTTTAAAGAGAGCACTTTTACTTTTACTGGAGTAATGTTTTAGCTAGTGTATCTCTACTTTAACTCAAGTACATGGTTTGTGTACTTTATCCACCACTGCCCAAAAGTGAAAATGGAGAAAACACCATGTAAAATTCCAATCCAGATGCACTGACAGGATTATCATGGACAGTTTAACAGAATCAGAATCAGAATACTTTAATTTATTTTAATTAAAGCCTGATTTCTAAAGCCATCTAGCTGTCCAACATGAAGGGTTTAGACTTCCCAGCTTCATTTACTGGGTCTTTACCCAACATGAACTATGCATACGACCAGATCAGGAAAGTTAAAAAGTTAAATAAGCAAATAATAATGATATATAAATTAATAGAGAGAAAAGAAAATGCAAATGTATTTTCACATATATAAATATTTAAAATTTATTTTGATTAAAAATGTCTCCTAAAGTCAGGATATACAATATATACACAGAAATGTATTTAACCTTACATAAGCAGGCTCAAAAGTTTTCAATGTGATAAATAGCCATCTTTGGCAGCGATTCTTGAAAACTCTGTTTCTCTGTAAACAACCTGTACAGTGACAAATGACACCTTTACTTTCTAGATCAATATAGCAATAACTTGAGAACTTGCCTGAACAAGACAAATGGGACGATATGTTTCTCCAGCCTGGTACTTTTACAACCTGGGCTAGTCATCAGAGCAACTGGTCCGAGGGAACCTGTTCAACTTTACTAGAGTGTAATGAATCTGGCATGCTCTGAGAACAAGTTTCTGTATAATGTGTGTTGGGTGGATTTTGTTTGTTTCTCAGTAAAGCAAGATCAACCTGTGAAGAGATAGATCTTCATTGTGTATCTCATATTACAACTGAAATTATTTGAAATGCAATTTTATTTATTCAATTAACATCAGAAAAAATGTCATGTAGAATTTAAAGTGTATGGGCCTTGATACATTTTACAAGAATTTGTTTTACCTCCCATTTTCTTTTTTATTTATGTAAATCATGGTTTAATTTGAACGTAAATAATTTAAGCAAGACTAAGGCAATGATTTATTTTTGTCTGTTTGCCATTTACCTGTTTGTCCACAATCCAAGCTTTAAAAATGGCATCCGTATACTGGCACACCCTCACACAGCTCACTGTTTGTGCATGTGTATATCATGCATGTGCCTACATGCAAAAACAATACCATATGTATGAAAAGCTATAGCTACCTAAACAGCTAGTTCTAATATGAACTCTGTTGGTTTTTGTTGACTTGTGAAAATGTATTTGCAGGCAGAGGACCTTATTAGCATGAAGTCTCTATTTTGAACAGTCAGAAGCTGGTGATGAGTTTTCTATAAAAGCAGCTTATACAGCAGTTCTGGCTACACTGTTTAGACTAATGCAACTATTTTAATGGATAATCCTTACTAGTGGCAACTTACAAACTGAATTGTCTGACAGAACTGATGAAAAATTAGTCTTAAGTGCTAGCAATATGTAACAGTCAAAGGTAAAACCTGATGGTGTATTTTAAATAT
This sequence comes from Silurus aristotelis, assembly GCF_946808225.1. Taxonomy (NCBI): domain Eukaryota; kingdom Metazoa; phylum Chordata; class Actinopteri; order Siluriformes; family Siluridae; genus Silurus; species Silurus aristotelis. The sequence goes on from NC_139586.1 coordinate 17,611,289, forward strand.
TTATTTGTAGATGCAAAATGTTTGCGCTTTAATGAAATAGCACAACATAATGTTTGAGTTTGCCTAGGAAGCTTTCACTAAATTTCAAAACCAAAAAATACTGACTTCTATTTTAAATAGCATCTGTTTTGAACATGGCATGCACTGTTAATTTGACCACTTGTGCTATGATGGGCTCTATAAATGCTTGATGTGCTGTCTGATGCATAATTTAGATGTATGACAGATCACATGAGGTTTCCTTAAAACATATGTTACAGAGTAAAGACCTCCACAGTACTGTACATGCCCCCATGTTGGTTCAATACTTCATAAATCTGCATAAATCTTGTTGCTAAACAAGTCATGGAAATCTTTTATTCATCTGCCTGGAAACAAATGAATGTATGACACCCGTGTTTGTTAAAAAAATTTTCTAAGAGCACACTGAGTTTACACACTAGGATTGCTGTCAAGTTGTTATCTTTGCTTCCTGTGCTCTTGACAGGTTGCATTAATCATCTACAAACATGTCATGAAGTTCAGAGTTCAACAGTGAACTCTGATCTGTGCACAAGACTGTCTTACTATGCTTTTATGCACTTACATGAAGCATGCCTCCTACTACACATCCTAATTTCCTATTGGAAAATTGAAGTAATTTTTAGGCCCAGTTCAAGTTTTAGCATATGAGTGAAACTCCTATATCCTAATTCCGCAACGTCAAAAAAAGAAAGAGTCCAGTCTTTGTAAGTAAAAAAAAAAGTATTTAAAGAAATTAAATTAAACATGATTATTAGAAATATTAAAATCTTTTCTGGTTGAAATACTTTTATTAAAATGGAAACAAATATGAAAAATTCTCCTTGGGTGGCACAGTCACCAAGAAATATTTTTTAAATAATCATCCTGAAACTATGCAAATTTTTGGCTAATTATTAACAAATTATACAATAATAGTCTTGCTATTTATTTATAGCCATAAACAACAAATAGGTATAAGTAGACATTATTTACAAGCCTATTGCTTTGAGGATTCAATTAAAGTAGTATAATAAAGGGACCAGTCAATCTGAGTAATATTTACAATAATAATAATGGGTTGTAATTTCCACCACTAGAACAATTTCTAGATCAACCACTAGATCAATTCCACAGGTTATGCTTGTAAGACCAAACTGTAAATAAAGCAATACAATTGATTTAGAAACTGAACATGGTAATTTGTTAATCCTGGAGTATTTAACAGTGTTAGAACCATTACGATTATACTTTACGAAATACAACTGAATTTCATTATGAATAAAATTGAATGTAGGGTTTAAGATTGTTTAACCTGAACTATTTAAGTAATTGAAACCACCAGACTGTTGAATTTTCAAATCTGATTTGAATGTGTTAATTTGCCTAAAAGAGCAGACTCGACAATACGTTCTGCTGTAATAAAAAAAAAAAAAAAAAATTATATTAATGTTGTAATACATTACTGTCTCTATTGTAATATTTCATTCATAGAGATCTAAATGGCAGATAATCCCCATGATATATAATATCAATATAATATCAGATAATAATAAATAGATTTGTGATGTTCTGTGATATGATGTCAAATGTCAGTAATTGATATAGTGAAGCCAGTCAGAATTAAAGTTATTATTTACAGTTTTCTGGTATGGGAAAGTCGAAGAATAGAGGAGGCTTGCTTTGTGCCTTGACAAGATGCATTTTTGTAAATTAAGAGAATGGTGAAATGATCATTTGCAAATAAAATATGTTATTATTGCAATTATTGTAACCAAACTTCAGGACATACTGTTTTTGGAAAATAATCAAGGATGTAACAGTAACTCTGGAGGTGCATCACATTAAACTGTCATTGAATATTTTTAGCTGATTCCTATTAATTTCCATAGTGAGCACCTTCGTTTGTGTGTTTGAGTCCTTACTTAAAACTATATAAGATTATTTTCTTAATGCATATTTTATCAAGGTTCACCTCAGTATACTTTATTTGCACATATTTTACCACCTGAAACTATGACATTTATAATCTAAAGAGAACAGCATGAAATATTGTTTGATGCTCATTCAAGTTCCCAAACATGTGATTTGCCTGTGGATATTATCTCAACATCAAACCCCACAGTAATCTAAGTAATCTTGTGCAACTGTGTGTAACCTGCTAATGAACCATGCCAGATCTTTAAGTTCTGTTGGCAACAATATAGAAGACAGACAACAAAGGCTGAGAAAAAAAGATACTCTACTCTGAGTATCAGCCTGTGCAACTTTCATGTATGCTTTACTGCAATGGCAAAAGTCTGAGAATCCATGAAAATGTCACACCTTCTTATTAAGAAGTTATGCTTCTCACATGCTTGTTCACATTGTCTGCATCTGTGGGGGTCTGTTTGGGGTCTGAACATGACTTGCATGTCACATCCTCTTCTTGACCTAATAGCCTTTCTTGATCTAGAGGGCCAGCTGGCTCCGAAATCCACATGCTGCTGTGAAAGAGCACAGCAATGTCAGGAGGGAGGGACACAGGGAGCATGCAGGCTGCACACACTCCATACGCCTGTGCACAAAAGGAACCCCTTTATGCTCAATCTGTCGTCTGTAAATACTATTTTGCATGCTTTCGTTGACAAAAGGAGGCAATCCATCTGTGGGAAGCAGTATGGCTTGATTTACTTCTTTTGTTCCACAGGGTAAGTCCAGGATAAGGTGGTTGAAGTGGAGTGTGGGAAACCACATTAGGTGGTCCCTAAAGCACAGTGTGCCATTTTTAGCAGCTGGGCTGATACAGAACCATAGTAAACTTTTACACTGATGAAATTACTAAAGGAATTTAAACTGCCTTTAGAAACTGCAATCTTCCTCATAAACAATAGTGTCTCAATAAAAATTGTATTTGCTGTGTTTTTACCTGAACATGTTATGGTAAAATCAATGCAAATGAAGTCGTTTTATATCCCACAACATGATTTAACAATGTTGGCAAAAAGGAGTACTGCCAAAAAGCAGGTTTTAAATTTGCTGTTCATTTCAAGCAGTTGAAAACATATTCTGTTTTATATAATTTCCTTCACTTAATTTTGTTGCATTACACAATTAATTCTATTATTCTTTGCAAATTATCTGCAACATATCCACATTTTGCATATTCATTATTTATATGATCCTTTGACTTGGAATCTTAGTGAACCTCAGGTTTTATTGTTTTGTATTTATTGTTAATGTTTTGTATTTTAGGATCATTAACATATACTGTAATTATTCATTATGATTTAAAAAGCTTAGATGTTAATATTGAAATCAATTTAAACATAACCTCTGTAACTTTTTAAATCACAATGAATTGAGATTTTTTTTTTTTTCTCAGAATGAATCAAGTTGTTCAAACTTAAATAATTACATAGCTTTCGTCAAATCATCTAAAAGCATGCAGTATTTTTATGAAATTCAAATGTACATACATGTAGTGTATGTAAACTTTTCATTTAAATAATCCTATTGATTTGCTTCTATTGTTTTACATGTTTCTACTCTGCATGACCAACTCACCAAAACACTAATCTTAGGCCTCTGCACACTGTTGACACTTAACTGCTTTTTGTTGCTTTGTATAAAGGAAGGCATTTTTTTTTCCAGACTCTTTCACTTATAGCTTTTGACAGGTCAAATGTGTCACTGCAGATTGTAGAGGAAGTGAGGTGTTTTTCCATGCCCTTTGCTCAGCAGTTTTTTGTAAAAGTTTGCAAAGATCTGACTGCTCTACCATAGGTACCACTAAATAACTCTGCATATCTTACAAATCAACAGGAAAAATACTATATTGTGTACATGTTCATTTTATTATTCTTTTTTTAAGACAATGTGTGTGAATTTAAAGAATTTACACCAGCCTTTCATGCAATGTTTAATTAGTAGGTGGAGGTTTTTTTTTTTTTGCTGATTTTCCATTATTAGTGGGTGTGAAACGGCAAGGTCAAAGGTTAAAGCTGGTTTCAGAGGTCAAGCATGTCTCTGGGCATTGAAAACAATGTTCTGCATCCTTCTGTTAAGAAATTTTGCGTTTCCCGCAACCTCAAAGAATATGTAAGCAGTGCCTGATTTTCCAATCTTTTCAGTGCAGATACAATCTTTAACAGTTTTTTAAAAGTTGTCATAAACTTGAGTAGTGTATATTATTACAAATGGGTATGTTAGTTCAGTAATATAGCCAATGTCTGATGTTTCTTTTCTCCTGTTTGCCTAAACTAACTTTAAAATCTCATAAAATTATACTAATAAAGTGTTATATTGTCATGGGTTATATGGCATAAACAGCATAAATATACTCTGTGCTTTGTAAAATCACTTTTAGCTGCAATTACAGCTGTAAGTCCTCTGGGATATGTCTCTTCCAGCTTTGCACATTTGGATCGTGAACTGTTCTTCTCAGCAACCTTTCTCAAATTCTATCACACTGTCTTGTCACAGATTCTCAATCAGAATGACATCAGAAGGCATTTCACTACATGTTGTACTCTGTATGAATGGGTGTGACAAATAAAATTTGAATTTGAATTTGAATCTGGGCTTTTGTTTGTAAAATTTGAACATGTTCAATGGGATCGATTTGTTCTGTTGTAGTTTTGTAGTTTCCTGTTGGAAGTTGAATCTCCACATACATGGTCTAAATTAATTTAGCCTGGAATAAATTTTAGCTGTATTTGTCACTGTATTTGGTTTCATTCATTTTGCCCTCAAGAAAAAACATTGCCCAGTTACTGCTGATAAAAGCAACCCCAAAAACACAATGCTACTATCATCATGCTTCAGTATGAAGATGGTGTTCTTTGGGTGAGAAACAGTGCTGGACTTATGCCAAGGGAATTTTCACTTTGTGCCAAGGGCAGAACGCTTTTTTTTTTGGTCTCACCAAAGGAGATTAATGTTTCTACATGTTTTACAGACTGTGCAGTAGGCTTGTTCTTTAGCAAACACTCAGGCATTCCAGTAACAGGTGTATTTTTACCAAGTTCACATAATACTTTATTTGTACAAAGGTGGAATCTATTTGAATAATTATGTGACTGATAGAAACTGGTTGCAAAATAAATAATTTACAGTTTTCACAGCAATGAGAGATGAAAACTTATGCAATCAACATTTTTATTTGTAATTAATTATTAAACATTTAGGTTTAAGTAAAAAAACCCAGTTATGTCTGTTGAGTATACAGGTTGTAACAAATCTTTAATGGGAGCAAATATACAGAATATGTTATGTCTCAAGTATCTCAGAAAGAACAATTATTTATGTAAAGCAGTTTTGAATTTAATTACTATACCAATTTACTGTTGTGTAAAAACCTGTTCTGTGTTTGCTGTGACTGGTTGAGCAGAAACTGAGCACAATGTTGTGAACTTTACTTTCACATGTTGAACAATATTGCATTAATTAGCTAGCCAAAACAAAACACTGTTTTGGCTCGAGTGATTTGCTTGACTGCACAATTATATATATATATATATATATATATATATATATATATATATATATATATATATATATATATATATATTTTTTTTTTTTTCCCCTCTGTATTTTGTCCAGAACTGATTATACTGGAGTTTCTTTTGATGAACATGCATCCTTCGCTTTAATACGCTGTATCATGAATATACATACAGTGCAACCTCGATACTTGTCGAAATCGCGAGGTTTTGACTCTCTCCTTTTGATGGTTCCTTTATAAAGGGGAATTGTACATGTACAATTGCACAAAAATTGTGAATTGCTTGTCATAAATGTTTTATTTACTACTTTAAATGAATAATACAATCGATAAATTAGTTCTTCAAACATTTTTATGTAATTTATTAGTACAAACTCTGTTTAAGTTTTGAATGTTACTCCGAATTTTCGAGCCACTCGCAGCTTTTGCAAACTAGCATATTTTTCCAATTTCGAGCTCGCGAGTATTGAGGTCACGAGTATCGAGGTTCCACTGTATTGCATTTTCATGGTTTTAAAGATCTGGTGGAAATGGGATGGAATAATATATGTTTAATTATGTAATGGAAACTATTGCTAAAGTGTGTTAATTGTAAGACACTGCTGTGTCACACTGTACAATAATAATAATTCAATGTAATTCAAAAAGAGTAAAAAAGAGAAAAAAATGGATGCAAAACATTTCGCTATGCAAATAAAACCCATATGAACTAGTTAGATAGCTACGTCGCCAACTACTGTAGTAGCCTAGCATGATGACTATGAAGTTTGTGTCCTCAATACAACATTGTGTTATTTCTTGTGTAATATGACAGACACATCATACTATTTGATCCATTCATAGCTAGCTTGTAATTTCTTGTTATCACTTACATCAAGAAGCTGATAATTCAGTGTGGGGAGGTGTAGTTTCTTTTGCATCAAACAAATGCACTGTGCGTCCTGTTATACAGTATATGATAAATGAAACAGTACTGAAATGTTACTTTATTCTGTCTAAAATCATTAACTTAACTAAAACTGCTATTTTAAGATGGGTTTTTGGCTTACCATTGACAATTTGACATCGGCATCATTATTGGATTAATGCAAAACTGCTGTGCTTATAAAACTGAGCTTTAGAGTGTTTACTTAGTCAAAGTAAGTTACAAAGCCAACTTTTATTGATTCAATAATTACAAACTATAATTACACATTTAGTTCAGCCATGCCATGGGATAAAGAATTTAAGAACAATTCTTGAATTCTTCAAAAAGGGAAAAATAGGGATTGAAAATGTGAAATAATTAATTCATTAAAATAAATAATTTGTAAAGACAAGGTAGCCACGCTTACCAGATAAATGTGAAATCTAGGCATTAGCTTTAGCAACTAAAGTTAATTGAGATTTTTACAACAATGATTTAGAATACTGGGATTTCTGAACTTTCTCCAAGACAGAACATGTTGACCTGATGGTATTTCACCTGCTGGCATTGCTAGCCTTTCTCCTCTGGTCACACATCTGTGAGCTCAGACAAAACATTCAGAGCAAACAGCTTTAAAACAAACCTGTTCATACATGACATACCTCTCTGTTCCCATGTCAGTGTGCAAGTGGTTGAAATTTCTTCAACAAGATTTGGGTCAATAAGGGTCACCTAGAGGGCTACTGCAATTCAGCACAATGTTTGTCAAGCGTTAATTCTTCCTTCACCTGCTTTAAGCTGTGTTTACTTTTTAGTGCAGTGGAAATCTCCTAAATGCTAATCGAGCAAGAGATCAGTGAGAGCTGTGCAAAAGATAATGACTACTTTAGGCTTAAATGAAACCCTTTTACCTAAAGCTGTGTAATAGAATAGGACTAAGATGTACCTTTGTAATAGTTTAAAAAACTTTGAAAGTGTCCACACTTAAATCTACTCAATTACTTAAAAAAGTAAACTATAAATATATAATGTATGCTTACATTTAAGCATAGAATAATTTATGGCTTTACTTTTACATTTTTAGTCAATCAATTTTTATTTACAAAGAGCTTTACAAAAGACATTATCTCAAAACTGCTTAACAGATATTCAGATGTGGATTTATATTCGTAAGGAGCAACCCTGAGTAGGAGTAATGAGGAAAATCTTCCTCAATATAAGGAAGAAAGCTTCAGAAGAACCAGATTAAGAAAGATCCCATCCTCTTCTGGGTGACAACAAATAATTTGATTATAATTATAATGCCATTATTGTTTCACAGAATACTGTGTACTAAATGCAGTACTAAGTAATAAGTTTGAAGAAAGAATGTTACAAGCATGGGGTGCAACAATTATTTATAATTATTTTTTATATATACATAATAATAAAACTTATAATAGTCTGGTTCCTTTCAAGGTTTCTACCTGATACTATCAGAATAAATTAAAATGATTTATTTTAGATTTCAAATATATATACTCAATCTATGTATTTATGTACAATGTTTATTTTTAAAATAACTTTAAAAATACTATAAAAAAAACTATAAAAAGAAAGGTGTTGTCTACATCATGTTCATTTAAGATTTAACTGTAGGTGCCCCCAGAAATGTTGGCCACATGTTGTCTGGAGACTATTATATCATATTATATGTTAAAATACTGTAATGTGATATGTGATATGATCCAATATCAAACTGTTGTCTTTAAAAACAAAATTGCATCGTATTGCATTGGAAGGGAGTAGAATATATTGTATCATTAAATATTAAATTGTTGTCTTTTAAATAAAATAGGAGCGGGTTTAGTGTTGTTAATCGTGGCAGTGTTTGTAACCTTTTTGTTTCATTAGATTGACCTCGAACCTGATCAAACATCATTTGTTTGAACTGGTGCACATTTGTACACCTGACAGACTGTCAGGCAGGGGCATGTTTTTATAAGTTAATAAGCAATGATGTAGTGAGGTGATGTAAGCCAAAGTTTTTCCTCAATTATTATGTCTTGAAATGTATTACAGCACAAGGTTTGATAGTTGGAATTGGTGAATGTGCGAGAAGCACATTTCATGAAAATATAATTACATTTGAGTACACATTTACTACTTTAATCAGGCAAACCACATTAAATTGTTTTAAATGATTCTTCTGAAAAACAATTACTTTACATTATTTTACATAACTATTGTTTGGTTGATGCACTACTGTAGACTCCTGAACTTACAGCATATGATATATTCCATATTCCTGGTGATGTTTAGAGAAGAGCTGCAATCCCACATGGCTGATTAGATAGCATTCAAGTGCTTTTCTTATCCTGAGGCCAGTGTTTCTGCTGTTTTTCGTTTTGAGAGTTCAGAGGTGGAGCAGCTGGTTAATACAGGGCCCATAAAGCCCCTCTTTCTCTCCTAAGATGAGTGATCAGCAGCATCTGGCCTTCCAGAAAAGAACTCTGCAGATGATTCTTTTTTTGTGGTAGCCTGTCTGAGATTCATCCATAAAAAAGAGGTCTGTGCTCACTAAATGCCCATAAACATTTGTGTCGTGATGTTGACTGGTGTTGATAATAAACCAAATTGCAGTAGTGAATCATCCTTGACAAGTGACTCAGTGTTTTAGTTTTGACTGGGCCTGCATTTGTTTTGACTCGTTATTTGTCAGTAAGAAAACCAATGATTTTGAAATATGTGGTGTGTAATTGATCAAAACCTGTGAGCATTAGTCAGAAAACAAGTGGCGTAATTACTCAGTAACTCCGGGAAAATCCTCTTCAGTGTGTAATTCCAGAAGAATTGTTAGTTTCCTTTACCTCAGGCATAATAGTATGATAGTTGAATGAACTAATAAATTAAAGCAATTTAATATAATTTAGGACATATAAAGCTTCAACTTTTCAAAGCAGATGTATTTCTGATTGAATTATTTTCATTAATGAGGCTGTTTAGAGAAGCTGCAAACTGCAGAAACCTGGGTGTTTTTCTGGCGTAGGATCAGCTTAATCAAGCACTGGATATTTATTTTGGCAGAAATCGTTTCCAAGGTTTAACAAAGTTCTTCCAAAGTGATAAAAGATTTGAAATCCAGACTATCAGTCATGTTTGGGGAGAAAAAAGGATAGCATTGCTTTTAAGAATCGCTTCTCAAATGTAAAATGCACATTCAACCATAATTAATGGCACCTTTTAGATTACAAGATGCAAGGATGCACACAGTAGACCCTAAAATTGTGCAACAATGTTTTTTGCATTCTTTTTTGTTCTTACTTGTACCTCATTTCTATGTGCATAACGGAGATTTAAGATCACTTTGACCTTTAATGATTTAAAGGGTAAATTTCTTACACAGATTACAATTTTCTACTTAACCAATTACTTTGTATTTTGCCAAAATACAAAAGTAACCATATGTTTTTTATTATTATTTTGACAACAATTCAATTAAATATTTTTTTTTTTAGTATAGCACTTTTAACAATAGACATTGTCTCAAAGCAGCTTTACACAGATAATGTGGCAATTAAATATGAACAAGATTGTTCTTTATAATTGTACGTTTGTACCTAATGAGCAAGCCGGTGGCAACTGTGGCAAGGAAAAACTCCCTGAGATGGCATAAGGAAGAAACATTGAGATGAACCAGACTCAAGCGGGAACCCATCCTCATCTGGGTGGCACTAAATGTCCACTGTGTTACCATCTTTGTTTTCCCCAACCATCCCCATCTGCACAGAGTGGCTTTCAATTAAACAGAACACCATTCAAAGGCAGGCAAGGACGAAGCAGGCAGATCCAAGGAGAGGGGCAAGAACACTTGTCACTGATACCTCAGAAGCATGTTTAACCTGACCAAGGGAAAGAGAGAGAGAGAGAGAGAGAGCAAGAGAGAGAGAAAAAGAGAGAAGAGGGGTAACAGGAAATAGATTATTAAGTATTCTTATTGTTGTATATAAGTTAAAGACATTGAGAAGTTGAGGACTCCGGCAAGACTAGCTATGGCATAACTAAAAGGGAGATCCAGAAGGTAATACAAATATGAGGGATTTCTGGGATGAGATGGCCAACCACACCACCGTCAACAAAACTGAGTGAACATGTGAGAGTGATGGGATAACAGCATACAAATATCCCAGTTCACGGAACACTTTATGTCCATGATCCCTTCAGATCTGCTACTTTACCAAAGAAAAACCTACCGATAAAAGGTTTGGCTAAATAAACATGTTTTCAGCCTCGACTTGAACACTGAGACTGTGTCTGAGTCCTGAAAACTAATTGAAAGGCTGTTCCATAACTGTGGGCCTTTATAAAAGAAAGCTCTGCCCCCTGATATATCTTCATTATTTGATTAGATCATAATAGCACAGAAGTTTAATCAGATACTTAGTGTGTCAATAGTAGAATTTTTTTAATCAATGTGAGATTTTATCGGGAGCCACTGATTAAAGGTGATGTAGTCATATTTCCTAGATCTAGTGAGGACTCTTGCTGCTGCATTCTGGAGTAACTGAAATTTATTTATGCATTTACTTGAAAACCCAGACAGTAAAGCATTACAGTAGCCTAATCTATGAAACAAAAGCATGAACTATTTTTTCTGCATCCTGTAACTTTAGCAATATTTCTATGGTGAAAGAAGGCTGTCCTGGTAATGTTATTTACATGAACCTCAAAAGAAAGACTAGAGTCAATAATTACACCAAGTTCTTTAACTACTGTACTGAGACAGAAAGACCATCTAAAAATGCTACGTAATCATAGAGTTTACTTCTAGCTGCATGTGGACCTATTAAAAGTACTTCCATCTTATCCGAGCTGAGCAGAAGGAAGTTATCAAGTATCCACTGTCTAATGTCCTTTACACACCCCTCAACATTGATAAGCTGATCTCGCTCATCTGGCTTTGCTGAAATATACAACTGTGTATCATCAGCATAGCAAGGGAAGCAAATATCATGTTAACATATAATTTCACCCAGAGGCAGCATATATAAAGGGAAAAAGCAGTGGCCCTAAGACAGATCCTTGTGGAACACCAAACTTTACCTCAGAGCGTGTGGAGAACTCACCATTTAAAATCAACAAATTGATAGCGATCAGTCAAATAAGACCTAAGCCAGGATAGAGCTGTTTCCTTTATTCCAACTTTTTCTAGTTTAGCAAGGAGACTATTATGATCAATATTGTCAAAAGCTGCACTAAGGTCGAACAAAACAACTAAGGAGACACAACCTTGATCAGAGGCCAATAGCAATGCATTTTTCCACTTTAACCAGCGCTGTCTCTATACTATGATAAGACCTAAATCCTGACTGATACATTTCAAAAATGCTATTGCTAAGTTGGTGTAAATATAACCGCTGTGCTTCAACCTTTTCTAGAATCTTGGAGATAAAGTGGAGGTTTGATATTGGGTCAACAGATAAACAGATTGATATTTATCTGTTTGAAGAAACTTGTAGGCAAGGGATTGCTAATACAAATATGTGTATTGCATATGTTTACAACTCTTAATATTGAAATGATTTAAAATGGCCATCTTTAGGAAAAAAAAGTAATCGCATTTATCCATCATAAATGATTGCTTTCTCCTGGTTAATGTCCCAGAGAGTCTGGAGTACAGATTACAAGAGTTTGATATTTATCCATTACATAATTATTCTCATTGTTATAACTTATTTCTTCATAACTATGTACCATGTGCTTAAATGGGGGAAATGCACTAGGAAAAATCCTACCCCAAACAGATAATCTGATTGTTAAAACTATTAATAATCACCCTTTGATGGCCTATTGCATTCTTTAGGTGAAAAGTTTTACAATACCACACCTCTCCTGCTATGCATTAATGATTCTCAGAGCAAGAGGCCTTCTTGTGGCTGCCTTTATACCTGTCCATGAACAGGATTAAAGTCCACACTGGTGTCCTCCTAACCACCAAAGCTGTGACTAAGTAATTCAATAATGTCATGTAAACTTATAAAAACCTAAACAATTTTTCCTATGTTATATCACAAATCATTCTGACTCCTACTAGTTCTGTGGGAAATACTGTTGATCATGCTCTAATTAGATGGAGACTTTCTTTACCAGACACTCCATCGAGCCCTTCGTCTCTCGGCACTCCTGCACCCCGTGCAGGGAATGTGTCCCCCCAGCTCAGCACGCCCCAATACAGCCACTGATTTGGGTGAAGTGTACTTGAGCGGGTCAGAACATTGTCGTGGCTGATTGGCACCCTGCAGAACTGTGGAAGTTTTGTTCAGTTTTTAATAAAAGTCTCTCTCAAGGCCCTGCCTTCATTAGTGACCGAGCAGCCAAGATTGTGAACTACGAGACACAACAACACAAAGTGACACATTCCAGGGATTAGCAGAGGGTGAAAGATTATGCTACAAGGTAAAAGGAGATGTTACCTAGGAGTCAAGTTACACCAAGAATAATAAGTTGAAGCGATGCCAAACGTTGCCATAGCTGTTCAGATAAACTTTTAAACTAATCATTTGAAAATTCCTGCATTTCTGGTTTAAGATTGCATCTTTTTTTTTGGACTTAATCCATATGTAAGAAATTGTCCGAGGTACTGAAAGAAGACTCCTTTTTAATAAAAATTTTGTTAGCTCAGCTACAACTGTACCTGAGAGAATTTTTACCAACAAAACTACACAGTGAACATTAAAACTATTTTAAGATTCTCCTTGTTCTGTTTGGTTTTTTTTTTAAATAATGTAGTTAGTTGTCCTTAATTCTGCTATGAAGCTGTTTTATAAGAAACACCTAATTTTTGTTGACTTAGCATCAGTGTATGCAAACTTGATGAGGGGAAAATTGGTGATTAACACAAAACTACGCACAGTTTCATGTTAAAACGTTTTCCCTAAAGTCTAGAATCAGAACAAGCATTTTAGTAATTTGGTTTATGGATATATGTTTTAAATATTTTATAAAAAATACAGATTTTCTTTGTTAGATTCTTTGTTAGATTTTTCTTTGTTTGCAATTTGCAACCCACTAGTGAAGATCTGCTGGAATCTAAAGGGTCCTTTCTGGCAAATTCCTCACTGGCTGGTTTAATGAGTCTGTCTCCTTTATGTTCTGCTTTTCAGGTTTGCACCTAACTGTCATCTCAGCACAGAGACTTTGTATCATCCATTGGATATTAGTTGTAAATAGCTGGTAAACATATATCACTGAAATTGTCATTTAAATATTTTTTTTTCCCTCTCCCATTTATTTGACAGTTTATAAAACATTATCAATACTTAATGCTTCTTTAACCAAGATAACTGCTGGCTGTGACTCAAATCACATCTTTAGATTAATGCACTCATCCCTGCATTAATCATTTATTCACATAGACTAAAACAGTTGGAAATATATTGTTATTTACAAAGCATCTCTATTATTGTGAATATGTTGGAGCTTTTTGTAAGGAGACATTTGTTTAATATCTTTGGTAAGAATCTTGTGTGACAATGCTTTGTAACAGCCAGGGATTTTTCTATTATGAGAAAATCCCCAGGATGGGGACTTCCTGTTTTCCATTTTTTGTTTTATGCCTTGCTTACAGACTTTAGAATAGAAAAACTATCAAATATGCATTACTATTCTCATTAAAGTGACAGTTAAATTATTGAAAAAAAGTATTTATCTTCTATTATCTACCTGTCAATGCTTATTACATCAATTCATTTTCTTTATTCACTGATAATGAGTGTAATATCACCTCACTTTCCTTTTAGGATTAAATAAAAGCTCCAGCTATTTGTCAGTAATGAACTGTAAGTTTAGCAGAACACAAGCCAACAAAACAACGTTTGCTAAACACATAAAGACATTTTATTCTTTCCTCAAATGGAAATCCTACCAAATGTCAAAAGCAGTCGTAAAAAGCAATCAGTACCCCTCAACCTTTCAAAGAACTGTATTGTGAAACATCCTGCTATAACTCATTTTGTGCCAAACACACCCTTTATGCTAGGCTGCACACACAAAACCCTTCTTTTGCACAAAGAGCAGTGTCACACAACCTGACTCTCCCATGTAACCACAGTTTTTATTCAGTTCTCTTGTAAGATGAGAATGTGATGGATAAAGTGACTGGTTTATTCTTAAGGACAGCTTTTCTCTTACACCTAGCCTATTTTAAATAGCTCAGGTATGCCATGTACACTGTGTGGCCAAGTCATTTTATATACAGTAAACATACACTTTTAATTTAGTAATAATTAATTAATAATTCTAAAACTGGTTAAGCAATAACCAGTACTTTATGTTTAAATAAAGGGGTGCAACGGTACATGTACTCATTCCGAGATTTTTTTCGGTTCAGGGTTTTCGGTTCCGTTACGCATGTGTAGCGAATACAATCCTTTATACGTTCGGAACATCTAAGTTTCCTCAGAAACGTATAAAGTGGCAGATCACAAGTTTCTAATCACAGTTAGTCTCTGCCTTTCACTTTAAGCAGTGTTTTTTTATATTAAACTTAAAAAACCTACACAAAAATTCCAGGGGTAAAAATAAATAAATAAATAAATAATTAATTAATAAAAAGAACAAAAAATACCAAAGTTATTGCAGTGTCCCTGTGGCTACTCACACTGTACTGGAAATACAATTATTTGTTTTGCGCATGCTTTAAAACGCTAAAAAATCAAAAGCGCTACCGTTAGCCATTAAACAGGAAGTGGCTAGCCACTAGCACTATGGATTCTTTAGCATTTTATGTCCAACTTCAATGTCTCTTAAGAAAGAAAGAAAGAAAGAAAGAAAGAAAGAAAGAAAGAAAGAAAGCAGCTTATGATTGGTAGGATATGGGACTCGTTATATCATCAGGTGACAGCTGGAAATACAAAATTCCAGGAAGAAATGAATAAGTTAATGTAGAAGGAATGAAAAAATAAAGAAATTATGCATTAAGTAAACTTTGATAAATTTTCTGATTGGTTAGCTTCTGTAACACTCATTATGACATCATCCATACCTTTGCTTTCCAGGCACATGAGCATTACAAAAGATTTCTGAAGTGAGCGTTGCATTCTATATTACTGTATTTAGATAAATTTTCTTTGCTGTTTTCTGAATTAGTCAGTTTGCATGTTCTGTGTGACTCATGTGTTTGGCCTTGTCATCCTGAGCTTTTCCATGGCCCACCGCATTCACACATATATTTGTATGGCCTTGCAGACATTCTGTTACTAGGCTTGGAAGAAAAACAAGTTTTTTCCTGAAAAAAAATAAGCTGTAAGAAGATGAGACACAGCACCAATCACCAATATCCAACAATCACAGTATTCCTAAACTCCATAAACAAACCAGAAGAGACATATTTGTTTATTTGTTTTGCTCATTATATTTTGGAAGAAATTAATAAAATCTTTTCCTGTCTTTACTCTGTATGTCATTTGATCATAGGTAAAAAACAACTAAATAAATGATCACTCATTAACTTAGTTTTTTTTTTTTTTTATTACCTAAATGTATTACAATACTATCATTCCACTGTTCACCAGAATATAGTGTCACCGCCTAACCTTTTATGCCATAGTATAACATTGTATTATATATAGACTACAGTAATGACCTGTTTTGTCGCGGTGGGTACATTCCAAAACCGCCTGCAATAAACGAAAAAACAACATAATGCCACTCCAAAAAACTAATGCCACCCCAAAAATGCTATTTTATGTATACAGTACTGTACTGTATTAACATTTTACTTTATTTTATAATCATTAATGATATTTGTATTAATAAATTTCATTATATTAAGATATAAATCCATAAAAACAATTCCCCATTAATCTTTTGGTTTATCGTGCTATCTGCGAGAGACCGTGAAATCAGATAAACAAATTAGTTAACAAGGCAAATATAATTCTGCGATAAACCGGGGGCGCGAGATACCGCGGTAAAGCAGGAGATTACTGTATTAATATAATCTCAAAGGCCCCACTTATACAGGAAAACGGCATTAACCTGTCATGAATATATATATTGTCAAGGGTATATATGTATTTAGTTCAAATCGTAGTAATTATAAAGACAGAACTATAAGTCTTGATATGTCACATAATTCACTGCGATAGATGTATAAAGCCACACATTCACCATCTGTGTGATAAATGGTGCAGAGAGATAAAGGGGCCTTTGGGAGCTAGGATGTTGTGTTTGCTCTGTTTAATAGAAGTCTGGACATTGTTTCTCAGAGGCTGCAGTGGGCTGTAATGCTGAAAAGAGCAGAAAAGGGATCACACTTACACACATGTTTTGACCTTTGTTGATTTGAAAAGTATCCTTGGTGTTTTGTTCTCTCTGATATTTTATCACTGTAAAAGTAGCATTAACTCCCACAGCATTAGCTAGTTTTCTTCAAAGGAATATTGTAGAGTGATGGATTATTTTTGGAAATCACAGTCACTGTATATATATATATATATATATATATATATATATATATATATATATATATATATATATATATATATATATATATATATATATATATAAAAGTCACATAAATCAATCGTAATTTGGATGTTCACTGTTAACATTATCTGCAGCTCTTAACCTGTGTCTGCATGACAACACCATGAATGAATGGGCAAACATTTCCTAATAAAGTCAACATATATGAAGGTAGTGTGCACAGGTGAAATGGAAATAAAGAAAAGAGAGAAATCATTACAAATGATTGTTACTATACAGAATACAGTGGGTCTACCTGAAGATTGTCATTTCACTGTTCACCAGAATGCTTCAAGTATAGTCACAGTATAAGACTATATTAAATAAAGACTGCTCTGTAATTAGGACTAACCACATGGGTTCTTGTGGAAGGTGAGGATAATGCCAGTGGCCTAGAGTATACAGTACAAGGAAAATATGCTTTATCCTATAAAGGATATGCACTGTCAAGGGTATATATATTTATATGCCAAAAATATGTATTTGTGACCCTACCTGACAGAACAGAGGACATTTTTTCAAGCTACGTCCTAATAATCCTGGTGTGTTATTTGTTGACGTTTGAATATACTGTAGGACTTGCAGGTCAGGGGCCTGATCAGGGATTTTTTAAATTATATTTTACATGTTACTCTGATGCCCCCATGTGGTGCAACATTATAATATTACAATATAAATCAAGCAAAAGTAAACAGTGCAAACCTGCAGAAAATTAAGATAATGCCTTATTAACGTGTAGACCCCCATAGCTGTGGATATAATATTTAGCATGCTATGAAAATAAATATAAATAAGTGCAGTCACTATCGATTACATAAATTATTTATTAGATTATTTCAGATACATGCATGCATGCAAGCATACACATCATTTTTATCCATACCAAGTTTTTGCTATCTGTCAAAGTAACTATTTTTTTGTCAAGAATTTTAGCTCTGGTAAGACTTAACTTACCCACGGTGGCTTGGTTGGTCTTGTGAGGATGCATGCTTATAGAGAAGCTTTGCAATTGGATGCAGCCTGTAGGTATTATGGCCTAACACGAAAGTCAACACGCCATACAAAATATCCTCAGTGCACTTATGTGCAAAACTTGCATGTTTATGTATAGTTTTCAGAAGAAAAAAAAGTTAATAATAGATAGAATGCTTTCAAATTTAACAAAGAAAATTGCCAGTTTGACCTGGAACTCCCTTGAAATTCATTTCCGCACCCAGTCTCCGGGACTCTCCCTCATTTCCATCCTTGTAAAATACAAAACCACAGCTATGCTTTTACCAACAATCTTAAACCTGATATGCTAGTTACCCAGCTTATCTTTATTGTTGATTAATAATGCCACTAGAGAATGAACTAGTAATCTCTAGACAGTAATGAGATATAATTTGCATACAATATAAACAAAATTTTCCCACAGATTTCAAAACAATTCTCGCGATGAGGATTATAACATGAATGTGAAATGAATTCCAAATCATTTCACATCTCAAGACCTGCCTTGATTTTGATTTCCTCAAAGCTGTGATTCGACCGCTGTTCTTTTGCAGGCCGGCAGGGGATGCTACTGAGCATGTGCAAAGTTAATGCCACAACTGTAGGGGTCTCTGACTGATAGGGTTATAACTGACCCCATTCTCCCCCAGGAGCTATATAGCAGCTCCGAAGGAAATATGGTATCATAAGTAGTATATAATCACATTTCACCAGTGCACAATTATTAGGTGGTAACGTCTATTCCATGTCTAAAATCTTGATCACGCCACTTGTGACTGGCGTTTCTGCATTGAATTTCTATTTTCTTTAACATTTGTTTATTAACTCCTTTTTTGTTTGTTTGCGTGTCCTCTGTAAACTCCTTTACTTTTCGCTGTTCAGCTCTTGCGCCTGTTTGTATTTATGTTATGACGTGAGACACGAATACATCATATTTCAAAACAATTCTCCAGATGAAAATTGTGGAATGAATTTCTCAGAGCTGAGTGATTCAGCTGCTGTTCTATTGCAAACCAGTAGAGGATGCTACTGTGCATATGCAAAGTTAGTGCCACAACTGTAGAGGGTCCCTGATTGATAAGGTTATAACTGCCCCATTATTCAAGCTATAGAGCAGCTCTGAAGGAAATAAGGTTTTAGTAATATATCAATACAATTATTTTCTTTCCACTATTATTATGTGGTGCCTTTGCACAGTCTTTGCTACGCCATGTCTAAAATCTTAAACACGCCACTCAATGCCTTGATCCTGATCTGCATTGTATTTCCTCTCCTCTCTTACGTGTTCTCTGTGAACGCCTTTACTTTCCGCTGTTCACCTCTTGGTTGTATTTATGTTCAGACGTGAGCCACGAACCCATCAGACGCGTTCCTGATCCTCGCGACGCTATTGGCTGCAGCAGCCATAACCCGCTCTCTGATTGGTCAGCCAGCCCAAGGCTTGCTCTGTACTGCCACAGGATTGGTCTGTAAGTAGGTTAGTGGCGCGCTGGTTATTCAAGGCGAACGAGGAAAAAGTAGGTCAGTGTAAATATGTACCGTCCTCCGCCGTCCATGTTACAGTGACTACATATGTGCCTTCTCTGCCTTCTTCATGTGAGTACGACTTAAAAACAAATCAAAAACAGTATTAAGCTTTGTATTTACGTTTATGATTTTAAGTCGTTTGTCAAGATTTGGTAATGATGAGCTGTAGATCCGACTTATAACGTCATGTGTGCAAGTTTGAAAGCCTTAACAGGTGTGATTGGGATTTAATACACAAAAATAGCCGTACTGGATAAATTGGGGAAATAATGAGTCACGTCTTGACAGCTGTACACCCTTCTGCGCAGTGTTTTACAGATATGCGCATTTTTGACGGAGCCACTATCAGTCACTGACTGTTCACATTATAGATATACGTGTGTGTGTGTGTGTGTGTGTGTGTGTGTGTGTGTGTGTGTGTGTGTGTGTGTGTGTGTGTGTGTGTGTTAGTCAGTCCAGCATTTTAGATTCTCCAGGAAGAAACCTGATTGTTCCTGGTCTTGTTTGTCTTTGTTGTTGTTGATGTCGCTGCCGATTTTGTTTACACTTGCTTTTATATAAAATACAAACGATCAACGAGACCCACGCGTAGGCTGATGATTATTATATTCTTAACACGTCCTGGTGCAGTAGTATAGCAAAGTAGCTCCTGTATTTTCATACATAAAGGTTGCCCGATTTGTGTTATGGTCATTTGGGTAAAAATCAATGCCAAGCCCTAAAATCGGATCAGCACTAGAAGAGTGGGTGTGGCCATGCTAGTGGTGGGCGATACGACAAAAATATTTAATCACGATGGTTCCGTCCTGAGCTCGTGTAGAGTTTGTTCTTCTCAAATCTGTTTTCTCCAGATTCTTTGGTTACCTCCTGAAAACATGTAGAATGAAGGTCCAGAGTTATATCGAGACTGTATTCCTGCCTTATGTTTGGTGTTCCACCAGGAGCAGTGTATGATGACATTTGGATAACATCTGCCAGCAGTGTGGGATGACAAACATAACTGGCTGCCCCAAAAAGAGCTCACAGAGAAACCCCAGCATTTCTATGACTAGGATGGATGATGTTAACCTTAACCAAAATTTGAAATCTTAAGTGTACAGGGTAATATTTTAAGGGATTTGTTTCCAATTAACATAAGTTTATGTCCTAAAAACACCAACATCATATAATGCTATATAAAGAAATCATAATTTTGCACAATAAGGGATGATTTTAGTTGAACATGCACATTTTATTTTTCATTGATACAATTCTTTAATACAAACAGTATGTTAATGTGCTTTTTGTCAAGTCAAGTGCCATTTATTGTCATATCAAAACATATACAGTGGGACAATGAAATTAAACAACATTTTTTCTGTTTCCTGGTACCAGGTAAAACAACATAGAACCACATGAGACTAGACAGAACTTATCTAATACTACACAGACCTACACACAGGATTAACTAAGACTGCACATACCTATGCAAGACTTAACTAAAATGAGACAGACCTACACACAGGACTAACTTGAACGACACATACCTATGCAAGACTTAACTAAAATGAGACAGACCTACACACAGGACTAGCTAAGATTACATAGACTTACAAAGTCTACACAGACCTACACATGAATAACTAAACCTACACTGACCTACACACAGGATGAACTAAAACAACATAGACCTAAACACAGGACTATAACTAAGACTACACAGCCCTGCACAGGAATTGTATAGATTTTTTTTTAATCTGATTTCAAAGTATGTATACACATCTACCAAGCAAATCTGTGCTAGGATTTATAGAATTGAGTGAAAAGTTTGTGCCTGAAGACAGAAAGCTTGGCGTATCTTTATAAATCCAAGCGAGTGGACTTAGTGGTAGAATAGAATAGCAGATAAAAAGGACACTATTCTCTTTGGGAAAAATTATATAGTTTAGTTAAGTAAAATGTTAATTTAGTGCATTTCTGAAGCAAGAGAACTGTGGTTAATTCTTTATAAATTGAATAATACATCAATAGATCCCATCAAGAGATGAATATTTCTCATGCCACACAATTCCCAATTACACACATCAATTTTCTGTGCAGACATGCTTGCATAAATGTATACGGATTTGTAGCTGTAGAAGTGGCTGCCCTCTGACTTCAATCTCAGTGCTCCATCTGTAAATCTGTTATTCATTCTGTCTTACTCATCATCTTGCCTTACTCATCCATCATGTCATTCTCATCATTCTGCTGCATCTCCTAAATGGCACTGCAGTTTAAAATATTACCATTGGTATTACAGTTTATTTCATTTATGGATGGATGGATAGATTGATTTTTGTCATTGCTTAGTACAGGTACAACAAAATGCAGTTTAGCATCTACCAAATGTGCAAATAGTAGTAATTGTGCAAATTGACAAGTGCAGATAAATATGTAAGTACAGTATATGTACAGCATGTAATTAATATACTATCTATCTATCTATCTATCTATCTATCTATCTATCTATCTATCTATCTATCTATCTATCTATCTATCTATCTATCTATATATATATATATATATATATATATATTGTGTGTGTGTGTGTGTGTGTGTGTGTGTGTGTGTGTGTGTGTGTGTGAGAGAAAATATATGTACAGCAAATAACTAAAAAGGCTATAGCAGTGAAAAATGGGCAAGTAAATAGTTATAAGTGAACAAGTAAATTGTTATAAGACTATTGCAGTTAAAGAGTTAAGGCTATGACAATAAAAAATGTGCATAAGCTGATATAAATACACATACATGTATGTGGAAATATTAGTGCAGATCTGTGTAAGGCACAATATGTGTAGACAAAGTTATGTTAATGTTTCATGTCTTTTTTGCTCTAGCTTTGTATTTAATACAACAGTTAGCAAGCTTCATGACTGTGTTCTATCTGTAAGTTTTGTACCTGGTTGCATTTGTTGAGAGGCAACACTAAGGGTTGGAACATGGATAATTACACGTTTTGATTTAGTTTGTTACAACTTAACATTATAGATGGCTGTATGTAATGTAGAAGTCAGGTTAAGGTTGCAGGATGACATCAGTCTTTTAATATTTTGACTTGTCACAGTGCACACAAAGTTTGCATAAATAAAACCTTGGTTGAATTCTATATTAGACTGTACAATAATGGGTTATCAGATGAAGATTAAAGCTACAATTAGAGAAAATTACTATGTTCAAGCTTTCGGTGTAATATTAGCAATGTTACGTCTAGAGAAACTATTTAAATGCCAAAACAGCATATTGAGTCATTTGTGGTTGGATCATTTGAGGTAATAAGGATGTTCTTGTTCATAGCAAAAGAGATTTTGCATGTAAAATAGATTTTCGATACTGCCAGTACTTTTTTTATTGACTGGCTTTTAGTAGCAGTGGCACTAATTCAGATACTAGTGAGCTCATCACATTAAGCATTCTAAGACTACTGATTTAATCTCACAACCCAAAAATTTAAAAAAAAAAAAAAAAAAAAAAAAAACTCCCTTAATTTCTTATTAGTTTCACTGTAGTTATTGAATAATACAGAGTTTTTGTTAATAACACATGAGAATTTTTGTTTTTCATAAAGTCAAATTATGGAGGTTAAATTTGTTTATATGTTTTATAAGAAATATATTATATATTTAGCACATATATAATATATATTAGCAGCTAGGTTAGACTTTAGGTTAGCCTTTAAAATAAAAAAGCAAATTATCTATCTGTCCTACATTCTCCCAGGCTTTGCTTTTCCGCTCTTTCATTTTTGGTTTATTTCCACCTTGCTGGCTTTTATTTCCTTACTGCTAATTCAAGCAGCCTCTTTTGTCAATTTTTGCTTCACTAGCAGGGCTGTAATGTTGGATAATTTGACTCGCACATCATATTCACCTGTATTCTATTATTCACTAGAATATGACTGCTGTTATAAATTCATTTTTAAAATACTTCCTGTTACCCGACAGGCCTCCAGAGCCAGTTCTAATATGATAAGAGTCTCAGAGCCTAAAGTCTCTCAGCAGATGTGATTAGATAATGAATAATGGGTAATGATTAAACAAATACTCGAAGGAAAATTTGTTAGTTAATTTGCTTTTGCTTAAGAAAGATGGAGATTTGTGTAAGAACGAGTGTGATAAAGAGCCGATCTTCATTTGTCTTTGCCAAAGATCCTCTGCTACTACACAGTATATAAGCTATAAAAATCATCATCATCGGTCATGCAGTTGATGAAATCAGGTCATATTTAAGATTTGAAGCAATGCTAGAACTATGTAATTAAAAAAACAGTAAAACAGTATTAGAACACTGGATTTTCTAGCCATTTGTGGTTATGTGGAATGGGATGTTCAAAAAGCACATACAAATCTTATGATCAGGTGTCCATATGCTTGTCAAGTCAAGTCAAGTCAAGTTTATTTGTATAGTGCTTTTCACAACAGACATTGTCTCAAAGCAGCTTTACACAAATCAACAGTTAAGGTGAAGGGTGTGTAGTTATCCCTGATGAGCAGCCGTGGCGACTGTGGCAAGGAAAAACTCCCTTAGATGTTATGAGGAAGAAACCTTGAGAGGAACCAGACTCAAAAGCGGAACCCATCCTCATTTGGGTAACATCAAGAGTTTGATCATAAATCTTTCAACAATACAGAACACTGGAGAGTGAGAACTAACATGAGCACTGGAGTATAAGATTATAGGTGATGTTCTTTCTGCAGTCTTATACAGTCTATATGGTTAGTAGCTCCTAGTTTTATAAGCTCAGCATTTGTGATCATCACATGCCATACTAAGAAACTATATGGACACATTTGTCCATATAGTGTGTCCATCTATTTAGTCCACATTCATTTAATATTTTAAATAAGTAAGATTTACTTATTAAACATGACAGGATTTTCTTAATGTATTTGGTATTGATTACATTTTTTTAAAGTTCTGCTTTGATTTACAGTCTTTTGGACTTTTTAGAATAGTACAGTTTTTTTAATGTACGTTGATGGTTTTTAAACGATGATAAAACGTTTCAAAGCATAGCATAGCGCCGTAGTCTGTTTAACCTTCCTGTGATTTGATTTGCTAAGCATTACAGTTGAACATGGAAAACAGATGGACAGATGTGTATTGGCTCGCCTCCTTTAATCATCCAGATGTATATTAGATATGCAAGTGCATCTGTGATGCAGGCAAACATATTCATGTGGTGATAGTGAAGTACATTTGCAGCCGTATAGTACCGGAAACTACACCTACTGTATTTTCAGGTTTTACAGTGAATTTGATATCTAGTGATCTAATGTAAAAAAGGGTGAGTCACAGGGAGGAAATCATTCATCTGTGTGCACTAAGGACCTTATATCTCTAACTCACTGTTGTGAAACCGTGATGCTCAGTCTGATCTGGATTGGCTGTGACATATCGAGGGAGTAAATGGGAAATAGGACACTAAAAATCAATGCTGAGATGACTCACTGCAGATGAGTCTGACAGCAGTTCATAACCTGCATTTCACATGCCTTCCTGAGGCCTTTAATAAAGCAGATCAATCAAGTCTTATATGTGAGAATAAAGCGTTAGCTAATAGTATGCAATAAACTCCTTTTGAAATGTCAAGGTCACTTGTGTTAAACCTTTGGAGATTTTTTTTTTATACAAAATTAGATGATTGGTTGGAAGGTGTTTCTATAACAACAGCTCTGACAGTAGCTCTGCCTATAAAGTGAATCTCAGGTTGGTATTAATGTGCTGATTTTAATTGGATCTAGTTTCTATAGTAACATCCATATCATGGGGATTTGTATCTTGAACATTACACGTAAACATTTGGAGTGTGTTTTTGCTGATTTGATGAAGCGATTTGCTAATTTGGTGTTATTGATTGAGTGTTTATGGGTGGCATCTCCAGTGTTTGGAAAGTCACCTGAGGGGGGAGGGGGGGGGTGCTTTTTTCTGTATGGTACAATTTTCTTTTCCAATTTATCAATGTAATTTTTTTTGTCTTATTGAATTACACCACAGTTTGTTTCTTATTTGACAATTTTCCTAATGTTAAAACTTAAAATAAAAAAAAAATTGTGTTTTTAAAAATGTATAATTATATATATTTTGATTTATCTTGATATGCCTCAATAGCATTAATGCCTATGCCATTTACTCTACTTATGGTTGGGCTACAGGCTTATATTGCTATTAAATGTACTTTCACTCTGTCTTTAAACATCATGCCCACTGTTTTACTTGAGCCTTCTTTCCTTGCAGTTTACAGCCAAAGATTTCATGAAATGGTCTAAGTAGGACAGTCCTTATGAATCTTTGTGGTGAGTTGTGAAAGCAATTTTTATGATGCCATTTCTATTGTTCTTCAGTTCAGTGCTTCAGTTATTAGACAATTTCGATAGGAGTTTTTTTATTTTTTATTTTTTTGCAGATGATCTCATGGCAGACCAGAGAATGGACATCTCCTCTACAATGAATGAGTTCATGTCTCCCAGCTCCACTGAGCTCATCACTAGTTCCATCAGCATGTCCTCTATGGACTACACCCGCAAGAGGAAAGGCAGCTCCACTGACTACCAGTAAGCCTAACTCAGAATTACATTCCTGTATGTCATGTTGTTTTTTGCATACACTGCTGAACTCATCAACATATTCATGTTAACAACCACCTGTTACCAATGTCATTTTCTTAGTATGGCATGTACCATGTTTTATTTGTTAGATATTTTTTTATTAATTAAATAAATACACATTAATTCAGTCATATATAGAGTTTAATGCTGTGAAACTTCTGTAAAGCAAATTTCTATGATCATAGAAATGTTCATAGCAACTATGGTTCATGTATATCTTTTTTATGCTTTGTGTTACAGATCTGTAAAATGAACCATTATAGTATTTGCAATAAATGGTTGCATGCAAATTCACAAAATGATGTGCTATTAAGTCGTTTTTAACCTTTTCCCCAATACACTCACATTTTTAAAATAATCGTTAACTGAATCAATCGCTTCAGCTTTATACTTTATCATTTTTTAAGGGACAGTATGGAAATGGACAAGGACAAGCAAATTGGAAGGTAACAATAACACGGGTAACACATTTTAACGTGATACATTAAGAAACTTATAGTAAATTTTCTTTTTTTACACATTGATCTTATTTCTGTTTTAACAGGGATTGTATTGATCAACATGGGCGGATAAAGAATGCCAGGTAGCATTTCTGCATCTTCACTCATTTAAACAATATTGCATAGCAGAATGAATTATTCCTGTCAATTATAAATTCTATTCAAATTCTGATGAGTAAAAGTAGATTTTTCTGACACTTCATTGTCTTATATTGTCTGTATCATGAGGCTCTGTTGCTTCATACATGTAAATCTTATTCTTGTGCTCTTGGTAGGGAGGCTCACAGTCAGATTGAGAAACGACGCAGGGACAAAATGAACAGCTTTATTGACGAGCTGGCTTCATTAGTGCCTACCTGCAACGCCATGTCACGCAAACTGGACAAACTGACTGTATTGCGCATGGCTGTCCAGCACATGAAAACGTTACGAGGTAAAAATGACTAGCAGTGCTCTTACTCATTTGAGAAATGCTGCTTAGAGACATAGATGTAGACCTGTAATTAGTGAGCCAGAGAAAAGGGTGGCCATAAAAAAAAAAAACTCTCTGAGTTGAAATAAGGGTAACAGCTTGAGAGAAAGCAGACATTGGCAAGTGGTGGTCAAGTGGTCAGTGGCCTTCTGATTGGAAAGTTGTGAGTTAAATCCTTGCACTACCAAATATTCATTTCTGGGTCCTTAAGGAAGGCCCGTTACCCTTAATTACTCATTTGTATAAATAAGAATAATTGAGAAGTAGCTCTGAATAAGGGCATTTACCAAATGCCTTAAATGTAACTAGCAGATGATGAATCATTAGGGGTAGACGGAAAAAGTGAACAGTAGTAAATGTATTGAAAGAATATGGATGTTTTTTATATTATTCATAGAACTTTGAAATCAATATAAGGCAACCGTTATGATTGAAGAACAATACACAGGAGGTGCAAGTGTATGGTATTAAGGTACATTTATCAATTCAAGCAGGGAGGTATTTTACATAATAATGTTTTCAGGAGGAACAAGTATTTTAGGTTTTCAAATGTGATTATCTACAATTATCATAGATGAAGCACAAGTGCAGAATGCTCCCAGCAATGAAGAAAGAAGGGAAACATGAAACAGAGCTGGATCAGAACATTAAAATTGATCAGTCAGGTCTGGTGGAGAATCAAAGCAGAAATTTTTTGTCAGGATTTGGCACTGACTCAAAGAGAAATGTGTCAGGATCACACCAGGCAGCTGGCAGCAGAAGTATGGCTTAAGGCAGGTTGAGCTCAACAGCACGAGAATACAAATTGTCAGGAATGTTTAAAAATATTAGTTTTTTTTAAAAGGGTGTATATCTTGATTAGAATGCAAATTGGTATGCAAATCAAGTGCCAGTAGTTTAGTATAGACCTCCTATACTTTAATAGATCATTGTTTATGAGCATTCAGATCTGCATCAAAATGTCTGACTAAATAACAAGTTTTCACAGGAAAACTTACTTTATAGCATATAGAAATATATTGAAAATGGTCAAGTGTATCTAGTATTTTCTTTTATAAGAGTAAAATAAACCAAATATAAGATTATTAACTGTATTTGGGGATTAAGTTTGCATTTAAAGCTCAAATTAGTTTAGCTATTTCTGTATATATTTCTAAATTAAGAATAAAATGACAAGCGTGAAATAAGGTCTATAAGCCGCTACTTTTTTCCCACGTTTTGAACCTCGCGGCTTAAACAACGAAGCGGCTTATTTATTAATTTTTCCTGGGTTTTTCCTGGTTTCACAAACTTCAAGCCAAAAAACTGAGCGACATAACATTAGGCCAATGAAATTTCCGAACGGAAACAAAAAAAAGGGCACCTCACCTGTGTTCTGAGCTGCACGGCATCGGGATAAAAAACGTTTTTTTTTTAAACGCACGACGATGCCAAAAGATAAACTCCAGAGAGAAATATTTGTAAAAGGAAGGAGGAAGACAGTGAACAATGACTTTCTTGGTCGGCTACTGTTTAGATACAAGCCGTTGTAACGCGTTGAGTCTGGGTCAAGTGACAGCTCGCTAACTCCAGTTGCAACAGAAATCATATAAGCACAGACAGGTTTCCAAATCTCGTGCTTTTTTATTTTACTTGGCAACAGCGTTATGGGTTAGTCAAAGAAACTTGAAATGAGCATCAGAAAATAATAGGACATATTCCTCGGTCTTGCACACATGCAGTAATACCGGAAAAAATGCGGCGGCAGGCTATTTCCAAAATGCCGCTCTGCTCTTAAAGGAGCCACAACATATTTCACCCGTTACACCGTTTAACAGACACTGTCTTTCATTAAAGCCTGTGTAAAGTTAATTAGTTTCAGTGTAGACACGGCTTATAGACAGGTGCGGCTTATTTATGTTTAAAATAAAAATCATATTCAGTGGGTGCGGCTTATATATGGGTGCGCTTAATAGTCCAGAAATTACGGTAATTATCTAATATTTGGTGGAATACAATATGAATTACTAGATAAATCTGATTATATTTCAGATAATTCATTTGCTAAGATGACTTTTTTGCAGTATACTTGTACAATGATTTCTTAGCAAGCAGTGATTGTTCTGTGTTATTCCACAGCACTGTTGAAATCTGAATCATTTTCTTTGACAGCCAAATCACCACTTTATTTTTGTACATTTGTCTTAATATTTTATTAATTATTGTAATATATTATAGCTAACTGAAGACTTTTATTTTTATAGAGGATTCTCCACATTTAAGTGTGTAATCAATGATATGATGAAGTTTGTTTTTGTTTTTTTCTAGAAGGCATCAGAGCATAGTAACAAGGACTTATATTTCTAACATAGAAAAATTCTAAGAAGATTAGATATTTATAATTGATTTTTTTGCAGTAGCAGTACACTCCATCACCTGTTTTATGTCTTACATATTTATTATGCACTGCTCTAAATGTTATTTATTATATTGGTCCACAAGGTGCTGCAAACCCTTACACTGAAGCTAACTATAAACCAGCATTTCTGTCAGATGATGAACTGAAACACTTGATACTGAGGGTATGTATCACTGTTTTATAAGCTTAAATCTGTCTTTGTTTGGATTTTGGGTTTTGATTATATTTTCATTTCGGACCTACAGGCTGCTGATGGTTTCCTCTTCGTGGTCGGCTGCGATCGGGGAAAAATTCTTTTTGTTTCGGAGTCTGTGTACAAAATCCTGAATTACAGCCAAGTGAGTTCACCTGCTTAGGCATGGTATGACATATATTGTTTTTATTTAACAGTAAAATCGTGTTTGTGTAGAGAATATGAGGGCAAGCCTGCATTATATGAGACTCCCAGCTCACCCTTGTAACCTTCTGTCCTCTGGCAGAATGACCTGATTGGCCAGAGCTTGTTTGATTATTTGCATCCTAAGGACATTGCCAAAGTCAAGGAGCAGCTGTCCTCATCTGACTCTGTGCCAAGGGAGCGACTCATAGATGCCAAAAGTATGTTGAAATACACATTTCCTTTTGGCCACTATAGAGTTGGGGAGGGGGGTTAAAAAGTCATGGTACAGCCAGAATGTCACAACCTCATAAATATATATGTAATGTAGTGCTAGTGTTGCATTGCATTACATAAATATTATAAATTTTGATTGATAGCCATGTCATAGTAAAAGTCATTGTGTGTGTGTGTGTGTGTGTGTGTGTGTGTGTGTGTGTGTGTGTGTGTGTGTGTGTGTGTGTGTGTGTGATTGTCTTTTAGCTGGGCTACCAGTAAAAACAGACATCACACCAGGGCCTTCCAGGCTATGCTCAGGGGCCCGCCGCTCCTTCTTTTGCAGAATGAAAAGTAACAGACCTCTCATCAAAATGGAGGACAAGGACTTCACCTCTACATGCTCTAAAAAGAAAGGTGAGACAACATTTGTGATGCTTAAACCTCTTCTTGAAACAGTTACAACAAAAACTGTGCTTTAAAATATAAGTGACATATATGTTTCTTTTAAAATCCAATTTGAGGTCTAGTCACAGAAACTGATCTTTTAAATGAATTACTTACACATAATGTTACCTTTGAAACAAAATAATTGCTTTTGCATTTATTAGGAAAAATGTAAACTACAAAAAAACTACATTCTCATTGACTATATATGATATATATAAGCCATATATCGCGTCTTCTACAGCCGACCGCAAAAGCTTCTGCACCATCCACAGCACTGGCTATCTGAAGAGCTGGCCACCCATGCAGAAGGGTTTGGATGAGGACAATGAACCCGATAACGAAGGTTGCAATCTGAGCTGCCTGGTGGCCATCGGCCGTCTCCACCCCCACATCATCCCTCAGCCAATGAACGGCGACATCCGTGTCAAACCAACCGAGTATGTCTCGCGCCATGCCATTGACGGCAAGTTCGTTTTTGTTGACCAGAGGTGAGTGGAACAGATGTTCAGTGTGATTAATCCAAAAATGCTGGTTTTTGTCTAACTGGGTGAGCCAATTGATATACACATACTGCAACCACACCCTAATGTGTAAATTCTGCATTAAAGTGAGACTTTTTTTTTTTTTTTTTATCTGCAACTTTTTCAAGGAGTTTTATACACATAGCTTTGTGTCATGCTTAAAAAATGCTTTTAGCTTCTATAAAATCATGTACAATGTACATATTTCATGGCTTATACAGTATGTTTAATTTGAAATCGAATCCAGATCTTTCATTTATGAAATAGCTTGCATAATTAAGCATACTAAAATTAAAAGCAAACTCGCTAACTCCAGTTGCAACAGAAATCATATAAGCACAGACAGGTTTCCAAAACTTGTGCTTTTTTATTTTTCTTGGCAACAGCGTTACGGGTTAGTCAAAGAAACTTAGAAATCAGCATCAAAAAATAATAAGGACATAATCCTCAGTCTCCACACACGCAGTAATATAGGAAAAATGCAGCGGCAGCCTATTCCCAAAATACCGCTATGCTCCTAAAGGAAGCGCAACATATTTCACCCGTTACACTGTGTGTAATGTGTCTTTCGTTAAAGCCTGTGTAAAGTACATTAGTGTAGACACCTGCAGCTTATAGACAGGTGCGGCTTATTTATGTTAAAAATAAAAATATTTGTAAATTCAGTGGGTGCGGCTTATATATGTCCGCTTTATAGTCCGGAAATTACGGTATGTTCTTTTTGAACATCCTGTTCCACATTGCTGTTTTAATAAACTTTACTCTTTTGGGAATATGTTTAAATTAACAGTTTTTATGGCAGAACCACATATGGTTAGAAAAGTCAGGTGTCCCAATACTTTTGTATAAATAAAACATTTCTTTTACTTTGCGCTACTGTTTTCTTTTGTGTGTCATTAAAGCATTTGGACATTGATGGATTTTTATGTGGCCTGGAAGAAACTCTTTGCACAGTCAAATGTTTACGTTTACAGCATTTGGCAAACGCCCTAATCCAGAGCGACTTCAATTTTTTCCTCATACATACACGTGAACAGGGGAGTGGATTTGAGCTGTCTGGGATTTGAACTCATGACCTTTTAAACCAAAGCCCAATGCCTTAACCAATAAGCTTCCACTGCCACAAATGTTGAGAAATTCTACTACAATATATATACTTCTAAAAACTGCTGTTTTCCTGACCTCACATATATAAGCATGTAATTTTATTTTTGTTTCTTTATTTGTATCATTCCAGGGCCACTGCCATTCTCGCCTATCTGCCCCAGGAGCTGCTGGGGACATCTTTTTATGAGTATTTTCATCAGGATGACATTGGACACCTCGCTGAATGTCACAGACAAGGTAACTGTCAGAAATTTGATTTGAGAAAAAAAAAATCAATCATATAAATATACATTAACACACACGTTTTACAGTATGATACACAAACATGCACAGTACATATAGATATACAGTATATATAGACGTAAAAAACTTTTTAAAATTAGTAGTGATCTCTGATGTTGTTTGTTCTCTTTTCAGTGCTGCAGATGCGAGATAAAATCAACACTAACTGTTACAAGTTTAAGGTTAAAGATGGCTCCTTCATCACGCTGAGAAGTCGTTGGTTCAGTTTCATGAACCCTTGGACCAAGGAGGTCGAGTACATAGTCGCAACAAACACAATCGTCTCGTAAGTAATCCATGTCCTATATTAAATGGATGTTTGTTCTAGTCTTAGGGACTGTATGAGAGCAAAATGTGTCATAGTGTAATCTATATTTGTTTTAGGTATTTAGAAAAGCTAAATGACAGAAATAAGCCAACATTAAGAATTGTTTGGAAGTCAGTGCTATACAATGCAGAGATGCTGGTCAACCTGAGAAAGTCAGCAGCAATTTAATTTAACAGTTTTTATCCAATACATCACAATGGACTTTTAAAGTCATATAGCAAGTTCAGATTTAATTGTATAAAAGAGAAACAACACATCACAATGTTAGTTATGTAACATGATATGCTGCATGTTTTGAATTATTAACTTCAGGTTCTCTAAAAACACTTTTGTAACAAGGATTATGCTGTTCTCTCAGTATAACAATAGAACCAGTCATTGTTGGTTCTTTTTTTTATTAAACAAACAAAAAGTGACTTGGTCTCTTTTTTTACAACACGTATAAAATAAAAATCAAACCTGCATCTGCTTAATGCCTGTACCTTCGTGCTATCATGTCATCAGTCATGCAGCTAAACCAGACTTGTTGAAATAGAAAGCCAGTTAGGCATGTTAGATTACAAAGCAGAAAGTAGGCAAACGGTCAAGCTTACAAGATCATTGAAGAGCTGCTGCTGTTGGTTTTTCAGGGCTGCCACACGCGATGGAGCTGATCCCAGCTATCTTCAGCTCACTGCCTCCCCCCAGAGCATGGACAGTGTCCTCACAGCTGATGGTGAGGCAATGGAACACACATTTTGCTTCCCAAGTTGTCTTTTCTGCCTCAGTGGAAATATATTTTTATAATCAAAGTGCAAAATAATCGAGAGAGCACTCTTGTGAAATTCTTTAAATATACTTGTTTACATATGTATCATTTACAGTACATTTCAGTATATTTATCTACACTGCAAGGGAGCCAAACTTATTTTATTAAATAAGCATTGTAATACAAATGTTTGAAAATTAAGAGACAATTAGAGACGTTATTTGCATTTTATTTAAGAGAAAATTTGTTATATGAAAATCTATTAGAAAAACATTACAAAAGAGACTTCTTATCTCCAGAGGAGGCGGTTATGTCTGGAAAAAATATTGTGTTAAATTACAACTAATTAATTCCAGGTTCTGGAAAACGGGCTCTGCAGACAGTGCCTGGCATTCCTGGAGGCACAAGAGCTGGAGCGGGCAAGATCGGCCGTATGATCGCAGACGAGGTTATGGAAATCCAGAGGTGAGCTGCTCGCCATCCACTGTGAGGTGTAAAAATGTTGTTTTGAGTTTCTTGAATAAATAAAAACTGGCACTGCTATTGGAATAGAAAAACATTGGAATTTAAGTGGATATAGTTGCACACAAGCCTGCTGATGCTAAATTGTGATTAACAGGATAAGAGGCTCGTCGCCCTCTAGCTGTGGCTCGAGCCCACTGAATATTAACAGCACACCTCCTCCAGATACTTCATCTCCTGGGGGCAAGAAGGTAAGAGTGTGGCTTAACTAATGTGATTTCAAAAATATACATGATATACATACAAAATATATATATGTACAGAAAATATGAATACATTTTTCTGGTTGTATTTTTTAACTGACCAGATTCAGAATGGTGGAACTCCAGACATTCCTTCAGTGGGGATGGTATCAGGCCAGGATTCCATAGGATACCCTTACTCTAACAACTCACTTTTAAGTAAGTTTAAACACGATAGTTTTCATGCTTTTACAGTGACGAGAAAGTACAGAAATATGCATAGTTTTTTTTCCTGAAAGCATTAATCATTTGCCAGTTCAGAAAGACTGGAATTTCCAGAACTGCTTCTGTTTCTATACATTATTTTTACATCATAAGTGTAGTCACACCACTTTGCTGGTCTCCTGCAGGTGATAATTCTCACATCAGCATCGGGGACATCATGGACGATCCTGGCTCCAGCAGCCCTAGTAACGATGAGGCGGCCATGGCCGTCATCATGAGTCTTCTGGAGGCTGACGCAGGACTTGGAGGGCCTGTGGATTTTAGTGATCTGCCATGGCCTCTGTGAGAGTAGAGTATCACATTCAGGGGAGGTATTAGAACAAGAAAGAGGGAGCAGCGCTCTGCTTTATCAATCTGTCCATCATCAGGCCTATGTTTTTCCATAAAGCCTCACACACAAATAAAATTGAAAGTGTTAATATTGTACAATTACATGGGTATATACACTTCCCAGCAACACTAGTCATCTTTCAGGAATTGTATGCGCCTAGAGAGTGGAACCCTGGAATTCTCCACTTTCGTCTACATTGCACAGGCTTTGTTGTATTTTTTGGCACAATTATATGCAGAAATCTCTTATCCACCACAATAAAAGGAACATCTCCACATTTGCCAATTATGTTTTAGCAGCATAAAGTCAAAAGTGATGCAGATCGAGAGCTTCAGTTTTTACTCACCTCAAATATTACAACAGGGTAAAAAAAAAAACGTGATTCCAAAGCCTTTGACAATGACTTGGTTCTTGGTCCCAGATAAGCTGTTCGGTTTAGAAAAGAAAAAAATAAACGAGAATTGCCAGACTGGCTCAAGGTGACAGGAAGGTCACAGTAACTGAAATGACCACTCTTTACAGTCAAGATGAGCAGAAAAACATATTGGAGCATATTCAATGAAATTTCTTTTTAATAATGCTTTTGAAAATGAACATTCTCAAAGCAGCAATGAACCTTAATGGCACTGGAGTACAGCAGCAAACGACCACATTGAGTTCTGTTCCAATCAGCCAAATACAGGAATTTGGGCTTGAAAAACTGAAGCAAATCTGTGAATACTGTAGCCTCACATACCTGTTCCTGGTTGATTATCTGGTATCTTCATTATTTTATGCATTGTGTTACTGTTACATGATTGGTTAAATGGATGATTGCATAGTTACAGGTGTTCCTATAAAAGTGGCCTGTGGGTGTATGAGGTTTTTCAGAAATTGTATGTATGTGTATTGTTTGAGCTGTGATATATTTTTTAAATAAAAAAAGTGTTAATGATTCAGAAATTATATCTATATGGTTATTATACAGGCAACCCCAACATTACTGCACTGCCTTATTTTAACTCATTTTCTTATGTACTAAAGTTTTTCTTTTGCAAACAACTGGTTTTGAAATCATTTGTAGTTTATATTACAGCTATTATACTCATTAGTTGCTGAATCCTCCCCTGGAATAAATAACATCAGATTGTTCCTGAACATATGACAAGGTTATACAAATTTCTCAGGCTCCTCTATAAATTATTTGTTCTCACACAAAATATTTCAATTTCAGGCTGCAAGATGACCACCAACACTGATTATGTGGCTCCCATTTACCGTTGATTGTTAAGACTAATAATCTCCTCAATTACTTATGACCATGTCTTGACCACTGCTTCATTCTGCTGAGTGAATAACTCTTAACAGTAGTAACAAACTGACATGGAAAATCTGCTTTAAACATTTTACAAAGGCTAGTGTGCTGTTTTTAGCCCTTCTTTATTCTTGTAGATGAAAATCTGCACGCTACAGCTTACATGATGCTTGCAGCTAGGTTTCACATCTGGGTGAAATATATATTCAGGGCATTGTTCTATAAATGTGTGTTTATAAGCAAATTAACAACCAGAATGTCACTCAGTGGACGCAGTATGGTACGAGATGAGTAAAAGTGCATGCCGAGGACCAGCTGACACAGAACAAAAAAGGCACCACCTTTGCTATCAAAAGTAGCTGATGTAATGTTTATTTTGGCTCGTGTCACACAAGTGCACAGAATCTCAAGTTTCCGCTTTGGAAGCTTTTAATTTTTGAGGCACATTATATTACACTAACTGCAAAACAGCGTCAGGTTTACCACACAAGCCTGTGTGTTATAACTTTATTTATGCAATGACTTAAGCTCTGAACAGTGGGACTCTGACCACATAAATGTAACACTGCATCCATTCAACAGGCAAACAACTCCTTTAGCTAGAAAGGAGCTTCTGAGGGGAATCATCAACCTGGGATTGACAAGAGCTTTTTTTGAGTTTGGGGAAAAAAGAAAAAAAAAAAAAAAAAACAACAAACAAACTTTAATGATAGTTACACAGTGACACCACCCAGGATACATATAAAATTAAAATTAAAAAACGTTAACAAATAAGACCAAATTTATAATAAATCAATGCAATAATAATATCATGAAAATGGAAAAGTAATAATAATAATAATAATAATAATGAGCCCAATTATAAAATAGGTGAGGTTGCTTTTTTTTCTTTTCAAAACAAAAACAAAAACAAAAAACCCCTTTGGTCAAGTAAGAAAAAAAGAAAGAAAGAAAACAGGAGAGCACTGCCCATGCCAGTATCGAGTCCCCTCTTTTTTTTTTTTTTTTTTTTTTTACATTTTCATAATACAGTAGACTAGCTTGTTGAGGCTCTAAGGCTGCGAAAGTAGGTGCAGAAGGCAATCTGGTTAACGGTGTCACTCTCGCGCCATGCTGCAGCATGCTATAGGAGAGGAAAGGAAGAACAGAGGGGAGGAAGAGGTGTGCATTCAGAGTGCAGGCGAGGCAGCATCGGTGTCAGGCTCATAGTTGTTGCTGTAGTGTTGTCCTGGAGCAGGGTGATTGGGCAGAATGTCCAGCTCGTCCACCTGAGGGCCAGGATGCAGCACCACCAATTGGTCCTGTGGAATGTCGGCTGCTGCAGCTGCCAGGTTTGTGATGGATTTGCTCTTCACACATTGGAAGTCCACGTGCCGGCTCTTACCCTCCTCCTTCTCCCAGGACATGCGGATGAAGGGCCTTTGCACGTAGTTGTAAATGACTTCAGGCCTGCCACCAGGCCGCTTCTTCACTTTTTCTTTGTAAGTAGGATATCCTACAAAAGATTTGTGGTTCGAAACAATCGTTTATACGTTATATATTATACAATACATTAATAGGCAAATATGGTATGTTAAAATGTGTTTTATCTTTAATAACCTTTAAGCTCTAATCAATTATCCTGTAAAATATTTTTTACAGATTTTGAGCTTGATAAAATAACAGTCCAAACTGACCAAAAAGTGCAACAGTTAGCTCAGTGTTTCCAAATTCCTAACAAGCAAGAAACCACAAAAGCATGATATGCTTTACAGCAAACTGGACATTTTAGCAATTTTCTTTTTCCAAACTTATTTTAAAAGTGTTTTTCCAAATAGAGAAATACATGGTAAATTGAAACACGCTAGTAAGGGTTTATAGCTCTTTAGTAAAATAATTGTTTTCTGTTTGATAAACCGTATTACAAATAGAGCAAAATCACAGTGTATATTTTAACCCATGTCCATTGAACTATTATGATTAATATAGACAAAATGGAAAAACCTTACCTTCAATGCCTAGTCTAATTTTCTTTAGTCCTCGTTCTTTTAAAACAGATTTGGCCACATCTCGGTTTTCAATGTACTTAAAGAAACGGTAGAGTTTTGTACTGTATATTACTGAAACACAAGACAGGATCATTTGTTTAGCCCAAGGAAATGTAATTTTGAACAAAATGTGTGCATGTCCATGTCTACTCACTCTGTGAATACTCCTCTCCCATCTGAGGTGGATACTCTTCATCCCAGTCAACTACATCATCATCTGTAAGAACAACGATGTGACACTCCCTCTCTCCGCTTTGAGCACTGGCCACCATCAGCGGCAGCACCATCTCTTCAAGGTAGAACTCAAACTGCTGCCGTGCACCGTCATTTGATAGCTCATGCATCAGAGCACCTGAGGACAAACAAAAGATAATAAACATGCATTTACAAATGAAAAACTACAAGCACCTTTAATATTACTTCATTTATATCAATTGTAGTTTATTACATGAGTGAGAACCAAAACATATACTTCAGCTTTCAATCAAGAATGCAAACTTTCAATTTGGATTATAACCCAAGCTTCAAGTTTATATAATTTATCCTTTCAGGAATGGAACTACTTTTAAGATCAGATTAAATGGTTCTGTGTCTGCATGACGATGACAAAACCCATCACAATTCTAAAACTTTCTATTAAACACAACATGAATCATGATATACAGGATTGCAAATCAACTGTCAATAGCATTTAAAAAATATATTTCACGATAAGTTAATAAATGTGAATGTGAATTTTGTAATTAAAAAAAATATTCTTAATAAAGAAATATATATAGACAGAGAATCCTGAGGTCAAGAAAAAGTATGAAAATTAACATAATTAATCTAAAAATTGCAAACAGGTAACATTACATTGGGTGGTTCCAGGAAGTTTTTAATTACTATTATAAAATAAAAATGTACTAGAATATTACTAGAATACTAGTAAAAATAAGGACATTCACAATATCTTAAAAAAGTGAAAGTGACATAAGTTATCATGACATTGAAATAATATAGCTAGTCCAATATAGTGTAAATATTTATGAATGTATTATATAGCATGTGTATATGATATATACTAAAAACTGGATTCACCTAAAGGTAATTCTATAACTATTTTCTCGTGTGGAGAATTATTTCCCTTTGGTAATCTAAGAGGTACAGAGCGAGTCTCACAGTAAGTGTAAAACAAGAACAATGAACAAAACTACATTCTTATTAGAAACAGCATTACATGTTAAAAAATCTAAATAAATAATCTTTCTATGTGTTGTGCACAGAATAAATGTACAGCCTGTACTTACTTAGGTCCCTGCATTTGATCGTGCTATAGTCAAAAGAGATGCACAAATAGTCACATGCTTCTCTCAGCTCAGGAATGGAGATTCCATCCGGACAGCGGATTATCCCGGTTTTGTAGTAATCCTAGCAGTTAGAGAGAAGTCATCAGACATTAGAAAATCAGCAACATTCTCATACACCAGTCCCTAAAACCTTTAATTGCACGAGAATCAAGACTCACTATGTGTTAATGCAGCACTCAAGGGATGAAGATTATAGTTAAAGACTATAGTTAAAAATAAGCTTTTTAGTGGCCACAGAGGGGTACAGATTCAATTCCAAATTTTGTTAATTCTGCATTGCAATCTATATATACACCTTAAAAACAGAGGTCAACTACAATATACTATCTTTATAAAATAAAAAGTAGCACTTCATAAAACTTAACAGTTCCTGAGATCACAATTCTGTACAGCAAAGGTGGTGTACTCAATGTCCTGAATGAAACCACTTTACATAACCATCTGTAACAGACACCAGAGTGTGATTACAGAATCAGTATGACTGTCAGCTTTCAGACACCCAAACCAGAGTGAGACATGAGCATATTGAGACAAAGCTGATGCAAAGTATTTTTCTCTATTGTTTTTTTTTTACATGAAAAATATCTAGTGGAATACAGCAACTTTTATAGGTATATAGGGGACCAAAAATAAATAAATAAATAAATAAATAATACATGTAAAAAAAAAAAAAATAATAAAAAAAAAAATAAAAAAAAAACGTATTCCTAGAGTTCATGGCTAAGATATTTGTCTTTTTTTTAGTGCTTGATGGACAAGTTTAACCACCAAGAGAATAAATATCTACCACACCTACACGTGGGTTGAAACAATCTGCTTGATGCATAACGGTTTACACTAGCCAGATTAATTAACGTGCATAGATGACAGCCAACCTTTTTGAAAAGCGGTTATATAACTCTCGTACCAGCATAAAATGCTCACTCTGTTGTCATCAAGACAAATTAAGGGCTCTAGCCATACGCAGGTATTTACAGTAAATATGTTCACCATTGACTTTTGCAGTATAAGCATGCTATACAGTCATTCCCTCCTGAGAAATACATAAACTTCATTTCCCTTAATCCTACCTTTACTAGCTAATAATCTAGCCATACATGACTGCATTGCTCTACCCTGCTTATCAAAGCTAAGCAATTTGTTATTTTGACAAAAAACTATCTTGAAATAAGATCATTAAAGTGTAAAAATATCTGGGGTCAGAGTAATCCTACCAGAATAGCTCTGAACACTGTGGAACTGATGCCCTCTGCCACCTCGTATTCCCCCTTCTCATTGGGCCGTGTGAAATTGTGTTCTCGCCCCGAACCAAACATTCTATAAAATAGCAAACAAGATTTTGTTAACAATTCCTCTTGTAATTTCTAAAGTGACATTGCATTCTTTTTAATATTTAAATACAAACATTCATAATAAAAGGCTCTTGTGGTTTAACACTCACCTGCCCAGCATGGTATTCGGTTGTGCGGTAAAGATTGAGGGATCCACCACAAAGCGCGTGTTGTCCACAATAAGTGTGACCCTCTCTGAGGTGCGCATGCTACGTGCGCCTTCCTTGGCATTTTCGTAAATAAACACCATTTCACCCGTGCCCATGCTCTTAAAGGTGCCCTCCGTGCTGGACAAACTGCTGTTGCGACTACTGGAGCCACTGGGAGAGACTCTTTGAGGCCTAGGGCTGTTAGGCCGTGATGAGCCACCTTCCCGGTCTGTACAATCAAATGACCAATACAGAAATTCGATATTATAATTATATCAGCATATCAGTAATCACACCGAACTTATAGTAAACATGTGGAGTTGAAACATAGTAAGCTCTTTCCTTATCTTATGAAAACTTAATTCCAACCAAGATTGTTAAGGTATAGCACAAATTAGTAACCCTAAACATAGTTTTAAATGTTTATATGTAATGCTTTTTGACTAAAAGGGAGGTACATTTGCTACACAAGATAATGATTAAAAAAAATAATTAGCAGGCTTTAATAATTGACAAGATATTACTGAATTAGTCCTCATTATTTACTCTAAACCACAAACCATTTTTATAGATAAATTATAAAACAATTGACCTGATATAAAATGAGAGAGCGATAGAGAGAGTTGCCTTGATATTTGATTACAAATGCATATATCTTGTAAACATTTAATTATTGGTTAAACATGTCACACATTTACAGGAAAGTATAGGAATTAATTTCCAATTTGTGTAAATTAAAACTGCATCATATTCACACAAATATAAATGTTGTTTGGTCATAAACTGACATGCATGCACACTAATACAGTTTTTAAAGATTACATTTCTGACT
Organism: Silurus aristotelis; assembly: GCF_946808225.1. Taxonomy (NCBI): domain Eukaryota; kingdom Metazoa; phylum Chordata; class Actinopteri; order Siluriformes; family Siluridae; genus Silurus; species Silurus aristotelis. The sequence goes on from NC_139586.1 coordinate 17,653,033, forward strand.
GATTTAATGGTTAGTATAATTTTGTAACACATAGCACAAGGAAGTTTTAATCAAATGTATGTCATTTACTTGAGCACTTGCCAAGATGGACAGTTTTTCTTTTTTGTTTACATTATTTTGTGTGCATGATTCAAGAAACTATTTGTTTTGTTATGGAGGAATGCACACTACACGTGAGTTTTATGTGGATCAATAGCCTCAACATCCCTGCAGTAAAAGTGCTGTGTAAAATTAAACAATTTGCAATAAATATGGTTGTTTTAACCAAATTATCCTTAAAGAGTTTTTCAACTACATTTAAGTTTTCTGTTAAAGGCCAAACTGTGATTTTGTAAATTTCCAGTTTATTCCTATTAATTCACATGGAAAGTTTCCAGTCTTGAAAATTCCTGGAATTTTGCAACCCTAATTATGCATTTTTATGAAACAAACATGTCTCTCAGGTGAAAGCCTCTGCTTGCTGTGACAAGCCTACAGTGTTGTCATATAGCAAGGGTCAGATTAATTCAAATAACTGAATTCTTCTTCTTTTGGCTGCTCCCATTAGGGGTCGCCACAGTGGACCATCCATCTCCATACTACCCTGTCGTCTACATCTGCCTCTTTCAAACCAAAAGTCACTTAACTGAAAAGTCATAATTTTCACAATAATAATTTAATCAAAAACTATTTCTTTTTTTTTTTTTTTTTTTTTACTGACCACTTTTTCTGCTTTTCCATTAATTGTGACCCACATGATTTTAGTTATTTGTTTATTTTAAACAGACCTGAACATTGGACCTAAACTTGCACATACACACCCATCATCAGGAACATGGCTCTATTGTGTGTCTGTTTCTATAAATATTTTATATTGTAATAGCAAGTTCTTTTCTCCTATTGCAAAAAGAAATAGACAAGGGTAGGGTATGATACATCTGTTCTGTCGGATTTGTCTATTGTTAAATGGTGTGAAAACCCAAAACCCTTAGGTTTACATTTATACATCACTTGTCACTTTTCAGAATACAACGTCTATTTGATTAAATGACTCAGCCCTGTCACAGCTGTGTCTAAAACAGCCACAAAAGTATACATGCGAGTTATAAGAGTGGGATATTACCACTAGTTTGTTGTCGTGTTGGTGAGGTGACATTGCGGATACAGGGGGTGAGCTGGCCTTCGCCTCGCTCATGAGAGGAGTCACGTGAACGGTCACTGGAGCGCCGGCGATCCCTCGAGTGCTCACAACCTCCACTCGCAGTGTGTAGGCTCATTTTGACCTGCTCAGCCTCGAGTCCAGATTAATGGGCCTCTTCTGTGGACGAGAAGACAAATAAAACATCTGATGATGCTAGGTGATCAGTTAACATTTAAGCTTTAATAAAAATGCGATCAATCCATAGAGCAGTCATTTGATATCAGAGAATAAAGAATGCTTAAATAAAAATAAATAAATAATAATAAAAAAAACTTTAGTTTAAGCTGCCTAAAATGTATTTAAATATTGTATTTAATTAAACTAAATATAAACAAAAAAAATAAAGCTAAAAATGTATGCATTTTCAATTATCTAAAACAATATAAATTAGATGTCAGAATTAATACTTCATTTAAAAAGTTAATGAAATGTCAAATAAATTATATATAAATATATCTGTAAAAATGCATATTTTGTTAAAACCTAAGCCACTTCTCTATCCTGATACAGTAAACATAGGCCTTGGGTTTTCATTTAAAAACCAGGAAATACCAGGAATGTCATTCTATCTAAAGGGATTTCTAAAAATACACAAACAATAAAAGGGGGAGGAGAGAAAAAAACTGCCGGCGACATCCGGGTTCACACAATACTTCAGAAATGATCTGCAATGTAAATATAGTTTGCTACTTTGAAATTCTAAAAACACAATGCATTAATGGGGTATGAAATGTCCATACGTATAATGTATACACTTTCAATCAACATTATATATAACCAATAGAAAAATGTAATTATTTAGAATAGAGAAGTTTTAGATATGTGACCAATTACTTAACTTTTGTCCCATTTGTGTGCTACTTTGGTTCTGTTTGTATTTTATTTGTTATACACGTAAATACATTTTTTCACCTCTTTCTTTGTGACTTGTTCCTTGAATACTCTCTTTTGCTGCTTCTTCTGTCTGTATCCATAATAGAAATAATAAGAGACACTGTTTTCAAAAATATATACCAAAAAAAATACACTGTTTCCTAATTAAATAACTTTTTTGCTTCCATTATCAAAGATGTCTTCATTCAAAAAACACAAAGTCAAATAAATATTTTGATGTAAACTCTATCCTATGCATGAAGATGATTATCCTTTTCATGTTTCGCTCTGCAGTCGATCCAATCAATTCAAATTAGTATGTAACATCATCTAGCAACTATAAGAGAATGCATTTTTTCCTTTCCCAGAAAAGTTTTGTCAACAACAATTGCTCCAATGAGTTTATAACCGCAAGCAGTTGAATGTGAGCTAATGATTGATACAAGTTGTCTGAAATTAAACAACCCAAAGCGTGGGCATTAAGTTAATCATTCAAAGCAAAAATAAATAAATAAATAAAAAATAAGGAAGTGCAACCCATTAATAAAGATTACTAAGTAAACAAGCCCTATTTACCACTTTGCTTTTAAGGTTCAGGAAGCTTCCCTTTAACACCAGTTGACAAATGTATTTGTCCCCAGTATTGCTTAACTAGTTTTTACAGATCATATGAATGTGTGGTCACAAAGGAAGCCACAGAATCATCAGTTGTTCCTTCTAGAAACAGATCACCGTATAAACCTGAACTAGGATGACACCATCAAAAGAAACACCCAGGTCGAATAACTCATTTCCTGTCTATTATTTAAAGGTGAATTAGATAGGATTAGTTTCCCCCAACAAAATAAAAAGTGCAATTATTTGTGTCTAGGATTTATAAAGCTCGTGATTCGCACATTGTCTAGGCCAGGGGTCACCAACGTGGTGCCCGCGGGGACCACATGAGTAGCCCGTGGGCCTTTTCTAAAAATAGCTGTTTCCTATTGATACTTATTATGAGACATTTATTAACATGATCAGTGTCTTCACATAGATTAATATCATTATTAATAATTACATATAATAAAAGGTAAATTGAGCAAATTTGTTATTTCAGATCAAACTGAAAACTGTGTGTATCAAACTTGTAGCCTTTCACATTAATCGGTACCCAAGAAGTAGCTCTCAGTTTCAAAAAGGTTGGTGACCCCTGGTCTAGGCAATAACTAACAGCAGGTACATCACAATAGACTCAACACACAGGTTTCCTCAGCAACTTTCTACACTTAAACTAAGCTGAATGTTGGTTTTATTTTCTAAAATCTCTAAAATCCTCTATGTTCTAATCGCAAAAATAGAATGAATGTTGCACCTGTGTCATTCATCGAATGTCTCAACCCTATTATAGGACAATCAGACAAGATTTCAAGCTGCATCGTTCAAGTCTAAAGAAAATTTGATAGTAAATTTCATCTAAACTATTTAATTAAGAAGAATGACAAGCTGCTAGACAATATTACCTATTACTAAATAACGTCTGAATAAAACCAAATATTTTTTCTCAATCCTAAATTCGACAAAATCTGGTACCATCAGTCACCGATAAGATACGATATATACTTCATTACCCAATCCTGGAGGTTGTCACGTACCGAGCATCTAGCAAATAAAGAAATATTTTTTTTAATTTTATTTTCGTTCGTTTTTTCAGACCAAAAAAAAAAATGATAAAAGACCTTCAAAATATTTAAGTTGGCTAGTCGGTTAGCTATGTTTCTTCAATCAGGTAACGTCAGATAATGTTAGCTACCTAGCTTCAAATACACACACTCCACAAAGTTTGGCAGAAGCTTTGTAAATAGATATCGAAATAACTTCTTGAGCTATCAGGCTACATAACAGACAGATGCGTTGAGTCGAACATGTCTGTAGCCTTCCTGTATCTGAGACGAGAAACGAGCTACAAGGCTAGCAAGTTAGCACACATTTATTAAGAAATTCGAGTCACGGCAAAAGTAAAAACCACAAAAGCTAACAATGAAAAGTCTTCTCGAAATTCAAAGTAAAAAAATTACCTCTATAGCGCCATACGCATTGGTATTCGGGTTAGTGTTTTTTTTTTTTTGATGAAAGAGCCAAGTCATGGAGGAGCAAAAATAAGATTATGAAAAGCCTTACATCTGCGTCCGCATTTTCCAAAATCAATCCTGTCTGACTGCTACTGCTGACAGGAAATAACCGTAAAACCGAGTTAAAATCTCGCGAGAACAGGAAAGAGCGCAGGTCCAGTACAATTTTAAACTTGTTAACTCTCGCGAGAACTGCAAACGGACGCGCTCGCATTAACGTGTGGAGCTCACATTTATATATATATATATTTTTATATGTATTTACTATAACAGTATATTTCTCTTGTGATAATATCAAAAATTTTTATTGTATTTGTAAGCATTTTAAAACGCTTAAAACAGAGTCTTCAATAGTGCAGAACGTATTTGATTGTGCTTTATTATTTAAAATTATTCAATTTTATTTTTTGTAAAAAAAAATTTTAATAAAAAATATCGGGCTACCAACACTGTATAATAAAATAACATAAAAACGTAATAATTATTCTATTAGAAGGCATACAGCAGAAGCTGTGCCCTTGTCCTTGTCCTCTTTACAGTTGAACTCTTTTGTAACACAACTAGTTTTCAAAACTATGTCACTGAGACAATTAAATAAATTACTACAAAACAATAAAAAATAAAAATGGCGACTTAGTGCACTTATTCAACAATAAACACACAGACAGGAACATTTGTTTATCTCAGCATTAAAACAAAATAAGCTTTAAAAAAAAAAAAAGAAGGTAAGACAAAACATAAGCAGTTCCCAATGTTAACTTGAGATCCGGATTGGACTGTTCCAGGCTTGAAAATCTGAAGAAATAGTCCTGGTTTTCCCCTTTTGTCCCTTCTGTGAGTCATTGATACTGGGTATGATTACAGTTTTCAGCTTTACTTGAAGCCAATCCTGTCTTTCCACTGCTTGCTTGTGTTCTCCAACATTGTGCATTAGCTGGACTTCACTAATGGACCTTTTGCTTTGAAAAATATTAATTGTTGATCAATTGACAGAACCAGTAACAAGAAAAGTAAAGCTGTCGAAAAAGAAATCCTTGTGATCCTACCTGATTGGTAATGCTTCCAAATGTACTAGACTGCAAAGAGTCCAGAACACAATCATTAAAATTGCTTTATCCATTGTATGTACAGAAAATATATAAAGAATTGTCTGCAAAGGGAAAAGAAGAAAAATAATAAATAATTAGTTACTTGAATAAAACAATAGTAAAAAAAATTCATACTGACTTGATTGACAAAGTCAACTTACAAAACTGTGATTTGCTGTTGCAATTTCCAACGAAGACACATGTGTCAGACACATTTCAGTTGTGGTGGGTGCTGGTGGCTTTTCCTTTTATTCCCAAGCCCCTCCCTTTGGTCATTGATGAGCAATCCCGATTATTGATGGTGATGTCACCCCATGCTTTGATGCTCTGGGAAAAGGCATGTATATGACAACCCCTTCAGTCACCTTCCACCAATACCACTTCTGTTTGTTTTCAACACCTCACCTAAGACCACTTGCGATCAAACTGTCATCAAACGGATAGAATATATGGAAGAAGAGTGTGTGCTTCATTTAGATGAAAAGAAGAAAATGGTGGAAAGTAGATGATCTTGATTTTGATTGTTTGAATCTCAGTTTCAGAACAAGAACATTTGATAAAAAGAGACGATTACAATTATTTATAGTAATAAAAATAATAATACTAAGAAGATGTAAAGAAGAAGAAAAGGAAGATGTTTTAGAAGTTTTATTGGAACAGTTTGTCTAGGTAATTTGTATTGTATTCATTTTTTTACTTGAATTGTCCTAGGATGTGAGAAATTCTAAGAAAAAGCAAGCAAAAAGCTGAGAAAACAAAATGGATAAAAATCACACAATTTTCATAATATAGTCTGGCTATTTACAAAACAGAATATAATATGTAAATATTTGATATCTTTCTAGCTATTATGCAATACATATATAAAATAATATGTAATACACAGTAGAATTGACTACTTTGCCTTGTTTTTTTTACTACCAGAGGAAATGGCATGGCTCCCATTTTATCTGAGGTGCCATAATTGGAAGGTTCAATTGATTACCATATTTGCCATACATGCATGGCAAAACAAGGCCTAGCTGATGCTTGCGTGATCTATGATGATCTATGGGAAGTGGATAACCTTGTCATTACTCTTGTGGGACACATTGGGTACCCATGAGAGAGGTTTTCTAAATGTGGCTGAGGAATGGCTATGTCATGACACAAGTAGCAAGTCCTAGAAAACATCCAAAGTGATATATGGTATAGCAAATCTCTTGTATAGTATTTAAACTGTTTTGTCTGAAGTCAGCTGACCATTGCATGGTTGCTTTGTTTCCTAATATTTCCCAAAACTTTACTTCTAAATTAGTAATGGTAAGCTATTTCTTCTAAATCAGGAAGGGAGAGCTTACAGATTGAGGTTGAAAGGACTCCACCTCCGGAGCCACATGGCATAGTGCGTAGCATTGCATTATTTAGACAACATTCAGCATCTCTTTCAAAGGGCAAAGATTGATTTGTGTATTGTGTGATATGGAAAAGCATTGGTATGGTGGCATTGACTGCTATGCATCTATTAATAATGGCAGCTGTTTTGTTTTTGTTATTTGGTGTTTGGTCTGCACGACATCATTGTGATCTTTTTCAATTTGGGGAGCCCAGAGTCACTATTTAAATTAATACATTAAAAAACATAATTTAATCTGAATTTGATACTGTATTTTTATAAGGAGGATGCAATTTAGGCAAATGACCCTAAAATAAATCTGCTGCAATAAATAATAATCCTAATAATTTAGCTTAATATTTAGACCATAATTATTTGGAAGGAGAATTAGAGACCTTTTTTTATATTTGTATGTATAAGAAACAAAATATATTTAAAATGTCTAAAACACAAAGGATACATCACAGGATTTATTTCATATGTAAACAGCTTTGCCCTCCCACCTAATGCTGCCCTTGATGAAGCTGCAGCACAAGTGGAATCTGCTGGAACACAAGTGAGCCTGTATCACAAGTGGAATCCACTCCTAAATTGTCCTCATTACCTCATGCAAGTACAATGTGTGTCATCCCACTTATGGTATGTCACTGCAGTTGTGTGCACAAGAACCTGGCAGGGATTACGGTGAAGAATTGCTTACAAACGATTAACTGGGGTCACCCCATGTTGTAATGACAGCCATGCAGCAATAAAATTATGCAGGTCTCCCTGTATAGCTGGAACAATGAGGTTGTTATACAAAGAAATAAATGTATATATCATTTTCTGTTCAACTTGTACTTGGTATGGTCTTTTGTTAATAGACAATGCTCTATTTATATCGGTAAGAATGTGAAATTTTGCACATGTGAGAAAGAGGCATCCTCCCAATCATTTCAGGTATTTTCAGCAAGTTATAAATTCTGCATGCCTGCAGTATTTACTGCACGGAATAAATCGTAGACCAGAAAGTGACAGTGTAAGCATGTGCTATAACATCACTCAGGAATTATGAGTGATATTACAACAAATGTCTTTCACCTATGTTCACCTAATGTTTGTATTTTAATTTAAAAGCACTGATGCCACTATACCCTTTAAGGATAAAGACCTTGTGCACCTAAATGGACCTCAGAGCTATGTCATTTAGAGCCATCCTTGGTGCATAGATATAAAGGGAGACATCAGTCAAAGCGCAATCTTAAAGGCCCTCATAAAAGGTACAAAAAAAAAAAAAAGAAAAAAAAAAAAAAAGTGTGCCTGTCTGGTTTAGGGTTACTGGAACCCACCCCTATAGCCAGGCCCAGAAGTATACGATGACAGGGCCACCCATGCAATCCAGCCTGGCTCAGCCGTGTGTGGGAGTGGTATCATCATGTGGACTCACAATAGAGTGGGTGTGAGAAGCAATTTACAGAGGGCAAAAGGCATGCGATAAACAGTGTTAGAAAGACTTTCGCAAATTAAACTGGTTTTAGAAATGTGGAATGTCACCTTGCTGGTAGTAAATGGCAAATGAATTGACTACATACCTTTACAAAGTATAGGTTCCAGTACAAACTTTAATGCATTTTGTGTTTGTCATCAAAATTGAGGTCACATGTTTAGGAAACTCTGATAAAAAGATGGGCAGAGTTGTGAACTGGTCATCACTTGGCAAGGAGTTGGATGTTCAGGGGACCAGCCATTTACACACTTAATCCAGGAGACTTTCTAAGGGAATCAGAAACATCTGTGAGAGTTCCAGTAAGAGCGTCTGTGAGATATTCCCACTTCTCATTTATATTAAGAGAGTTCAAGAATCCTGAGTCTATGAGGATATGTTGGTGGACACAAGTGATTTTGGAATTCATCAAGTTGAAAAGGGAGGCTCTCCAAATTTTATATACATAGGGCTCTTCTGATCAGGTTTAGTGGTATGGGAGCCACAAGGTGGTGCAGCAAAATAAGTTACAAAAGCAAAAGCTCAGACTTGGAGAAGAATGAGTCCGGTCATCAGAAAAACTATTTTTGCATGGTCTCACGGCTGTTTTGGCAAACTGATTTGCATCGCAGACAGAGACAAGGACATTCAAACGGTCTGCAGAACAAGTGCGGACAGTGTTGACCTCTACCGGGAATATTGTTGAGAGTGAAAAAAGTGTGCTGAGTGTTTAATGAAGCTGAGATAGGACCAGGGCACTGTAAAGGCCACTCAAGATCTTAAATACCTTCTTTTTCTTCTTTTGGATACAGCAGATCATCCGTCTCATCATCTCAAATCTCAGAACTGTGCTCCCTTAACTCCATCAGCATGTGGACTTTGCAATAAGAGGGGCGAACACGCTGGATCTTGTTTACATAAACATCCTAGGCGACATGGCCATCTCCAAAACCATCGCGCTCTAACGTGCTCAGGGAATGTGCAGAACAGCTAGCAGATGTCTTCTTTGACATCTTCAACATTTCCCTGATGAGCACCATTGTTCCTACATGCCTCAAGACAATGACCATCATCCCTGTGCCAAAGAATTCTACAGTTTCCTCCCTCAATTACTATCGTCCCATCGCACTCACACCCATCATAATGAAATGCTTTAAGAGGCTCATCATGAGGCACATCAAGACTCTTATCCTCACTGGACCCCATGCAGTTTGCATATCATCCAAACCATTCCAGGGACGATGCAATCTCCATGACCTTCCATCTGGACAATAAGTACACATGCTTTTCAAATGCTCTTCATAGACTTCAGTTCAGCATTCAACACAATCATCCCTCAGCACCTGATTAAGAGGCTGAGCCCACTGGGCTTGAATTCTTTCCTCTGGAACTGGATCCTGGGTTTCTGACTGGGAAATAGTTTCATTGGGAAAAGTATCTCCAGCACCACCACACTGAGCACTGCAGCCCCTCAGGGCTGCATGCTCAGCCCACTGCTGTTCACTCTGCTGACTCATGACTGTGTAGCAATGCACAGCTTGAATCACATCATCAAGTTTGCTGATGGCACGACTATGGTGGGTCTCATCAACAAGAACGACAAGTCAGCATACAGAGAGGAGGTGAAACAGTTAACAGCCTGGTGTAGAGCCAACAACCTGTCTCTAAACATGAGATGGTTGTTGACTTCAGGAGAACACAGATCAGCCATTCTCCACTGCTCATCGATGGGTCCTCCATGGAGATCGTCAAGAGCACCAAATTCCTTGGTGTACATCTGGTGGAGGACTTTACCTGGTCAATCAACGTTAGCTCCATCATCAAGAAAGCCCAGCAGCACCTCTACTTCCTGGAAAGGCTGATGAAACCCCACCCCCCCCACCCCCCGCATCCTAACCACGCTCTACAGGTAACCACAGAATACTAAGCAGCTGCATCACTGCCTGGTTTGGGAACTGCACCGTCTCAGATCACAAACCCTACAAATGATAGTAAGGACGGCCGAAAAGATCATCGGAGTCTCTCTAATTTCTATCACAGAAATTTACACCGCACGCTGCATGCACAAGTCAACAGCATTGTGGATGACCCCACACACCCCTCACACACACTCTCCACTCTCCTACCAACAGGAAACAGGTTTCGAAGCATCAGGCCTCAAATCCAGACTGTTTTTTTCCCTCAAGCCATCAGGTTCCTCAACACACAGAACTGTACAAACACACACACACACACACACACACACACACACACACACACACACACACACACACACACACACACACACACACACACTGTGTTACTGAACTGCACAACCTGAACTTAACACTCATTACTCATCCCAATCCATTCCACCACATATATTATATTTTTATTTAATCATATACTGTTTGCATGCTGTTTTGCGCCTCTCGGCTGCTGCTCTTGTTGTTTTTGCACAACATTGTGTTTATGTTTACAAATTCACTCTTGTATACAGTTCTCTGTATAACATATTATACAGTGGGTTTCCTAATGGGCGCTATTTTGTGTTTTGTGTATCTGTCTTACACTATTTTTTGGTGTCTCTCTGTCTTTGCACTTTATGTGGCAAGAACACTTACTTTAGTCCTTAGCTTTGTGTTCTGTTATGTAGCTCTATGTTGTGTGATATCATTCTATGTTGTTTTATGCAGCACCAGGGTCCTGGAGAAACGTCTCATTTCACTGTGTACTGCGCCAGCTATATATGGTTGAATTGAAAATTAAAGCTTCTCGACTTGACTTAAAAATAGACAGATATGTGTGTGATGGTCCGGTGTTTAAAAATTATTGGTCTATATATCATGGTTTTGGAGGATGAGTTTTAATGATCATCTTAAACTGAACATAGATTTTTACCTTTTGAAACCAAATCAGAGCACATCCCGTTCTACAGTCTTATAAACCATATTATGAAAATAAAACATTTTAACAATAGACATTGTCACAAAGAAGTTCTGCATAAATATATAAAAGCTCTGATCAAATGCACCATGATGTATGTAGAGAAACGATGGGTGTAGTTACATTTATATAACAGAGGGTGGCAGTAATGAAATATTGCATTAGCTAACCTTCCAATGAAAGAAGAAGCCATCCAGATTCGCGGTTGGTTCTTCTGTCTGCCCTCTAGTGGTTTTTTATGGTTTTGACACGGAGATATGTTACTTGTTCATGTCACTTTCTGTTCTTACTTTCTGCCGAACTAGAAGCCAGAATCAGCTCCAATTCAGTCTATAGTGGTAGTGAAAAAATCTCCAAAGTGTCTTCTACGTACAGAACCGAGTTTTGGAGTGTGGTAAGTAACCTGAGCGATTATTATTGTCATTTGATGTAAAAATGAAACTACTGTACTTGCCCTGAGTGACCGGAGCAGGTCCCATGGCAACTCTGATTCTTTCTGTGAAATAATTTCAATCACGAACTACAGGAATATCTTTCCGAGTATTATTATAAAGTTGAAATGTCACAAATGTAAAAAATAAAATGACTTTCACACCCTAGTGGGAAGTAAACCGTGTTGGATGGATTGAGGAGAAGCAGGCCACACTCGCCCTGTCCTCTCAGTGCTACCTAACGGGCTGCTAGGCTAACCTAGCGTAAAGAAGTGAACAATGCAGAAATATATAGATCTATAGTTCAATATAAAAAAGAAGTTTCCGTTTTAAAAGCAGCATGTTGTATTTGTAAACTCGTTATTTTGAGAATGGTTTGTGCAGGCAGAGTTCTAACAGGAGGTTACAGTCAATGAAGCGGGATAATAGCTGTATACAGTATATGTTTGGGTTTTGCTGTGATTTGGTGTCTAGACGTGAACACAAAAAAAGAAATACGTGTCACGAAAAATCTGATCGATCAGAATCAAATCTCAGATTTGACCCGAATGAAAATCGCTACAGAGGGAAACCGATTGTTATAGCAGTCAGGGAGCTTTTAAAGTGAAATAAACATTTCTGAGGTTTTCTGTGTACCTGCTATTTAATGTTGGATACTGAAAGGATAACTAAACAACAATAAGATTAATCATTTTCAACAGCTGATTATGGAGATGAATAATCTTTGTTGATGAGACATGATCAGTAGGACTTATTTTTGACTCGTATTGTACCAGGTTTGAGTTTATCCAATTAAATTATCGCAAGAATCGGAATCCTGCCCCCAGAGGCGGGTCTTGTAATCGACCCAGTTATTAAACTAAAAACTTCACACGTGGGTGCATTTTGATCTGTGTGTCAATTTGCACTCAGTTATCTTTTGGGTGAGTAAAATGTTTGGTTTTATTGCAATTGTGCAGGATGACAGATTTGTTTTTCATCACCTCCTGGTGTTCAGTGACAGACAGACAGACAGGTGGAACTTTGTCATTGCATATTACAGGTACACAGCAAGAAAATGCAGCTTATCATATACGAAAAGTGCAAATAGTAGTAGTATTTTTGCAAACCGACAAGATAAATAAGTACAGCATATATATAGCATGTATAGATGTAAATATATATGCAGCAAATAAATATTAATGCTAGGGCAGTGAAAATGTGCAGAAGCTGTTGACGTATAATAAAAAAATATATACATATATGAAATTATATTATAGCCACATGTACTGAATGTAAGGTATAATGAGTGTAGAGAATGAGGGATATATAGATTTATGGAATATGTACCTTGTATGTACAACTGTACCGAAGGTATTCAGTGTTACTGTATACAATGAATTCGCAATTATATACAGATACAAGTATCCAGAGATGATTCAGAATGTACAGAATGGAACATAACTGCATGATAATTACAGGCAGTAGAATCATCAGTAAAGCATCAGTCATCCATCAGTGTCCTAGCGGTGTAGTGTTCAGTTCAGTATGGTGATGGTAGATGGGGGGAAAAAACTGGCCTTGAACCTTCTGGTTCCTATATCTCCTTCTTGATGGAAGGAGGTTTAACAATTTGTGACTGGAATGTGATGTGTCCACTGTGCACATCTGCTGTGTGGTAGGTGCTCAATGACAGATAGAGGGGCACCAGTGGTCCTTTGGGTGGTTTTGACCTGCCTTCTGCAGAGCTTTCCGTTGCAGGGGTCCCCAGTCACAAGGGGCTCATTTGGTACCAGGCTGCACAGAAAGGATATAAACTTTTACTTTTTAAATTAATTTCCATTTGATTGACTTTATAGTGAGTTAAGTTCGATGGTCATTAATAATTAAATGAATAATTAAAGCATATAATATGTGTAATAGTTCTATAACATGCACGTGACACGCTGAAAAAATAGTTTGCGTGAAATGGTCCGTGGTACATTTTGTTTATTTATTTTGAACTATTCACCAGAATGGGGTGCTAGTGCAAACTGGAGCAGGGTTTGATCTAACTCCTTGTACCAACCTGGAGAATTAACAGTATTTACACCAATAATGATAATTATTTAAATATAGATATGTCCCTCATGTTTGACAATGTTGTGGATTTCTTTATTTCTGAAATCATTGTCACTGTACACATTAAGTCAAGTCAAGTCAAGTCAAGTTTATTTGTATAGCGCTTTTCACAACAGACATTGTCTCAAAGCAGCTTTACAGAAAACAACAGTGAAGGTGAATGGTGTGCGTTTGTCCCTGATGAGCAAGCCGTGGCGACAGTGGCAAGGAAAAACTCCCTTAGATGATATGAGGAAGAAACCTTGAGAGGAACCAGACTCAAAGGGGAACCCATCCTCATATGGGTGACATCAAAAGTTTGGTCATAAATCTTTCAACAATACAGAACAATTTGTGATCATCATAGATCCAGCATCAGCTTCTCCATGCCAGGGCCTTTAAACACTCGGCATCTACTTCTCCATGATCATCCATAGGTCCATAATCTTCACGAGGTGGGACGTGACTGGAGCTGGCCAAACCTCAGGAAGCCTCGGGATGGGGAGAGAAAGAGAAGCAGTGGAGAGGAATTAGCGTAGCTGCTGTTCATGATATTAACAGCACAAGTTGATAATGTGCATGTGATCAGATGTTCTGGAGCACAAGGTTGTGATGTGATGTGCGTGATGTGTGTTATGTGTAGGCTTTGCTAAAAAGATATGTTTTTAATCTACACTTAAACTGGGAGAGTGTATCTGAACCCCGAACACTGTCAGGAAGACTATTCCAGAGTTTAGGAGCTAAATGTGAAAATGCTCTACCGCCTTTAGTGGACTTTGCTATTCTAGGAACTACTAGAAGCCCAGAGTTTTGAGATCTCAGGGAGCGTGACGGATTGTAGCGTGTTAAGAGACTGGATAGATACATGGGAGCCAAACCATTTAGTGCTTTATAAGTGAGTAGCAGTAGTTTGTAGTCTATTCGAAACTTAATAGGAAGCCAATGTAGGGACGATAAGATTGGGGTTATATGATCGTATTTTCTTGACCTAGTAAGAACTCTTGCTGCGGCATTCTGAACTAACTGAAGCTTGTTTATTAATGATGCAGGACATCCACCTAGTAATGCATTACAGTAGTCTATTCTAGAGGTCATAAACGCATGGACGAGCTTCTCTGCATCAGATATAGATAACATATTTCTTAGCTTAGAAATATTTCTAAGGTGAAAGAAGGCTGTTTTTGTAACTTGATTGATGTGATTTTTAAAAGATAAGTTGCTGTCTAAAATAACTCCCAGGTCTTTTACCGTTGAACTAGTAGTTACAGAACAACCGTCTAAATGCAGGCTGAGATGCTGGAGCTTCTGTGTACTATTTTTTGGGCCGATGAGCAAAATCTCCGTTTTATCAGGATTTAATAGCAGAAAGTTATGGGTCATCCAATCTCTTATTTCTTCAACACACTCAGTTATGCGAGCTAATTGAGCTGTATCGCCTGGTTTGGATGAAATATATAGCTGGGTATCATCAGCATAACAATGGAAGCTAATTCCATGCCTTCTAATAATATTTCCTAATGGAAGCATGTATATTGTAAAAAGCAGGGGTCCCAGAACTGACCCTTGTGGCACGCCATAATTTACTAGCATTATCCTGGATAGCTCTCCATTTAAATCTACGAAATGGTAACGATTGGACAGGTAGGATTTAAACCAGCTTAATGCCTGTCCCTGAATACCGATGTAATTCTGTAAGCGATCGAGGAGAAGATCATGATCTATAGTGTCGAACGCAGCACTAAGATCTAGTAAAACTAATAGGGAGATGTAGCCTTGGTCTGAAGCTAAAAGCAGGTCATTAGTGATTTTAACTAGAGCAGTTTCTGTGCTATGATGGGGCCTAAAACCTGACTGAAACTCTTCAAAGATATTGTTCTCCTGCAAGTGGTTACATAACTGGGCAGCGACAATCTTTTCTAAAATCTTAGACATAAA
This sequence comes from Silurus aristotelis, assembly GCF_946808225.1. Lineage (NCBI taxonomy): Eukaryota > Metazoa > Chordata > Actinopteri > Siluriformes > Siluridae > Silurus > Silurus aristotelis. The sequence goes on from NC_139586.1 coordinate 17,668,489, forward strand.
TGGGAGATTTGAAATTGGTCTGTAATTCGATAGCGTGTTTGGATCCAGATTAGGTTTTTTAATGAGGGGCTTAATAACTGCTAACTTGAGGGATTTAGGGACATGACCTAACGATAGTGAGGAGTTAATAATATTGAGAAGAGGCTCACCAGCTGTATATAACACTTCCTTCAGTAGTTTAGTGGGAATTGGATCTAACTGACATGTTGTTGATTTAGCTTTCATAATAGCATCATACAGCTCTTCCTGTCCTATACATGTAAAACAGTGTAGTTGTGGGGTTGTAAGTACGATTGTGTCGGGAGATGCTGTCAGAGGTTGAACTGCCACAATTGTTTTTCGAATGTTATCTATTTTTTCAGTGAAGAAATTCATAAAGTCTTCACTACTAAACTGTGATGGAACACATTTTTCAGATCCCTGATTTGTTGTTAATTTAGCGACTGTACTGAAAAGGAACCTGGGATTGTTTTTGTTATTTTCTATGAGTTTGCTCAGGTGTTTAGCTCTAGCAGCTTTTAGCGCCTGTCTGTAGCTAAGCATACTGTCTTTATACGCAATTCTAAATACCTCCAATTTAGTTTTCCTCCATTTTCTCTCCAGATTACGTGTTGTTCTCTTTAGGGCATGCGTATGACTATTATACCAAGGTGCAGGTGCTTGTTCTCGAACCTTTTTTAACCGGATGGGGGCAATTACATTCATCAGCTACACATTAGCTTTATTTTCTAAAAGAACTGTAATTCTTAGCTTTTAGTTGCAAACATTATCAGCTATCAGTTTAAATTTCTTTTTGGCCAAATGTTGTGTTTGTGACTGTAATAAAGGGTTGCATTTACAGAGACATCACTTGCATTCATCTAAATCGGGGGTTAGCAACCTTTTTGAAACTGAGAGCTACTTCTTGGGTACTGATTAATGTGAAGGGCTACAAGTTTGATGCACACTTCTGAAATAACACATTTGCTCAATTTGACCTTTAATTATGTGTTCTTATTAAAAAAACACTGATCATGTTAATGATTTCTCACAATAATTATCAACAAAGATTTACGGTGGGAAACAGATAAATATCAATATGCAAAACTTTATTTCTATAAATCTTCAAGTATTTACATTTTCACTAGCCACTTACATTTTGTAACAAATCATGCACTACGTTGCATCATGTTTGTGCAGATGATCAATTACGTAACATACAAAAATCAACTTGGAGACCAGCTTAGCTCTAATCTAATATGAAACATTTTTGTAAAAAAATTTTAATATATTGTCCTTTTCAAATTCACACCAATGCAATTGTGATTTAAAAAAAGAATAGCAACAAATTTTTTTTGATGCAGCTCACTGGTAAGTGGCGCTATGATGAGCTATTTTTTAGAAAAGGCCCGCAGGCGACTCATGTGGTCCTTGTGGGCGACCTGTTGGTGACCCCTGATCTAAATCATTGCTACAATACTTTGGAATTGTATTTTATTGGTAAAGTGGTTGAGTGGAGATTGGAGTTATATGTTGAAATAATGAAATTTATTAATAAAAATATAATTATTAATGATAAAAGCAGTAAAATGTTTATACAGTACTGTATACATAAAATAGCATTTTTGAGGTGGCGTCCGTTTATCATTGTTTTTCATTTATCGCGGGCGGTTTTGAAACGTAACCACCGCAATAAACGGGGAATTACTGTATGTGAAATATAAAAAGCAGTTAGGAAGTGTGTCTTCCTGTAGAGATGTTTTCTGATTGGTAAATACAATTAGATCATGTTTGTATTTTTGCTGTGACCAAAATTTTTTAAAATTTTGATTATTATTATTTTTTTTAAACATAGATATTTAAGAATTTGATGAACAAATTCTTAAATTATTAAACAGTAGTTTTCAACCTTGTCAATATTCCCATAATGATCTTCTTCTTCTTGTAGCTTCTGGGTTTTTATTTACTTATTAACTTTTTTTTTCTCACAAATCAGAATAAAGCTGTTGATGTACTTTTACAATATAAAAGTATATATATTTCCCAGGTCCTGCTTGTTCCTGGAACATATTAGTATGTCTAGTTGTGCAGACCCTGCAATGGAAGCGGGATGTTGTTTTTGATCAAGGATCCTTTGCATTGGTTCAACAGAATTTGTTGTATTGTATACGCTGTAGGTAATATTTTTAGGGGCTGAAGTACCCCAATATAAAATGTATTTTCTTGATGATTAAACATTAAACATCCTTGATATTAAATGGCCTTTTGTGTTTAAAATTTTCTGGGAAAGCTTTCTGATACATTATAAAACTTGGCTTTGGAGGACTTGTCTGTTCAGCCACAACAATATTAGCAAGGTCAGGCACTAGCATCTAGTCGAGAAGACCTGGAATGCATTTAGTGTTCCTGTTCATCCCAGACATGCTCAAGTTAGGGCTTTGTGCAGGCCACTTGAGTGCTTCCTAACCCACCATGGCAAACCATTTCTTTATAAACCTTTTTGGTGACATCGTTGTTTGTGTTGTTTCCTATTTAAAGCCCATGTATAGGTGTGACGATCAGGTGTCCTGTTTCACTTGACCACATAGTGGTGCATGCTGTCGTGCAGTCATATACAGAGATGATGTTGACAAACTGCAGTGTAAAATCTGAGCCTGTGCTAGTATTTTAAATTGTCTGCAGCTAAGCCTGCCAAGTGCAGTGCTATAGCACCGGCTCAGCCTACAGTCCCATCAAAAACACCCAGTGCAGTGTGCCCAAGAAAATGCTAACTGCCTATTTAAATGTCCTCGTCCCTCTGTTTCATAATTAGCTTCTTGCTAATTATTTGTATATTTTATTTCAAAATAATTTGAGTTAAGAGATTTTGAAGTTTCTTTTTCTGCCCATTTTTATTCGGATGATTAAATTGGGTGTGGTGACATTTAGCATACAGAGAACAATTGTCTTTTAAGGAAAATTTCAACTTCTTTTTAAATGTAATCCACTGTCCAACCTTGAAGAGAGATTTGTGTAAAACCTTTTGTTTTGAACTATGGCCTACCTTTGGATCAGGCCACTTTCCAAGAGAACATCTTTAGTGAGAGGGACAGCATTTTTTATGTCTGAGACCAATGAGAAGCAGGAAGGACTGAAGTTCAAACCCATGTAACATTTTTAGGGACCTCCTAAATTATGGGGGGACCTGCTTCACACCGTAAATGAGGGTGCTTAACACCTGCTAGGGACTTTCCCTGCCTTATGTTGCGAGCGGCAGACAGGACCCCTGTGGACATTGAAACACAGAACCGGATGGCTGTGATGTGACTCTTGTGTGCATGGTCTATTTGTACATACAAATTTAGTTTTGAACGTTCTTTTTGGCAGCCCAAGTAAGTGACCCTGGCACTCAGGGTACATATATATCACAGGACTCATTTGCACACCTCCAGTAAAGCAGATTGTGCTAAACATTCTTTACACTAAGCAGTAACCAGGATTGAGTAGAGTCCTAACCCACATAGATCAGCTCGCTTACAGAGGAGTTAGCTTCAGCAGTTATGAGCAACTGTTTGAATGCTAGCAGTAAAAAAAGTTAAGGCCACCAGTGATGCGATACAGTCGGCAACTACAGGCATGTGGCTCATTATATTAGCTTGAATGCATGCCACGGAGTTCTGGTGTCGTGCAGTCAGCAGCGCTTGTAAGCTACCCTCATGGCTACAGACCCACCATCATTGCACTCTTCTGGGTAGAGCAATAAGGCTAGATCTACTCAAGTGCCCTCTTGTCAGAGGTAGTGACGCATATCAATTGAGAAAGGAGATCTTGTGGAGAAGTACACACTTTTATCTCTGGAACCCATGCATGCAGAATGAGTATAGAACTGGTGGATGGACTTGATATTTTTTTAAGGAGAGTAGAAACTCAACACAAAATAAAAAGTGACCACTCTTCTTCTCTTTATGACTCTAGAGCATTGTGGATGGATATATAAGTACAAATGTGCAATGGCATGGGAGATATTAGCTTGGGGAGTTTATGCAGCTTCTTCTAGGGGTGTGCATGGATATTTTAAATGCTTGATTAACTGTCACTCTTTGGGTAGTCATTGTTCTTAACATACACTCAATACAAGTTAGTTCTGGTATATATCTGGATTCAAATAGTTTTGGAACAGGAGACTTCTCCCCAGCTTTGACCCAATGTGTTTTGGCCCATTTTCTTGAGCAGGGACCTTCTGAACCAGGTATGGGCCGAAATATATCATTCATATCCAGTTCAATAGATCCCTTGATGGATACCAGTGGTAAATGTTTGAACAGTGGTGCACAGCTAAGTATAAGCAGCCTTTTCACTGCTCCAATTAAGGTGATCTTATCTTTCTTTCGA